>NW_021620469.1:935390-1008588 GCF_004785775.1 Grammomys surdaster | reverse complement strand
TCTCTCTCTCTCTCTCTCTCTCTCTCTCTCTCTCTCCCTTCATTCCTCCCTCCCTCCCTCCCCCTCTCTCTGTCTGTATGTGGTATGTGTGTGCTAAAAACAAGCATGTACCACTATACAAGGCCTTTGTGATTGTCTGTTCCTTTGTTTGCTTGGGTTTTTTTTTTTTTTTTTGACTTCTGAAGATCAAATCCTTAAGCTTGCATAGAAAGCATATTGTTAACCTCCCCAGCACACCCCACCATGACTCCAGCTGGCTTTTTATGCCTTGAACTAGAATTGTACTGGAGTCCTGTACAAATATATTTACAAATAATTCTCCAAGTATGGAGGCCACCATCCTCTGGTGTTCTTCCCAAGCCACCAAGACCTGGTTCTTGTCTCCTGTAACCCTTCAGATGAGGGGACAATGACATTTCAGCTCAACACCTTATTTTACATACAGATATGAAATATTAATGTTTAGATTTTATCATGTTGGCCTGGAGAGAAGCTCAATGGTTCTCTCCAGAGGACAGGAGTTTGATTTCAAGCACCAACCTGCTGTCCAGCAACCATTTATAACTCCAAATCCAGGAGATGTGATGCACTCTTCTCTCCTCCAGGCACACATATAGTAAACATACATACATGCAGTCAAGACACTCTTACACATAAAACAATAAAATAAATATTTTAATTGTTTTAATTTTAATACTTTACAAATGGCTGTCAGTTGATCTGAAAGAAATTCACTGAAGGTTTTTTCTTGTGTAAAATATGTAGTTAATGTGAAATATATAGACAGACTATATTTCACTTGTTTTACATGAAATGTGCTTTCTGATATAATAGCAATATCACCACAACTTTAATTGAATAAGTTTACTTGCTAGTGGTCATTCTCAAATAACTTCTGCAACAGAAGTATAGCTTGGTTGACAGAATTGTCTTCCACACATGTAGTCCTGGGTTTGACCCCTATCACTATAGAGCCAGCATGACTTAGGCATAGTGACACACACCTGTAATCACTGCACTTAGGAGGTGGAGGTAGGAAGGTCAAAAATTCAAGGTAATTTGGTGGTACAAGAAAATTGTCTCAGAAAACTGGCTCAGGTAAAAGTAGTCACATTTGAATTTGTATAATAACAAAAAGTGAATTTTTATATATTCTGTTGGCAAGAATTAGTAACAATATTCTTCAATGGGTAGGGTTACTTGTACTGAATTAGATTATAGTATCTAACAAATAAAATGACTGAAACCATAGGAAGTTAAATGTCTAAGAAATACTCCAGTTAGTAATAGGCCAGACCCCAATATGCTGCCAAAAGAAAATCTGAATTTACTTAATGAGTTTTGCAGCTTTATTGACATGTAAAGTGGTGAGTGTGTAAAATTCACATGGGACTTTTTAAAAGAGACAAAATATGTGTTCTACTGGTCTCACTTCTTAAATAAAGCAAACAAACATCTGTCAACAGATATTCTAAAGTTAGAAGATTTTTAAATCTTTTTTTTCATTTTTTTTCCTAATATTTGAAAGCTCAGTACATGTTTTGATCATATCTGTTGTATTGTATTATGATAAAAATCTGTTTCATTCTAAAAGACTGGGAGTTTTGCTAGAATTTACAACCAATTTAATGATACACCTTGAAGTCACTAAGACTTAAGACTGCTGCCCTACTGTGTGCTCACAATGCTGGTTTAACCTGCCTTTCAGAGAACAGTGTAACAACCAAGCCTACTTGCCTTGAGTTCCCATGTAATCAGTTGTCAGAATCTAAGCTGTTACTTCTTTGCCTGTCCCAGACCTGTGGTGTCCTGAAAGGATGACTTGGGTTTTGGTAGAAGTGCTGGCTGGAAATAGCCAGGAGACCCAACAGGTATCTAAGCCTGTGATAGAAGGCATATATTTCGCTGCACTCCCAGAACCCAGGGTCCTGACATGTGGTCTAAGATTTCCATTGACCTGCACCTTTCAGTCACCTAGAGCAATGCCTCTACCAGGCTCTCCACAAGTAGAGGGCATGACTACAGGCCTCAGGCTCTCAAGAGATTTCCATATTAATGAGATACCTAAAGGCCAGAAGGCATAGCCAATTAAGTATTCTTTTCCCAGGCCCTCCTCTCTCCTCCCTCCCTATTTAGGTCAGGTCTGCTCTGACCTAAGTGGGGGAAGCATCTGGATTCAACTATCATCCACTATGAAAATAAAGCCATTTGAAACCATGGACTCCCTCATGTCATTGGGGCCTGCCATGGAAAACCATGGAGGGGCCCTCCAAGTATTGAGTACAGTAACCAAGTCTCTTCCAGAGGGCTTTCCTCTCCGTCGTTCTTCTCGGCTGCAGGATATTCCACAGCCCCCAATCTCTGTTTGTCTGTGGCTCCCCAGCAGAGTCTGGGAGCCCTGAAAGAGACCACCACCCTCCAAGTCCACTCAAGAGCCCCTGTCCTTCAAAGAAGTTTAGAGTTAGTTCTCTCTCCACCCAGGGGTGCCCTGGTGGCTTTTCACAGCCCAGTGCCCACCTAGTGCCTCACGGAATCAACTCAGTCAAAATTCCCACTCTTCTGCCACTCTGAGCCATGATTCCACCAACTGAGCCATGGCAGATGTGCGGGGACCACAACTCTGCCCAACAGGAATCCGTATCTGCACACCCACACATGAGCTAATCATTCCACACACAGACCCATGCATGTGTATCATTTACTGAAAGCAAGAATCACACAGGGTGAAAGGGATCTTCTCAAGTGAATATCCATCATAAATGGTGAGCATATTTGTGTATATTGGTTGATGAACTTTTATGGTTGTTGTCTGAGTCAGTTGGAGTCAGTGATTCAATCCCTTGCACATTTCTGTTAAGGATGTCTGTAGAGTGTCCCATTCCTTCCCTGTGTGATGCTTTCTATGTTTTCAGTACATACAGAGCAAAGCTCTTTGTGATGGACAGACACACAGACATACTGGCACAGATACAGACATGGACAGATTTATAAGATAGCCTCAAGCAGGCACAAACCAGACTTATACAAGAGATAGAGAGCAGAACACATTGTAGTGTAGAGAATTTATGTGTTACTAATTCTTAGTTAAATGTCTCCAAGGGAAATGCTTTTATTTCTTTTCTTAATGCAGCACTGATGCATAATTGGTGAGTTGGAGTTAATCACTGTGATGGCTATCCCTTGTTAGCAATTTGACTACATCTGGGATTAACTTAAACTCAAGAGGTGAAGAAAAAGTTTCTTATAAATTCTTTGTAATGTGAAGACCCATCTTTAATTCATATCTGTCAAAGTTTTGTCTGTCTTTTTGTTTCTTAATCTCTCTCTCTCTCTCTCTCTCTCTCTCTCTCTCTCTCTCTCTCTCTCTTTTCCAGCTTGTTCTCACACTCTATGGCAAATAAATCCTTTCACAGATATTAAACCCTGTGTCTTCAGGAAATTGGCATAGACTGAAGACCAGTTGACCAGTTGAGATATTTTTCCATGTGGACTGACAACTACTGGATTCTTGGATTTTGTTAGTAGACAGTCATTGTTGGGTTAGCTGGACCACAGCATGTAATCCACCCTAATCCATTAATTGATTAAAGTTCTATCAGTTTTGATCCTCTAGAGAACCCTGGCAAATACAATCACTGATAGTTTAATCCATCTTAACACTCTCTTTCCCCAGTTCTTTGCAGATTTACCACACTTCCATTTTGGCCAAATTTTGAGGCATTTTTTTTCTACAAGATAATTTGTGCTGCCCAAATATTCTTAGGGTTGTGGTCCTCCACAGGAGTGTGCTCACCTTCTCAGGGGCAGTGTACAAGGAATTTCGAAGAGTGAAATATTCCCTGTATGACTTTCCCTTACAGATTTTTACCTATAGGGGTGAACTGTTACCTAAGTAAAAACTAAAATAGGACATAATTAAAGCCATGGAGCTAACAAAGCCCAAGACCTGATTTACAGCCCTGTTGGAGACCATGGTGAGTATAATTAGTAATAATGGTTTGGGGTTTTTGTTTGTTCAGTTTTTGTCTTGTTTTTTTTTTTTTTTTTTTTGAAACAGTATACATGTAGCCCAGGCTGGTTTTAAACTCCCTATGCAGCCAAGGATAATCTTGAATTTCTGGTCCTCTTATCTCTGTCTCCAAAGTCCTAGAGTTACAGGAGTGTGCTACTACATCTCACTTAATAACACTGTATTTTATAACTAAAACTCACTGAGAGATTTTAGATGTTAATATGCAAAAAATCTAAGATATTTATAATATTAATTAGCTATATTTAGTCATTCTTCCTGTACACATGTAGCAAGGAAATCATGCTGTGTATCATAAGTACATACAATCTTTATTTCTCAAGTTAAAAATGCAATGAAAGGAATCTAATATAGGCAGTCTGCCACTAGGACCCCTTAGCCACCAACAGTGTCATTTGAGAACTCTTTTGATAAAAAGCCATATTTCTTCCTTCCTAAAAATGTTTCTAGACTTATTAAAACTTTTATTTATAAAATAATTGATAAAAACATTCCTTGGATGGTGGGAGAACAGATGGGATCAGGTGGTTACACATGCAGCAGGATAGTAATAACCCTGGCTCACCAGAAACTGGACTCTCCTCATTGTAAACTTTCTAGTTTTTGGAATTTACATCTCCTTTACTCATTGTTCAGCATTTAGACCTGCACATTCCTCTCAATTACAATTCCTGTGGTCTAAAGTCTTACCCATATTCTCTGACATCTGGGATGGTTTCCACTTTGGCAAAGCTTGAGTGAGCACCTGCTGACCTCCTGGATGCTTTCTTCATCTGCTGTTGGCTGAGCTGATCTTCCCTTTGGACACTCTCAATGTGTATCTGCTGCTAACAGTGCACTGAGAGGCTTAAATAAGCTAGGCTGCCCAGCACTGCTACTGTACCCACCATGAGAAAAACCTTCTTATCCAAATGTTTCCTTTGCTGGCCTTGTGAAACCATGGCTGTTCTCTTGTTCCCAGAGTGCACTGGGCCTGCTCCTCCTGTGCACAATTTACCATGCATACGAATGAACACTGTGGCCATTATTTTGCAGCCTTTGTATCATCAATGGCTCCTTTGACAACAGAGGCCCATGTGATGGTGTTTGCTCTGTAGTGATGACCTTTCTGAAAGCCATTGAGCCTGTGTCCTCAGCTGAGCTCTCAGGAGTCTCCCCCTGATCCCCTATTGCTGTGGGCCAGGCTGCAGGGTTGGGCAATCACTCTCTCCTCACCTCCACTTGCCCAGCTTCATGGAGGAAGACTGTCCCAAGTACATGTCCTTCTTAGAGTATGGGGTAAAGAGGCAGAGTGCCCTCAGCTGCAGGTTAGTGAGTATTCCCATCTGTTATTGTTTTTCAGGGTTTAAGACCTTTGTGTAAGCTGAGAGTTGTGGAGCATGCTTCAGTGTCCCAGCACTAGGGAAGCTGAGGCAGACTGATCATGAGTTGAAAGTCAGTCTGATCCACTCGGTGAGACTGTGGCCAAACCACACCAATCTAAGTCAAAATGAGGAAAGACCCTATGATTTAGTTACACAACTATCAACAAAAGATAAAAAAAATTAAATGACAGTCACCCAGGTAACCATAATCCCCATGGATTCTCTATTTTTTAAAGATCCTTTTAGGTTGTTTAATACCATATATACTCCCTTCCCTATAGAGTTACAAGAGAACTTAAAGTCAGTCTTGTATATGATAGCTATCTTTGCATCTCTACTGAACAATGCTCAAGCCAGAAAGCTAGACATGAGGCTGCCAGGCTATGAGGAGGGCTGAGGTGCTAAGGTTCTAGCCTGGGGCTGCTACTGGAAGCAATTTTTCATGGTACAGTAGTCAGAAGGCCACCTTCACTGTATTATGCCTCCTTGGAGCATAGCAGACCTCTGGTGTGTTATCTTTCATTTCAGAGTCCACAGTATCCTGCAGCTAATGTGTCCTTTCTCTTGACTAAAGACTTTGGGGGCTTGGGCTTGTAAGAGGAGAGCAGGATACTTAGAAGTTCAACTAACCCTGACATTCTTCTGAAAGGCTGTTACATTTGGGTATCGAAGAAGCATGCCTAGAGCCTCTATGGGAAGTACTAATTCATGCTAAGTACTAGAGGGTCTCTTGCCAATGATGGCAACTTCTGCCCTGTGTTTCCCTCCAGAAAGTGCTGGTGCTCTCCTGTGGTGGCTGCTGCAGCCACAGTCATGGTCTAGGTACTTTTGAGGGCAGGCTCTCCTCTAGCTTCAGGTGCATTATTGAGAGCTCAGATGGAGACAGCAGCATGAGTGTTGCGGACACAAGCTGTCAACAGCCATGTCTGACCTAGACATGGTATTTCCTATGATGTGTGGGAAGACACAATGGCTATGGCATGGGGTTTGTGGAGAGAAGAGCTGAGAAACACAGAGGGAGAAGAAACGACAGTGGAGGAGAACAGAACAGTGCACACTACTCTGGATATGAAATCTTACTGTAAACACCCATGCATGTTGGTTAATATTGTGTCATCCACAGTGTCACACCTGTACCAGGAAGCCAATACTCAAGATTGTTAACATGGCAGGATAGTAACTCAAATCAACTCTCTATTGTACTTAGAGAGGTGCTGAGTGTTTAGAACACAGACTGGAATCACGAAGGCACAAGAGATTATATCTTTATTGAGGTGCATTACAGGGAATAATCCATCATCACAGATTTGTTTATCTTTCAGATTGTCTTGGGGATAGGCTGGGGGCAGGCTGTGGTAAGGCTAGGGACAGACTGGTGCTGGCTGTGTTAAACTCAAGGGGTACCAGATAAGTGCAGGCTTGGAGACTCTGTCTCAGGCTACTCAGGCTTTTTAGCTACTTGCCTTTTAAGACTTTATTAATCCAGAGCATGTATGAGGAGATTCGAGTGAAGACTGCAGGGGGCTTTGCATCTTCACGTCCATAAGATACAATACCATGGGCCACACCAGCACACACTAGAGGTCCCCCAGAGTCTCCCTGTAGGTGAGAAAAATCATACTATGAGCAAAATTTGCTTTTTCCCAACTTCAAACTCCACACCATAGCCATTACCAGATTGGAGTAAGAAGTCCTGGTTCACTATTATTCCTAAATTAGGGATTTAATGACTAATCCCCCTCCTCCCTGACCTTAACCTATTGCTAACATGACTCCCTTTACTCTCTTCCTGTCTCATGTCTAGCCTCATGCGAAGATTGTAGGAAAGGTTTGGGCATAGAGAGATGAGACAGAGAAGTAGAATTTCACTTCCCAATTCACAAGGCTAGAAGCCTAAGAACACAGGCATTAGTCAGTGCCATGGAGAGCTGTTTAGCACACTTCCTCCACTGATGCTGTTTTCTGATGTGGTGAGGAAAAGCAGATGTGTACTCACCATGTATACAGATTTTAACATTGTGGGACTGCCCACGCAGACCTGGAAGTTATAGTCATAATGCCTATAGATTTTACAGGCATCTTTATCCATGATTCTCAGTTCAACTTCTCTCAGGGTGTCTGAGGTAGGTTTATTCACTCCAGTTAACCCCCAGCCAGCTGCCCAGCACATCTTCCCAGGTTTGATAATATCAGAGGGACCAGGCAGGGGAATTACATCCACAACAGGAGTCAACTCTGCTTTATTTTGAAGCTGTTGGCAGAAAAAGAGAAGATATGTCAAAGCAGTAAAGGATGCTTGGATATGGCTCCTTTCCCATTGAGAATTCAGGAGTGGGTTCTGAGGAAATGATTTGGACAAGAGAGAATTCAAAGGCCTGAGCCAGGAAGAGAGTTAATGATGGGAGACTTAAGCAGGGAACGAAAACTATTGGCACCTTCAGTAACATGATGTCATGGAGATTGGAGTAGATGCTGTATTTGGGGTGAACGATTTGATTTTCAACTCTTATACTCTGCTGTGTGGATTCTATCTTGCTCAAATTATGAGCTCCAAGGGTGACAGTGATTTCTCTGTTGAATAAAAAAAAGTAGTGAAATGTGCTGGACTTCCAAGAAGGGCACTGAGTTCTATCTTCTCTATTCCAGTGCAGAGAGGACAGAGTCTTGAATGGAGCTCCCAGGACCACTGCCTTGCCAGAAGGATGCAGTTCAGGAAAACAGAGAACTGAGAACTCTCCACAACCAGCCTTCCAGTGCATGAATTGAACCCATAACTTTGAACATAGCAAATGGGCATTCTACATTGAGTACCACCCAGGACCACGTCTGAGCAATCTCAATTGTCTGGTGACAATCCCAAAAGGAAGAGCTGTGGATTTATCCTGACCAGACTTCTATTTAAAGCTCTGACCTCTGAAAATTAAGACCACACATGAATTGAGACCTCACATGGTCCAGTGAGTGGCCTTATGCTCCCTTTTTCCTCTCAGTGTAAGGAGAGCCCATCTGGAGATGAACAGGACTCAGAGACTTCCTCAGGCCTCTGCTGCTCTGTGACTCTGGCTCCTGCATTTCCTCACAGGAAGAGAAGCCTCTTACCTTCCTTTACAGTGTGCAGCAGTCAGCACAAATTGGCGGGTTATAAGAAACCCACCACAACTGTCCTCTAAACCTTGGTATGTGATGATCTTCAGATGGGCCATGTAAGGGCGGGAGTGTGGTTTAGCCTCAACACCACCAATAATCTCCTCTGGAACAAAGAACCCATAATCCCTGATCACAAACTTGCAGGACACCCCAACACAGTACTAGCAAGAGAAGATTGGGTAAAGCTGAGCAAGTGCTCCAAGCCCACCCCACCTCACATGTGGCTCAGGTCCCTCCACATGTTGATCTTTCCTCCCCAGTGCTCCCTGTCCACCATCATCCTTCACTCAGAACACAGTGGTCATTCATGTAACTGTTTTCCATTTTATTAGCCATTTCTTCACACCCTCATCTCATCTACCTCAATACTAAGGGAAGGGCAGAGAAGAGCTCCCTGTCAGAACAGAGAGTAATTTGATGAAATGATGTGAAGGGGAATTTGTCTTTCATATTTCTTTGACCTAGAAATTTCCCCTGGACACCTTAATTTAGGATCATGTCTTGTGTTAGAGTTTTTGTTACCTAACAGATTATGGTAAAAACTAAAACTCATGCTAAAACTCAGAGGTTAGAGAGATAAAGGCCAAACTCACCAGCTCCAGCTCTAGAAGGTAAGAGAAGTGCCATCAGGAAGAGTAGGGCCAGCATTTTGCCAGTGGTACAGTCTGGGGTGAGGTTCTGGTGTGTTCTTGTACTTGTTCCTGCTTTTATAGTTCCAGTGTGGGAGAAAGGAAGGGCAGGAAACCACAGATCTGGCTTGGACAACCTCTACATTCCTTATCAGAAATTCTCATGACTCTGCTCTCTGGGGGTGTTGAATCTGTGGCCAGATTCTGAGACTCCTCAATCCCAGGATAATGTTGGAACTGCACACTTCAAAATAGCTCCTAGGAGGCCTGAAAAGTACAAAAAGGGATGGTGATCTTGATGAAGGATCATGGAACTGTTCTTGTAAGCATTCAGGTATTATTGTCTGCTTTGAGACCCATACTTCATATGTGTAAACTATCACCTCTGTCACTGTAGCACAAACACAGGCATCTGTAGTGTATGAACAGATGGGTGAGAGGAGTATATTTTATTAAAAAAAAAACTGGTGGTGATCAGATTTAGCCTGAATTCCATTGTTTGTATTGACCAGTGTGAGGGCATCTCATCTTCATTCAAATAAGAAGGAAAAGAGAGAATGTGGCTGTGAGGGATGAAGGTGTGGGGAGAGTGTGTTGAATACTCAGCATGTAGAACATGACCAAGTCTGTAATTAAGTCACTGGATCCCAACCTAATGGTGTGACCCTTTAATATAGTTCCTCATATTGTGATAACCTCATCCATAAAAGTATTTCATTGCTACTTTATAAGTATAATTTTATCACAAATATGAATTTTAGTGTAAAATATTTAACATGCAAGATATCTCGAATTTGACCCCTAAAGGGATGGTGACTCATGGGGTTGAGAACAGCTGCCATAAGTGAATGTCCTGATTTAATCATGCTAATATTTTGTTTGTTTGACATTATAATACACATTTAGGGAGAACCCAGTGGACTTTCAGAATATCCCATAATAAAATATTTGGGGTATCTGTAATGCAAGATAAGGCTTTGGGTGGCTCATTGTGTCTAAGGACTCAAGAACATGTTTAATGAAGATGGTAAGTTTGTACATTATGTCTTTGGTCAAAATAATAAGCAAAACTCTGTTTTTTAAAAGATAAAAACAATTTATTATGAAGATATTTCAAAGAAAAAGATACCATGCAGCTAGATTAATGTAGCAACTCAAACAAGTACTTGTTCAGACTCAGAGACAATGCATCTCAATGAACAATCTAATTGGACTTGATATTCTAGAATCATGGAGCTTTGCAGAAAAAAACCTAGGTCTGGTTAAAAGAGGTCTTGACTATCATAGGAAGCCTCGGCTAGTTCCCAAGCTTGGACCAGACAAATCAGACCTCTTTGTATAATAGAGACTGGGTGCCTTCGAGAAAAGTTCTGGTTCCAACTCTATCCTTCTGCACTTCCTTTCTTTGCTTCCTCAGAGCTGCAAGGGGTCTGTCTATGCACAGCAGTATGAATTAGAGAAAAAAATAGTATTTTTTATTACTGTGCATTGGATCTGACAGGATAATACTTTGTAAAGACTCCAAATTCTTCTATGTAGCCCCAGTTAGATGCATCTGGCTTTGATATGTTCTACACACAAGGTCCCAAATGAACACTCTCATTTTACAACTCATAAATGAAGAGGTGGAACAGACATAGTTATCAATTGGAAGCATCCCCATAGTGGTTGCCTGGTTCAGGAAGTAATATTATGATAGAAAAGTGAAAAACTTCACAGCTGCCTCTTTTTACCAAAAAGTAAACCAGGGCCTTGGTATACATGGAGTTACCCAGGAGTCAATGCAAATAATAGATTACTGAACATCTATTTGCATCTTGGAGAATTACAGTGGATTAATGTAAATTAAACTGAGTGGTTACTCCAACAAAAGTTGTTCTTGGTGTAGTTTTCTTGTTTTATTGTTGCTACAAATGACATATCTCTTGCAGCTATCAATATGAGGAATGCATCTGCATGCATAAATAGGGACAGTAACATCTACTGCAAGGACCCCAATCATGTCACACTGATGGTATCATGTTCATTGGACTTGGAGTGCAGGAGGTAGCACCTACTGTAGACACCTTTAGAAGACAACTTGTCTTTCAAAGTAGGAAAAAAATATTTAAAAGCATTGACTTTAGAGAAGTATCCATGGTCAGTGGTGTTACATATGCCCAGGTTTCTCTTCTTAATTAAGGTTGTTGCACCTGGCTCATCCATCTATAAGGAAGAGGGAAAATCTCCCCTGGGTATTTGGAAGGAAAGTTGGCTGAGAAGTAAAAAAGAATCACACAGAATGGCTCTCAAAGTGGTATGGAACTTGAGTGTGGATCTTTGGAATAATACAATCCTACTTGATGGTGTCGTGGGGGACAGTGATGTTCAGAGTTTCAAACCCAAAAGAAACATTCTCTACACTTGTAGAAAAAGAGCACCAAATCTATAAATATAGTAAAAACTCCAAACCAAAATTATATTTCTTGATTTCCTTTTTCTTTTGGACAATTGTAGATGCCTGTGCACATGTAAAAAGTAACCAGAGCCATCTTAACCTCCAACTTGTCAGGAAACTATTTTTAAGTTTAAGATGTTTGTTTGTAGAAATTTCATGCAAGAATATTGTATTTAAAGCACTATCATGCCTACCTTTCCCTCTCAAACTCCTTTCATGTTGTATTTTACATAGCCTTGTGGGGAGGCCACATGGTGGGGGTATGTTAATATCATAAAGTAAATTGATGTAACTGGCATCTCCAGAACATTCTACCCAAACACTATGGAAGGTGTTTTCTTCTCAGTAACCTATGGAACATCATTTTTATAGCCCATGGCAAAGGGACCTAGTTTGTTGGGTTACAGCAGTGATCCTCACCTCTAGCCTCTTGGTGATTTTGCCTTTCAAATGGAAACTAAACTCCCATAATAACAGGAAAAGATGACTCAATCTCTAGAGACACTGAAACTGCTGAAGAAGGAAGGGAGAGATCAGGCAAGACATTGGGAGGAGACTAGGATGAATTTGGTGAATATCTTCCACTTACATTAAAAATGCCACATGGACAATGGCACAGTCTTTCCTGAGACACCTAAAAAGCAAAGGCTGGAGTGGGGATCTCAGGGATGTGCACTGCTCACATATGGGTAAGCTCAAAGTGGCTGTGAACTTGTTGAGAGAGTCCTTAGGACCATAATACGTTAGGCAATGATGATCAGGTTTAAGAGGAGCCTTCATGGTTTGAGTAAGGTCTCTTATGTATGTCTGAGATCCTTCTACGATCCTGTTATGCTGTCAGTCTGTCTATCTATCAGTTCTCAACATTAGCCCAGGCCCTACTAGACATCTTAGCCTCCAATCTATTAACGGTTTCCCATATCTGGTAGGCTGTTGAGGAGCTACACTACCACAAACAGACATTTTCACATGCCTCTATGAGGCTCAGTTACCATACCATTGCTGCCAGTGGAACCTATGCAGTCCTAAACCAATGTGACTGAGTCAGAGACCCTGGACTCACTCTATATACTCTGTACTCCTTCCTGTGGGGTCAAGTAGACTGGATACCTCCTCAATGGAGGGTCCACTAGAGATCTCTCTGTTACCTCTTCAGGATCAGAAAACCATGTATCCTCAAATATAATTTTGAGATTCCCTGTCTCCCACCTTCTTTCTCTTTCCTCACTCATTTGGACTTGGAGAAACAAAGTGGTATAATCTTCATATTCTTAGGGATTAGACCACAGGTAGGGCTGATCAACCAAGGCTTCATCTCAAAGGTTGTGGAATGGAGGTCCTAGTCTGTGTAGAGACACCACTTATCCAAAACTCCTCCCCTGTTTGAGAGTCATACTTTTCAGAGGAAAGTTAGTCATATGTAGTATATCCCCACATTCCTGCTTTTATCATGCATCAACACAATCATCCAGAAAAGTCTTTCCTATACAAATGATGTTCCATAGGTTACTGAGAAGAAAACACCTTCCGTAGTGTTTGGGTAGAATGTTCTGGAGATGCCAGTTACATCAATTTACTTTATGATATTAACTAAATCTAGCATTTGTTCTTTAGTTTTTGTCCTGATGACCTGTCTTTAGGTGAGGGTAAGGTGTTGAAGTGACACACTATTACTGTGTGAGATCCATTGTGATTTTTAGCTTTAGGAGAGTTTCTTTTATGAGCTTAGGTATTTCCATGTTTGGTGTATACATGCTTAGAGCTGAGATGTCCTCTTGGTGGATTTTTTTAAAAATGGAAATGCAGTATTCTTACGTATGCCTTCTGATCAGTTTTGATTTGAAGTCTGTTTTGTTGTATATTAAAGTAGCTACAATTGTTTGCTTCTTGGATCTTTTTGTTTGGAATACCACTTTCTACCCTTCTAACCTGAGGTGATGTCTGTACATGGTGTTGATACATCTTTCTTGGATTTATCCATAGGATGGATCTTGATTTCTCATCTATTCTGTTAGTCTATATATTTTTATTGGGAACTCAGACCATTATTTTTAGAGAGTTACCAATGACCAGTGTTTGTTGATTCCTGGTATTCTGTTTTTTTGTTTTGTGACCCCACACAGCACATACTCTGATGCCTGTGACTTACTAGTTTAGCATTGTTCATTATTCTTTTCTTTTTCCTTGAGTGTGGTTGACACTTTCATTTTGAAATTTTCCTTCTAGTGCCTTGCGTAAAGCTAGATGGGTAGACAGAAATTACTTAGATTTATTTTTATCATGGCATGTTTTTCTTTCTCCATCAATTGTGAGATTGCTGGGTTTAATAGTCTAGATTTGCATCTGTGGTCTCTTACAGCTTGTAGAACATCTATCTAGGCTATCTGGCTTTCAGAGTCTCCATTGAGAAGTCAGTACTATTCTAACTGATTTTTATCACTAAAAGTTCTATGTCATCTTCAATTTAAGTATACTTTTATGGGGTATAAGAATCTGAAATGGCACTTGCACATAATTTATATGTTTAATCTTTTCATAGACTCTTAGAGTTCTATGTCTTGGATTACATCTGAGTTTTGCTCCTTAGGAGATATTGCTATAGAATTGGTTATTTAGTAGGTGGGCAAAACTTATGGATTTTTCACATTGTTTATATTTTGTGATAGGAAGTGAGCCTTTAAATTTAGATTGTTGTCTATTATTTTGTGAGATTTTGCCCCACTAGGCTGGAATCCCAAGTGGACTTTGCCAGGGCATCAAGGTGTCATAAAGGATGAAGCCCTGGCTTATGTTGGGGACTAGGGCAAGGTGTCCTACCAGATCCATGTCTGGTATAGGCCCATACCAATCTTATGGAGTGATGGGTCTGGGATGAGAAGAGGATTGTGACATTGTGCAAGAGGTGGGGCAGGCTGGGATCATGATTGGGTAGGAAAATTCACCCAACTAGAGGAGTAATGTGATATGAAATTGGAAGTAGACTTGGTTTAGATTTCTGGGGGAAAATAGAGGGTTTAGGGTAGCACTGTGGAAAGGAAACAGAGATCAGCAATAGCATGCCAATATCTTGCCTTGGTGGGAGAACTCACCAGAGTTTGAGAAACCATGTTGAGCGTATCTTAATTAATTTATTACCAAGAATGATAAACTATTAAGGATGGTCTTCTGTGCCTGAGATGTGATAGGTGACCTCCAAAGAGCTATTGGCAATAGATGCTTTCTGGGAGATACATAATCAGTGGTGTCCAATGGGATGTTTCCCATACTGCATTACATTGGTTCTCAACCTGAGGGTCCTGACCTCTCTAGGAGACAAATGTCTCTTTCACAGGGTCGCATTTCAGAATCTTCCATATCAGATATTTGCATTATGATGTATAACCATGATGTATAACCATAGCATAACTGCAGTTATGGAGTAGAAATGAAATAATTTTATGATTGTGGGTCACCATAACATAAGGAAATGGTATAAAGGTTTACAGAAATAGGAAGGCTGAGAACCTCTCCTCTAGTGGATGGACCAACACCCATGCACAAATAGGAAGCAACAATTAGACTTGTGGGTCATAAAAAGAAATCCACTCTGGCTTTAAATGTCTCCATCAGGTAAGGAGTTATTAGGATGATGTGTCTGCCCATATTGTAACTGGCCCTTCTCTCTTGAAGCTTTCATCACCTTTAGCCTTTTTAGTTTTAGCATTTTGACCATTAATACACCATGCAAATTTTCTCTTCTTTGGCATTCCTTGAGTCTGTATACTTGGATGAGTAGCTCCTTCTGGGTTTAGGAATTTTTCTTCTATGAGTTTTTTGAGAGTGTTACCCATGACTTTAGCCTAGAGTTCTTCTCTGTCTTCTATGTCATGAAGTTGGGAAGGGCTTTGTCAAGGAGTAAATGGTAGAACTTAAATGGGGGGAGTGGGAAATACATATGATCATATTGTATACAATATAAATTCTCAATGAAATTCACAAGGGTAAAGGAGAATTAAAAATAAAGAAAAAACAATTAAAAACATGCCACAACAGAAACAAACACAAAGTTCCAAAGAGAATAAACATAAAGGGCTAGGAGGAAACATTTTAAAAATCTTCAGCATCCTTGTCCCCAAGGGACATCCAGGCTAAAGCCATTTTAAGATTCATTTTACTATAGTACAATGAACATCATCAAGAATGGCAGCAACAAATACTAGCATGAATATTTACAAAGGGGAACCATTTACATTATTGTTTGGAATGTGAACTAGGTACAGATAAATTGAAAATCAGTCTGGAGATTTCTCAAAAAGTACCACTACCACCAAGAGCACCACCACCACCACTACCAACACCAACACCCAAAAAATAAAACTGCCAGAGTTCCAGCTAAGTCACTCCTGAGTACTTATCCAAAGGACTCTATAATCTCTGACATGGATATCTCCACATCCATGTTAATTGCTGCCATATTTACAGTAACTAAGAAATGGAAGCAGCCTAGCTGCCCATCAACTGATGAATAATAATAAAGATGTGCTATGTATTTAAAATAGGAAAATGGATCGAATGGGAATTTAATTTTTTCTGAGTGAGATAACCCAGGACTCCAAGTACAAAATCTGCATGTTCTCTCTCATATGTGGATCCTAACTATGTGAACGTATGGTTTTGTGCGTCTGTAGAAGACAGGAAAAAAAGTAGACAGGAGAAATTACCTCCAAGGAGGAAGAATAGTAAAACACAGGCAGTAAAGAAAGGAAATAATGAAGAAGAAAGGTTTAGGCAGTAAGAAGACTGGGAGCTAAAAGCTGAGGGTGTAGGTTGAAGAGAAGAATTAACTGATACAAAAAATCATACAGGAAATATGTGAAAAGCCAAGTGTACCCACATTTGCAATATTAACTTCTCTATTTTGATGGTAACCAAATTTAAGACTCACACCATTGGGGTGGAGGGGACGAATGCTTGTTACTGTAGGCCTGGCTAATAACATACAGGGAAGTAAACTTAGGCAGCAGCAAACTGCCTTCTAAAGATCCATGCTTTTCCCCATAGACAAAAGTGGATCCTAGCGTTACCCAGAGACACCTCCCCTTCTGAAGAATAGTGGGGTGAATGCAGAGAAGTATGGGGGCCCAGGATGTGGGTCACCTAAACATGTCACTTAGTCCACCCCTTCTAAGGCTCAGGAACTCTACAGTGAGAGCAAACTCCCTTCTAAAGGTTCCGATCTGCATACTGGGATTGTCCTGTGTCATCTCCTGCATCCCTTTGAGCAAGGTGAAGAGAGGTCAGCACAGTTCTAAGATGAGATGACAGCTTGGTAGAGAGGCCTTGCTGGAGCTAGTCCGGAGACCTGGAGAAAGTCTCAGAGAACAGTGGACTTCCCAGGACCATAGGCATTCCTTGGTGGCACAGGGAGAATGGAGGTAAAGGCTTTTGATCTTTCTCACCCTTGGTAGCCTGATAAATGTAAAGAAGAGTTAGAAAGAAAGAAGGCACCCTTCCCAGACAAAGGCAGAACTTTCCAGGACTGACAGTATTGGTCTTTGTATGTGCTGTTATGATGGGGTCAGTGCATAGGTTTGATTCCCAAGCTTTATGAGAGTATGTGAAGAGAAAAACCATGAGGCAAGAGAGGGTGAAGAAGAAGGTGATGTATAAAATGTTTCAAGCTCTGCACTCATGGAAGAGAGCAACTTCATCCCTTTCCTGCAGACGGATTTCTTTATTAATACTCAGATAGCCATACCCCCAGGAAGCTGCATGTTGGCCCAGACACAGATTTGGGATTTGAGGGTTGTTGTAGAAGTTTCTTTTTTTTTTTAAATTTAAATCTAAGGTATAAAGCTGGAGATTGTGGTGAATACTTGGGGAAGAGTTAAAGTACATAAGCAATAACAGACAATAACCCTGGGCCACTCCATTACACACCAAGGGTTGCCCAGAATCTTCGTGTCGAAAAAAAAAAAGGTGAAATCTTAGTAAATATCCTCTTATCACCTCTTTCCAGACCCATTTTCTCCCTGTTCTTCTCTGTTCCCACTTAGGCCTTGGTTTTCAGTGGGAAAACACTAAGTGAGCCCATTGACCTCTAGCCCACAAGCATAGACCTGAAGCCTTGATTTATCACCTATCTCCTTGGTCTAATCCATAATGTTATGAAGATCATACCACTTTGATTCTACAGGTCCAAACAAGTGAGGAAAGAAAAGAAGGTAGGAGATAGGGAATCTCAAGCTACTGGGTAGAGTCCCAAGTGGGTCCTCCATTGAGGGTGTACCCACCCTGAAGTTTACCACAGAATGGAGCACAAAGCATATTCACTGAGGTCAGGGTCTCTGACTCTGTCACACTGGTTCTTGAACTTGGGAGCTTCACACAGCAACAATGGCATGCTAAATGAGCTTCATCAAAGCATGGGGAAATGACTGTTTGTGGTAGTGTGGCTCCCTAATAGCCTACCAGATATGAGAAAACCATTAACAGACTAGAGGCTAAGATGTCTGATAAGGCCTGGGCTGATGTTGAGAACTGATAGACAGACAGATAGATAGTGTTGCAGGATCATAAGAGAAGTATCGAAGACATACATAAGAGAAATTACCCACACTGTGAAGTCTTCTTAAACAGATCATCATTGCCTAACATTATGATTCTAAACAATCTCTCACTGATTAGACAGATGCTTTTGAGCCTGTCCTTATGTGAGCAGGGTACATCCCTGTGATTCCCACTCCTCTCTCTGGTTTTTGGTGCCTTCAGAAAGAACTGTGCCATCATCCATATGACATTCCTAATGAATGTTGAAGATATTCACCAAGTTCATCCTAATCCACTCCTACAGTCCCCTGCCTGCTCTCTCCCCTTGTCTCCCACAATTTCAGTGTCTCTAAGGATTGAGACACCTTTTTCTGTTATTATGGGTGTTTAGTTTCCCTTTGAAGAATGAGATTCCCAAGAGGCTAGAGGTGAGCATCACTGTTGTTCCACAAAAACTAGGTCCCCATGCCCAGGAATTGGAGCTGAAGGCCTCCATTCATCCCCTCACATGTGGTCTTCCCCAAAACGCAATACAAAACACAACATGGAAGGAGTTGGAGCATGAAACGGAGGCATGATAGTGTTTTAAATACAATACTCCTGCATGAAATTTCTACAAACAACATCTTAAACTTAAATCATTTTCTCTTAATAGGATGAAGGTGATGATGGCTCTGCTATTTTTTTTTAACATGTGCACAGACATCTACAATTGCCCAAAAGAAACAGGAAGTCAAGAAATATAATTTTGGTTTGGACTTGTTACTATGATTATAGATTAGGTGGTCTTTTCCTAGAAGTTTGAAGATGTTTTTCTTTTGGGTTTGTACTTCTGAACATCACTGTCTTCCAGGACACTATCAAGCAGGATTGTATTATTCCAAAGATCCACACTCAAGTTCCATGCCACTTCGAGAACCATTCTGTGTGATCATTGTTTTCTTCTCAGCCAACTTTTCTTTCAAATACTCAGGGAAGATTTTCCCTCTTCCTTATAGATGGATGAGCCAGATGCAACAACCTTAATTAAGAAGAGAAAACTGGGCATATGTAACATCATTGACCATGGATATTTCTCTAAAGTCAATGCCCTTACATATATTTTTCCTACTTTGAAAGAAAAGTGTGTCTTCCAAAGGTGTCTACAGTGGGTGCTACCTATGGCACTCCAAGCCCAATGAGCATGATACCATTAGTGTGACATGATTGGGGTCCCTGCAAAAAAAAAATGTTACTGCCAATAATGATGCATGTTGACCCAATCCTCAGATTGATAGCTGCAAAAGATGTGTCATTTGTGCCAACAATAAAAGAGTAAAACTACACCAAGAACAACTTTTGTTCTAGTAACCATCTAGTTGAGTTTACATTGATCCACTGTAGTTCTTCAAGATGCAAATAGATATCCTGAAGTGAGATATGGCAGAGATCACCTGGTCTGCATCATTCAATAATGTGTTATTTGTACCAACTCTGAAGAACTCCAAGTATAAAGAGGTCCTGGTTTACTTTTTGGTAAAAAGAGACAGTAGTGAAATTTTTCATTAGTTTCTATCATAATGTCACTCTCTGAATTAGGCAACCAATATGGGAATCATGTCAATTAATAACTATGTCCTCCTGTCTCTTCATTTATGTGAAAAATGAGAATGTGCATTTGGGAGCCTGTGTCTGGACCATCTCAAGGCCAGGTCCATCTAACTGGGGCTGCATAGAATTTAGAGTCTTTACAAAGCATTATCCTGTCAGATCCAATGCATAGTAATAAAAAACATTAATATATATTTTCTCTAATTATATTACTGTGCTTAGACAGCCCACTTGTACCTCTGAAAAAGCAAAAGAATAAAATACAAGAAGATAGAGTTGGTGGCAGAACTTTCCTCAAAGGCACCCAGTCTCTATCATGCAAAGAGGTCTGAGTTGTCTGGTCCAAGCCTGGGAACTAGCTGAGGCTTCCTATGATAGTCAAAACCTCGTTTTTACCAGACCTGGTATTTTTCTAGAAAGCTCCATGGTTCTAGAATTTCAAGTCCAATTATATGGCTCAGTGAGATGCATAATCTTTGAGTTTCTACAAGTACTTGTTTGAGTTGCTACATTAATCTAGCTGCGTGATATCTTTTTCTCTGAAATTCATCACAATAAATAGTTTTTAATCTGTTAAAAATAGTTTTCATTCTTATTTTGAACCAAAAATAATGTCCAAATCCATCATCTTCATTGAACATGTTCTTGAGTGCTTAGACTCAACAAGCCAACCACTGTACACTATGACTACTTTGTTACCTAAAGCTTTGTCTTGTATTGTAGATATCCAACACCTTTTATTCTGTGATATCATGAAAGTTCATTTAGTTCTCCTAAAATGTGTATTTCAGTGTCTAACAAAGAAAATAGTAGTATGATTAAATCAGGATATTCATTAAAAGCATTGTCAACTCCATGGGTCGCCACCCTTTTAAGGGTCAAATTTCAGATATCCTGCATCTTATTTTACATTAAAATTCATAGCTGTAGTAAAATTCATAACTGTACTTACAAAGTACCAATGAAATACTTTTATGGCTGAGGTCATCACAATATGAGGAAACTGTACTAAAGGGTCACATCATTAGGAAGGTTGGGAACCATTGACTTAGTTTCAGTCTTGGTAATGCCCTGCATGCTGTGTATTCAACACACTTTCCCCACACCTTCATCCCTCACACCCACATTCTCTCATCTCCTACTTATCTGAATAAAGATGAGATGCCCTCACACTGGTCAACACAAACAATGGACTTCAGGCTAAATCTGACTACCACCAGTTTTTGTAAATAAAATGTACTCCCTCTCAGCCATCTGTCCATACACTACAGATGCCTGTGTTTGTGCTACAGCAACAGAGGTGAGACTTTACACATATGCAGCATGGGTCTCTATGCTGACAATAATATGTGGATGCTTACAAGAACAATTCCATAGTACCTCATCAAAATCACTGTCTCTTTGTGTTGCTGTCCTGCCTCCTGGGAGCCACTTTGATGGGTGTGGTCACCAACTCATCATAGGATTGAGGAGTCTTAGAATCTGGCCACAGATTCAATACCCACAGAGAGCAGAGTCATGAGACTTTCTGATAAGGAAAATAAAGCTGGTCCATGCTAGATCTCTGGTTTCCAGTCTTCCTTTCTCCTACTTTGGAGCTATAAAAGCAGGAACACACCAGAAGCCCAACTCAGGCTTCAACCCTGGCAAAATGCAGGCCCTACTATTCCCGATGGCACTTCTTTTATCTTCTGGAGCTGGAGCTGGAACTGGTGAGTTTTGTCTTCACCTCCCTAAGTTCCAAGTTTTCAGCAATTTACCTTAATCTCTTAGCTTTGGCAACAGAGACCTTAACATGAGGAAGTATCCTAAACTATCATAGTCCAGGAGAAATCTGTAGGTCAAGGAAGAATGAAACACGAACTCTCCTTTAGAATACTTCATCAAAATACTCTCTGTTCTGATAGGTAGCTCTTCTCTGGCCTTCCCTTAGTGTCGAGAAAGACAGTAGGAGGGTGTGGAGAAATGTCTAAAAAAGTGGAAACCCAGAAACATGAATGAACACTGTGGTCTGAATGAAGGATGATGGTGGACATGGAAGACAAGTGATAAAAATAGACCAAAAGACATGTGGATGGCCTGAGCCCCATGCAAGGGGGGTGGGCTTGAAGTACTCACTCAGTCTTAGCTCCATCTTTGCTTGCTAGTGCCATGTTGGAATGTTCCACAATTTTCTGATTATGGACTGGGAATTCTTTGTTCCAGAGGAAATTCTTGATTGTGTTGAGGCTAAACCACACTCCAGCCCTTATATAACCCATCTGGAGATCATTACTAAAAGAGGTTACACAGCCAGCTATCGTGGGTTTCTCATAACCTGACAATTTGTGCTAACTGCTGCACACTGTAAAGGTAGATGAGAGGCTTCTCTTTTCTGTAAAGAAATTCAGGAGCCAGGGTCACAAAGCACCAGAGGCCAGAGGAAGGCTCTGAGCCCTGTTGATCTCCAGATGGGCTTTTGTTATACCAAGAGCAAAAGGGAGCACAAGACCACTCACTGGACCATCTCATGTATGGTCTCCATTTCCAGAGCTCAAAGCATTAAGTAGGGCTCTAGTTGGGACAAAACCATAGCTATTCCCTTGCTCTGCTGTCAAACAAGCTCAGACATGGGCTGGGGTGTAACTCAATGCAGAGTGCCCATCCGTCATGGCAAAGCCATGATTTCAAACCAAGTACTGAGGGTGGATATGGGGACAGTTCTCAGTCATGTGTTTTCCTGAGCCATGTCCATCTAGGAAGGCTATGGTCCTGGAAACTCCATCTGAAGTCTCTCTCTTCTCTGCACACAAATGTGCTCACCATTTATGGTGGATATTCACTTGAGAAGATCCCTTTCAACCTGTGTGATTGTTGCTTTCAGTAAATGACACATATGCATGGGTCTGGGTCAGGGCAAGGAAGTAACAGCTTAGATTCTGACAGCTGATTACATGGGAAACCCAAGGCAAGTAGGCTTGGTTGTTACATTATTCTCTGAAAGGTAGGTTAAACCAGCAGTGTGAGCACACAGTAGTCTTAAGTCTTAGTGACTTCAAGGTATATCATAAACTTGGTTGTAAAGTCTAGCAAAGCTCCTAGGCTCTTAGAAGGAAACAGAGTTTTATCATAATACATTACAACAGATATGAGCAAAACATACACTGAGCTTTCAACAATTAACAGAAATAAAAAGATTTAACAATCTCCTTGCTTTAGAATATCTGTTGGCAGATGTTTAAATGCTTTATCTGAGAAATGGAACCAGTAGAGTACATATTGTATTTCTTTCAAAAAGTTCCATGTAACTTTTACACACTCACTATTTTACATGGTAGTAAAACTGCAAAATATGCCTTTTGGCTGGGGCAGACACAGAGTTGGTCTGCTCCTGTGGAGATACTGAATCCTGAGCCATCCTAGAGGAGCGACTGCACTCAGAGGAGTGAGTAAGAACATCATCTCACTCCCTATGCCCAGAGTTACATCTGGGAGCCAGGGATGCTCAGGATCCACCAGCTACCCAAACCCCGACCCTCTGGAATTCCACTTCCCTTCTTCCCCTGCCTGGTCCTTTTGGCTGGGGCAGACACATAGCTGGTCTGCTCCTGTGGAGATACTGAATCCTGAGCCATCCTAGAGGAGCCACTGCACTCAGAGCAGTGGAGGAGCCACTGCACTCAGCAGCAGACATCTAGCTGGTTTGCACTTATGAAGACATTGCATCCTGAGCCATCCTAGAGGAACCACTTCACCCAGAGCAGAAGGATTTCCAAATCCCAGAGGTGGCCTGAGTCCCAGGAGTTCGTCCACCCAGGAGATTAGGATCATATGACCACAGAGACATCTGGACTCTGAGGAGCTCTGCCACAAGCAAGATAACTGGAAATATAGACTCCAGTCTTACATAGTGAGGGCAGGTAACACTAGAGTTAACCAGATGGCGAAAGGCAAGAGCAAGAACATAAGCAACAGAAACCAAAGTTACTTGGCATCATCAGTACCCAGTTCTCCCAATATAGCAAGCCCTGAACACTCCATCACACCGGAAAAGCAGGATACAGAATTAAAATCACTTCTCATGAAGATAATAGAGGATTTTAAGAAGGACATAAGTAACTCCCTTAATGAAATACAGGAGAGTACAAGCAAACAGGTAGACCCCCTTAAAGAGGAAACACAGAAATCCCTTAAAGAATTGCAAGAAAACACAAAGAAGGAATTAAACAAAAACATTCAGGATCTGAAAATATAAATAGAAACAATAAAGAAATCTCAAAGGGAGTCAACCATGGGGATAGAAAACCTAGGAAAGAGATCAAGAGTCATAGACGCAAGCATCATCAACCGAACACAGGACATAGAAGAGAGAATCTCATGTACATAAGATACCATGGAAAACATTGACACAGCTGTCAAAGAAAATGCAAAATGCAAAAAACCCCTAACCCAAAACATCCAGGAAATCCAGGACACAATGAGAAGACCAACCTAAGGATAATAGGTATAGATGAGAGTGAAGATTCCCAACTTAAAGGGTCAGTAAATATCTTCAACAAAATTATTAAGGAAAACTTCCCTAACCTAAAGAACAAGATGCCCATAAACATACAAGAAGCCTACAGAACACCAAATAGAATACACCAGAAAAGAAATACCTCCCGTCACATAATAATCAAAATATCAAATGCACAAAACAAAGAAAAAATACTAAAAGCAGTAAGGGAAAAAGGTCAAGTATAATGGCAGACCTATAAGAATTACACCAGACTTCTCACCAGAGACTATAAAATCCAGAAGAGCCTGGACTGACATCATACAGACCCAAAGAGAGCAAAAATGCCAGTCCAGACTACTATACCCAGCAAAACTCTCAATCACTATAGATGATGAAACCAAGATATTCCATGACAAAACCAAATTTGTACAATATCTCCCCACAAACCCAGCACTTCAAAGGATAACTGATGGAAAACGCCAACACAAGGAGGGAAACTACAACCTAGAAAAAGCAAGGAAGTAATCTTCCAACAACCCCAAAAGAAGATAGCTATACAAACATAATTCTACCTCTAATAACAAAAATAACAGGAAGCCACAATCATTTTACCTTAATATCTCTTAACATCAATGGACTCAACTCCCCAATAAAAAGACACAGACTATCAGACTGGATACACAAACAGGACCGAGAATTTTGCTGCATACAAGAAATGCACCTCAGTGACAAAGACAGACACTACCTCAGAAAAAAAAGATGGAAAACAATTTTCCAAGCAAATGGACCCAAGAAACAAGCTGGAGTAGCCATTCTAATATCAAATAAAATCGACTTTCATCCAAAAGTAATCAAAAAAGATAAGGAAGGACACTTTATACTCATCAAAGAAAAAAAATCTACCAAGGTTACCTCTCAATTCTGAACATCTATGCTCCAAATGCAAGGGCACCTACATACATAAAAGAAACGTTACTAAAGCTCAAAACACACATTACACCTCACACAATAATAGTGGGGGATTTTAACACCCCACTATCAGCAATGGACAGATTATGGAAACAGAAACTAAACCGAGACACTTTGAAATTAACAGAAGTTATGAACCAAATGGACTTAACAGATATCTATAGAACATTTCATCCTAAAACAAAAGAATATGCCTTTTTCTCAGCACCTCATGGTACCTTCTCCCAAATAGACCATATAATTGGTCACAAAACAAGCCTCTACAGATACAAAAAGATTGAAATAATCCCTTGCATCTTATCAGATCAACAAGGACTAAGACTGGTCTTTAATAATGACAAAACCAGTGGAAAACCCACGTGCACATGGAAACTGAACAACTCTCTACTCAATGATGACTTGGTCAAGGAAGAAATAAAGAAAGAAATTAAAGACTTTTTAGAATTTAATGAAAATGAGGACACATCATACCAAAACTTGTGGGACTTCATGAAGGCAGTGCTAAGAGGAAAACTCATAGCTCTAAGTGCCTACAAAGAGAAAGTGGAGAGAGCACACACTAACAACTTGAGAGCACAACTAAAAGCTCTAGAACAAAAAGAAGCAAATACACCCAGGAGGAGTAGAAGGCAGGAAATAATCAAACTCGGGGCTGAAATCAACCAAATAGAAACAGAAAGAACAATACAAAATATCAACAAAACCAGGAGCTGGTTCTTTGAGAAAATCAACAAGATAGATAAACCCTTAGCCAGATTAACCAGAGGGCACAGAGACAGTATCCAAATTAATCAAATCAGAACTGAAAAGGGAGACATAACAACAGAAACTGAAGAAATTTAAAAAAAAATCATCAGATCCTACTACAAAGGCCTATACTCAAGAAAACTGGAAAACCTGGATGAAATGGACAACTTCCTAGACAGATACCAGCTACCAAAGTTAAATCAGGAGCAGATAAACCATCTAAACAGTCCCATAACCACTAAAAAAATAGCAGCAATCATTAAAAGTCTCCCCAGCAAAAAAAGCCCAGGACCAGATGGTTTCAGTGCAGAATTCTATCAGACCTTCAAGGAAGACATAATACCAATTCTCTTCAAACTATTCCACAAAATAGAAACAGAAGGAACACTACCCAATTCACTCTATGAAGCTACAATTACACTCATACCCAAACCTCACAAAGACCCAACAAAGAAAGAGAACTTCAGACCAATCTCCCTTATGAAAATCGATGCCAAAATACTCAATAAAATTCTAACAAACAGAATCCAAGAACACATCAAAACAATCATCCATCATGATCAAGTAGGTTTTATCCCAGGAATGCAAGGATGGTTCAATATTCGGAAATCCATCAATGTAATCCACTATATAAACATCTCAAAGAAAAAAACCACATGATCATCTCACTAGATGCTGAGAATGCATTTGACAAAATTCAACACCCCTTCAGGATAAAAGTCTTGGAAAGATCAGGAATTGAAGGCCCATACATAAACACAGTAAAAGAAATTTACAGCAAACCAGTAGCAAACATCAAACTAAATGGAGAGAAACTTGAAGCAATTCCACTAAGATCAGGGCCTAGACAAGGCTGCCCACTCTCCTCCTACCTATTCAATATAGTACTGGAAGTCCTAGCCAGAGCAATTAGACAACAAAAAGAAGTCAAAGGGATACAAATAGGAAAGGAAGAAGTCAAAATATCACTATTTGCAGATGATATGATAGCATACTTAAGTGACCCCAAAACTTCCACCAGAGAACTCCTAAACCTGATAAACAGCTTCAGAAAAGTGGCTGTTTATAAAGTCAACAAATCAGTAGCCTTCCTCTACATGAAAGATAAACAGACTGAAAAAGAAATTAGGGAAATGACACCTTTCACAATAGTCGCAAGTAATATAAAATACCTTGGTGTGAATCTAACCAAGCAAGTGAAAGACCTGTATGACAAGAACTTCAAGTCCCTGAAGAAAGAAATCGAAGATCTCAGAAAATGTAAAGATCTCCCATGCTCATGGATTGGCAGGATTAATATAATAAAAATGGCCATCTTGCCAAAAGCAATCTACAGATTCAATGCAATTTCCATTAAAGTCTCAACTCAATTCTTCACAAAGTTAGAAAAGGAAATTCTCAAATTAATTTGGAATAACAAAAAACCCAGGATAGCAAAAACTGTTCTCAACAATAAAAGAACTTCTGGAGGAATCACCATCCCTGACCTCAAGCTGTACTACAGAGCAATAGTGATAAAAATTGCATGGTATTGGTACAGAGACAGACAGGAAGATCAATGGAATAGAATTGAAGACACAGAAATGAACCCACACACCTATGGTCACTTGATCTTTGACAAAGGAGCTAAAACTGTCCAGTGGAAAAAGGACAGCAATTTCAACAAATGGTGCTGGTTCAACTGGAGGACAAGATGTAGAAGAATGCAAATTGATCCATTCTTATCTCCTTGTACAAAACTCAAGTCTAAATGGATAAAGGACCTCCACATAAAACCAGATACACAGAAACTAACAGAAGAAAGAATAGGGAAGAACCTCAAATACTTGGGCACAGGGGAAAAGTTCCTGAACAGAACACCAATGGCATATGCTTTAAGATCAAGAATTGACAAATGGGACTTCATAAAATTGCAAAGTTTCTGTAAGGGAAAGGATACTGTCAATAGGACAAAAGGACAACCAACAAACTGGGAAAATATCTTTACCAATCCTACATCTGATAGAGGGCTAATATCCAATATAAACAAAGAACTCAAGAAATTAGACTTCAGACAACCAAATAGCCCTATTAAAAAATTGGGTGTAGAGCTTAACAGAGAACTTTCAACTGAGGAAACTCGAGTGGCCAATAAGCACCTAAAGAAATGTTCAGTATCCTTAGTCGTCAGGGAAATACAAATCAAAACAACCCTGAGATTCCATCTCACACCAATCAGAATGGCTAAGATTAAAAACTCAGGTGACTGTAGATGCTAGCGAGGGTGTGGAGAAAGAGGTACACTCCTCCACTGTTGGTGGGACTGCAAGATGGTGCAACCACTTTGGAAATCATTCTGGCGGGTCCTCAGAAAATTGGACATAGCATTACCTGAGGATCCAGCTATACCACTCCTGGGCATATACCCAGAAGATGCTCTAACTTATAACAAGGACATATGCGCAACTACGTTCATAGCAGCCTTGTTTATAATAGCCAGAAGCTGGAAAGAACCCAGATGTCCTTCAACTGAGGAATAGATACAAAAAATGTGGTACATTTACACAATGGAGTATTACTCAGCTATTAAAAACAATGAATTTGAGAAATTCCTAGGTAAATGGATGGAACTAGAAAATATCATCCTGAGTGAGGTAACCCAATCACAAAAGAACATACATGGTATTCACTCACTGATTACTGGATATTAGCCCAGAACCTTGAAATACCCAAGATTCAACTCACAGGCCACATGAAGCTCATGAAGAAGGAAGGCCAAGTGGTGGTGATTTGGTCCTTCTTAGAAGGAGCAACAAAATACTCAAGGGAGCAAATATAGAGACAAAATGAGGGACAGAAACTGAAGGAGGAGCCATCTGAAGATCATTCCACCTGAGTATCCATCCCACATGCAGTCACCAAAAGTAGATGCTGATGTGGAAGTCACGAAGTGCATGCTGATAACAGCCTGACATAGATGTCTCCTCAGAGGTCTTCAAGAGTCTGACATATTCAGAGGCAGATGCTCACAGCTAACTGTTGAAGTGATCATGGGGTCCCCAATGGAGGAGTCAGAGTGAAGACTGTAGGAGCTGAAAGGGTTTGTGGCCCCATGAGGAGAGCAACAATACCTACCAACCAGAGTTCCCAGGGTCAAAACCACCAGCCTGGAAGCACTTAGGGAGGGATCCATGGCTCCAGCTGTATATGTAAGGGTGGAGGGCACTGCTGGGCATAGGTGGGAGAAGAGATCCTTGGTCTCATGAAGGCTGGACACCCAGGGGATGGGAATTTGAGGTTGGGGAGGTGGAAGGGGGCAGGTAGGGGTACATCGACAGAGAAACAGGAGGAGAGGTGAGGGGATAAATGGTTCCTGTGTGGGTGAGGGATGGGGTAAGGGGATAACATATGAAATATAAATAAAACATCCAATAAAAAATTACTTAAAAAAAGAAAGAAAAAATATTAAAGAGACCCCCCCCAAAAAAACTGTAAAATTCAGTAAGAATTCAGATTTTTTTAGGCAGCATATTGGGATTTTGACCTATTACTAAGTGGGATGTTCCTTAGACATTTAACTTTCAAATTGTTTCAGTCATTTTATGTGTTAGATACTATAATCTGATTCGCTACAGGAAACACTACCTATTCAAGAATGTTAAGTTACTAATTCTTGACAACAGAATATAGAAAAAGTTAATTTTCGTTATACAGATCCAATGAGACTATTTTTACCTGAGCCAGTTTTTTGAAACATTTTTTTTGAACACAAGATTTTCTTGAATTTTCGAACTTCCTCCCTTTACCCACTAAGTGCAATGATTACAGGCATATGTAACCGTGCCTAGGTCATGCTGCTTGTATGGTGCTAGGGATCAAACCTAGGACTACATGCACAGAAGCCAATTCTACCAACCGAGCTGTATTCCTAGCTGTTGCAGAAGCTATGGAATGGACACTACACTTATTTAATTATTGTTACAGTGATATTACTATTATATCACAAAGCACATTTTATGTAAAAGAAATAAAATATAGTCTGTCTATATACATTCATATTAACAACATATTTTACACATGGAAAAAATCCTCAGTGAATTTCTTCTTTTTTTATTGGTTATTTTATTTACATTTCAGATGTTATTCCCTTACACCCTTTCCCTCCCCGCCAAGGAAACTCCTATACCATCCCCCCTCCCCTGCTTCTATGAGGATGTGCCCGAACCCACCAACCCACACCCACCTCCCCACACTCGCATTCTTCCACATTGGGGCATCCAGCCTTCATGGAACCAAGGATCTCCTCCCACCTATGCCTGACCAGGCCATCCTCCGCTACATATAAAACTGGATCCATGGGTCCCTCCCTAAGTGCTCCCAGGCTAGTGGTTTAGACCCTGGGAGCTATGGTTGGTGGTATTGTTACTCTCCTAATGGAACCACAAACCCTTTCAGCTTCTTCAGCTCCTTTTCTCTAACTCCTCCATAGGGAACCCCTTGATCAGTTCAATAGTTAGCTGTGAGCATACATCTCTGAATATGTTAGACTCTGGGAGACCTCTAAGGAGACAGCTATATCAGGCTCCTGCTAGCATTTTATGCATCCAAATCCTCTGTTGAAGGACATCTGGATTCTTTCCATCTTCTGACTAATTATTATAAATAGGGCTGCTATGAACATAGTGGAACATATGTCCTTGTTATATGTTGGAGTATTTTCTGAGTATATGCCCAGTAGTGGTATAGCTGGGTCCTCAGGTAATGGTAAGTCCAATTTTCTGAGGAAATGACAAATTGATTTCCAGAGTGGTTGTACCAGTTTGCAAACCCACCAACAATGGAAGAGTGTTCTGTTTTCTCCACATCCTCACCAGCATCTACTAACAACTGAGTTTTGATCTTAGCCATTCTGATTGGTGTGAGATGGAATCTCAGGGCTATTTTGATTGGCATTTCCCTGATAACTAAGGATGTTGAACACTTCTTTAGGTGCTTCTTAGCCATTTGATTTTCCTCAGTTGAGAATTCTTTGTTTAGCTCTGTACCCCATTTTTAATAGGGTTATGGTGGTCTGGAGTCAAATTTATTGAATTCTTTGGATACATTGGATATTAGCCCTCTATCAGATGTAGGATTGGTAAAGATCTTTTTCCGATCTGTTAGTGGCCATTTTGTCCTACTGACAGTATCCTTTGCCTTACAGAAACTTGGCAGTTTTATGAGGTCCCATTTGTCAATTCTTAATCTTAGAGCATAAACCACTGGTGTTCGGTTCAGGAACTTTTCCCCTGTGCCCAAGTATTTAAGGTTCTTCCACACCTTCTCTTCTATTAGTTTCTGTGTATCTGGTTTTATGTGGAGGTCCTTTATCCACTTGGACTTGAGTTTTGTACAAAGAGATAAGTATGTATCAATTTGCATTCTTCTACAGGCTGACCTCCAGTTAAACCAGCACCATTTGTTGAAAATGCTGTCCTTTTCCACGGGATGTTTTTAGCTCCTTTGTCAAAGATCAAGTGACCATAGGTGTGTGGGTTCATTTCTGGGTCTTCAATTCTATTCCATTGATCTTCCTGTCTGTCTCTGTATCAACACCATGCAGTTTGTATCACTATTGCTCTGTAGTACAGCTTGAGGTCAAGACTAGTGATTCCCCCAGCAGTTCTTTTATTGTTGAGAATAGTTTTTGCTAACCTGGGTTTTTGATATTTCAAATGAATTTGAGACTTTCTCTTTTTAACTCTGCGAAGAATTGGGTTGGGATTTTAATGGGGATTGCATTGAATCTGCAGATGGCTTTCGGCAAGATGAGTATTATTACTATATTAATCCTGCCAATCCATGAGCATGGGAGACCTTTCCATCTTCTGAGATCTTCTTTGATTTCTTTCTATAGAGACTTGAAGTTCTTGTCATACAGATCTTTCACTTGCTTAGTTAGATTCACATCAATGTATTTTATACCTTTTGTGACTATTGTGAAGGATGTCATTTTCTAATTTCGTTCTCAGCTTGTTTATCTTTTGAGTAGAGAAAGGCTACTGATTTGTTTGAGTTGATTTTATAACTAGCCACTTTGCCGAAGTTGTTTATGAGGTTTAGGAGTTCTTTGGTGGAAGTTTTGGAGTCACTTAAGTATACTATCCTATCATTTGCAAATAGTGATATTTTGACTTCTTCCTTTCCCGTTTGTCCCTTTGACTTCTTCTTGTTGTCTAATTTCTCTGGTTAGAACTTCCAGTACTATATGAATAGGTAGAGAGAGAGTGGGCAGCCTTGTCTGGTCCCAGATATTAGTGGGATTGCTTCAACTTTCTCTCCATTTAGTTTGATGTTTTTTCACTGGTTTCCTGTATATTGCCTTTACTATGCTTAAGTAAGGGTCTTGAATTCCTGATCATTTCAAGACTTTTACTATGAATGGATGTCTAGAAAATTGTCCATTTCTTGCAGATTTTTCAGTTTTGTTGAGTATAGGCTTTTGTAGTAGGATATGATGAAATTTTTATGTCTCTCTTTTCAGTTTTAATCTTATTAATTAATTTGGATACTGTCTCTGTGCTCTCTTGTTAGTCTGGTTAAGGGTTTATCTATCTTGTTGATTTGCTCAAAAAACCAGCTCCATGTTTTCTGGATCCTTTGTATACTTCTTTTCTTTTCTACTTGGTTGATTTCAGCCCTGAGTTTGATTATTTCCTGCTGTCTATTCCTCTTGGTTGTATTTGCTTCATTTTGTTTTAGAGCTTTCAGGTGTTTTATTAAGTTGCTAGTGTATACTCACTCAAGTTTCCTTTTGTAGACACTTAGAGCTAGGAGTTTTCCCCTTAGCACTGCTTTTATTGTGTCTCATAAGTTTAGGTATGATAAGTCTTTATTTTCATTAAATTCTAAAAAGTCTTTAATTTCTTTCTTTATTTCTTCCTTGACCAAGTCATCATTGAGTAGAGCATTGTTCAGGCTCCACGTGTATGTGGGCTTTCCAATATTTTTGTTATTATTGAAGACCAGTCTCAGTCCATGGTGATCTGATAGGATGCAGGGATTATTTCTATTTTTGTATCTGTTGAGGACTGCTTTGTGGCCAAATGTATGGCCTAGTTTGGAGAAGGTACCATGAGGTGCTGAGCAAAAGGTATATTGTTTTGTTTTAGAATGAAATGTTCTATAGATATCCATTAAGTCCATTTGGTTCATAACTTCTGTTAATTCCACTGTGTCTCTGTTTATTTCTGTTTCCATGACCTGTCCATTGCTGAGTGTGGGCTGTTGAAATCCCCCATTATAATTGTGCAAGGTACCATCTGTGCTTTGAGTTCTAGTAAAGTTTCTTTTATGAGTATGGGTGCCCTTGCATTTGGAGCATAGATGTTCAGAACTGACAGTTTATCTTGGCAGATTTTTCCTTTGAAGAATATGAAGTGTCCTTCCTTATCTTTTTTGATAACTTCCGGTAGAAAGTTGATTTTATTTGCGATTAGAATGACTACTCCAGCTTGTTCTTTGGGACTATTTGCTTGAAAAATTGTTTTTCATCCTTTTACTCTAAGGTAGTATCTGTGTTTGCCACTGAGGTCCATTTCCTGTATGCAGCAAAATTCTGGGTCCTGTTTATATATCCAGTCTGTTAGCCTATGTCTCTTTTTTCTGGAATTGAGTCCATTGATGTTAAGAGGTATTAAGTAAAAGTGCTTATTTCTTCCTGTTATTTTTCTTATTAGAGGTGGAATGATGTTTGTGTAGCTACCTTATTTTGGGTTTGTTGGAAGATTACTTTCTTGTTTTTTCTAGGTTGTAGTTTCCCTTCTTGTGTTGGAGTTTTCCATCTATTATCCTTTGTAGGGCTGGATTTGTGGGAAGATATTGTGTAGATTTGGTTTTGTCATGGAATATCTTGATTTCTCCATCTATAGTGATTGAGAGTTTTGCTGGGTATAGTAATCTGGGCTGGCATTTGTGTTCTCTTAGGGTCTGTATGATATAAATCCAGGATCTTCTGGCTTTTATAGTCTCTGGTAAGAAGTCTAGTGTAATTCTGATAGGTCTGCCTTTATATGTTACTTGACCTTTTTCCCTTACTTCTTTTAGTAATTTTTCTTTGTTTTGTGCATTTGATGTTTTGATTATTATGTGACGGGAGGAATTTCTTTTCTGGTTTAGTCTATTTGAAGTCCTATAGGCTTCTTGTATATTCATGGACATCTCTTTCTTTAGGTTAGGAAAGTTTTCCTCTATAATGTTGTTGAAGATATTTACTGATCCTTAAAGTTGGGATTCTTTACTCTCATCTATACCTATTATCCTTAGGTTTGGTCTTCTCATTGTGCCCTGTATTTTCTGTATGTCTTGGGTTAAGAGCTTTTTGCGTTTTGCATTTCCTTTGACAGTTATGTCATTGTGTTTTCCATGATATCTTCTGCACATGAGATTCTCTCTTCTATCTCTTGTATTCTGTTGGTGATGCTTGCATCTATGACTCCTGCTCTCTTTCCTAGGTTTTCTATCTCCAGGGGAGTCTCCCTTTGGGATTTCTTTATTGTTTCTACTTCCATTTTTAGATCCTGGATGGTTTTGTTCAATTCCTTCACCTGTTTGGTTGTGTTTTCTTGCAATTCTTTAAGGGATTTTTGTGTTTCATCTTTAAGGATTTCTACCTGTTCACCTGTGTTCTCCTATATTTCTTTAAGGGAGTTGTTTATGTCCTTCTTAAGGTCCTCTATCATCCTCATATGAAATGATATTAAATCTGAATACTGCTTTTCTGGTGTAATGGGAGTATTCATCACTTGCTATAGTGGGAGAAATGGGTTCTGATGATACCAGGTAACTTTGGTTTCTGTTGCTTATATTCTTGAGCTTGCCTTTCACCATCTGGTTAACTCTGGTGCTACCTGCACTCACTATCTCTGATTGGAGACTGTCTTTCCAGTGGTGGTGATGAGGCTCTTATCTTGATTTTGGAGCCTCTGTGTCACCAACTGGGCTTTTTTTTTCTTTTGGCTCCAGGGAACCATGTGATGGGGTTTGCTCTGTAGTGGTTACCATTTTGGAAGCCGTTCAGCCTGTGCCCTCAGCTTAGCTCTCAGGAGTCTCCACCTGCTCCCTATTACTGTGGGCCAGGCTGAAGGATTGGGCAATCACTCTCTCCTCATTGCCAGTGGACTAGATTCATGGAGAAAGGCTGTCCCAAGTACATGTCCTTCTTAGAGTATGGGATAAAGAGGCAGTATGCCCTCAGCTGCAGGTTAGTGATTATTTGCTCTCCTAAGAAAAGATACAGGTACAGTCTCTGCTTTGTGTTTCATATTTTGAGACCTTTGTGTAAGCTGAGAGTGGAGGAGCGTGCTTGGGATCCCAGTACTAGGGAGGCTGCAGCAGAAGGATCATGAGTTGGAAGTCAGTCTGAACTACATGGTGAGAGTTTGCCTAAACCACAGCAATCTATGTTAAGATGAGAAAAGACCCATTTAGTTACACAGGTATAAACAACAGTTAGTAAAACGAAACAAAACAGTCACCCATGTATCAATAATCCAACTCAGATTCTTTAATTTTAAAAGATCCTTTTAGATTTCTTAGTCCCCCCCCCCCGATCTGAGGTAGAATCAAGTTAATAATCAGTCTTGTACTTTGAAAGCTATTGCTGCACCTCTCCTCTACTGTGCTGAACCTGGAAACCCAGAGGAGAGGCGAGCAGGCCAGGAGGAGGGTGGAAGTGCTGGGTTCCTAGTCTGAGGCTGGTACTAGCAGTAATTTTTTATGGTACAGTAGTCAGAGGGCCACACCATTTATATTACTCCTCTTTCAGCATAATACCCCTCATGGGTGGTCTTGTCCCCTTCAGATTCCACAGAACACTGTAGTTAAAGAATTGTTTCCCGTGACTAAGAACAATGGGAGCTTTGGCTTTTAAGAAGATAGCAGGCCACTTAGAAGTTCACCTAACTCAGGCATTCTTCTGAAAGGCAGAATGTTTGAGGAAGATGGCAGCTCTATGTGGGTGAGTCAGAAGAAGTTCTAGAACCACCATGCTAAGTCCTAGTACATGCTAAGTACTGGAGGGCCTCTTCACATTACGGGCTAGTTCTGCCTTGTGATTAGTTACAGAAAGTGCTGATACTCTCCTGTGGTGACTGCTGCAGCCACAGTCATGGTCCAAGGACTTCTGAGGGCAGCCTCTCCTCTAGCTGCAGGTGCAATATTGAGAGGATGATGATGGCAGGGTAGGTGATGAGACACAAGGACTAACAGCCATGTCTGACCTAGACATGGAATCTGCAATGAAGTGTGGAAAGATGAAGTGGCTAAGGCCTGGGATTTGTGGGGAGAAGAGCTGAGAGACAAAAAGGGAGAAGATGGGAATACAGGACAGTGGAGGAGAAGAACAAAACAGTGTTTATTACCCTGAATGTGAAATCTTACTGTACACAGCCATGCTTGTTTGTTAGTATTCAATAATCCACAGTGGCATATCCTGTGCCAGGAGGTCAATCACCAAGATGATTAACATGGAAAAGAGTATCTCAAATCAATTCTTCATTGAACATAGAGAGGGCCTGAAAGTTTAGAGCACACAGGGGAGTCACAGAGCTGCTGGAGGTTAGGTTTTATTGAGGTGCTTTGCAGGGAACAATCCATTATCACAGACTTTATCTTTGAGATCCTCTTGGGGACAGGCTGCAGGCAGGATGAAGACAGGTTTGGGACTGACTAAGGACAGGCTTGGGACATGCTTTGTTGAACCCGAGGGTTATCAGAAGAACTGTGGCTTGGAGACTCTGATGCTTGCAGGTCAGGGTTTTCAGCTACTTGCCTTTTATGACTCTATTAATCCAGGGCACATATGGGGAAATTCGGGTGAAGACTGCAGGAGGCTTTGCATCTCCACGTCCATAAGATACAATACCATGGGCCACCCCAGCACACAGGAGTGGTCCTCCAGAGTCTCCCTGTATGTTAGAAAAATCAGACTATAAGCATAGATCACCTTCCCTCAACTATACACCCCTCATCACAGCTAACTCCACAGGGAAGTAAAGGTTCCAGGCTCCCATTGGGTGTTAAATTAGGAATTTAATGACTGAATTTTTTCCTCTGGTTTTGTCCCGGTGTTTAGAATGTCTCCCTTGGCTCCCTTCATTTCTCTTCTGGAGCTTCATGGGAAGGTTCAGGAAGGGCTTTGGCATAGACAGATGAGAACAAGAGGAATAATTTCAGTTCCCAGAGACTAAGGGCTAGCAGCCTAAGAACAAAGACCTTAGTCACTGCCAGAGAGATGCTTGGCCCACTCCCTCCATTGACACTGTTATCTGATGTGGAGGGGAAGAGCAGGTGTATACTCACCTTGTATGCTGATCTTTTCTTTCTGGGACTGCCCACACAGACCTGGAGGTTATAGTTGTAATGCAGATAGTTTTTACAGGCCTCTTTATCCATGATTCTCAGTTTTACCTCCCTCAGGGTATCTGAGGTAGGTTCTGTCACTCCAGTTCGCCCCCAGCCAGCAGCCCGGCACATCTTCCCAGGCTTGATAAAGTCAGGAGAACTAGGCAGGGGAACTATGTCCACAGCAGGAGTCACCTTGGCTTTTTTTTTAAGCTGTTTTGGGGAAGGAGAAAACAGATGTCAAACTAGAGAAGGATGCTTGGACATGGGTCCTTTCCCATTGAGAATTCAGGAGTGGGTTCTGAGGAAATGATTTGGACAAGAGAGAATTCAAAGGCCTGAGCCAGGAGGAGAGTTATTGATGGGAGACTTAAGCAGGGAAAGAAAAATTATGGCACCTTCAGTAACATGATGTCATGGAGATTAGAATAGAAGTTGTAGTTTGGGTGAATGATTTGTTTTTCAACTTTTATCTTCTGCTGTGTGGATTCTGTCTTGGTCACATCATGAGCTCCAAGGGTGACAGTGATTTCTCTGTTGACAGAGAAAAAAGCACTGAAAAGGGATGATGTTAGGGACAGGGACACCAGGGTCTTTCTTCTCTAACCCAAGGTAGAGCTTCTATAGAGACTTGAGATCTCCCAGGACCACAGACTTCTGAGAAGGACAGAGCTCATGGAAAAACAGGACAGACAACTCTTCCTACACCTCACACACAGTTCTGGGATTGAATCCATAGCTTTGAACATGGTAGACAGGCATTCTATATTGAGTTACACTCCAGCCTATGTCTGAGCACTGGTGACACCAGCACAAGACAAGAGCTGTAGTTTTTGTCCCAACTAGAGCCCTATTGAAAGTTTAGACCTCTGAAAATAGAGGTGACAATTAAAATGACTGGTCTTTGATTCCTTTATCTTCTAAATGGAAGGAGAGCCTATCTGGAGATGAGCAGGGCTTAGAGACTTACTCAGGCCTCTGCACCTCTGTGACTCTGGCTCCTGCATTTCCTTACAGAAATAGAAGCCTCTTACCTTCCTTTACAGTGTGCAGCAGTCATCACAAATTGGCGGGTTATGAGAAATCCACCACAAGTGGCTGTGTAACCTTCTTCAAGTCTGATCTCCAAATGGGCCATGTAAGGGCGGGAGTGTGGACTAGACTCAACACCACCAATAATCTCCTCTGGAACAAAGAATCCCAAGTTCCTAGTCACAGAGTTTTAAGACACTCCAACACAGCACTGGCACAGGAAAAAGGGGTAAAGCTGAGTGACTGCTTCAAGCCTATCCCACCTCACATGGGGCTCAGCCCCATCCACATGTCCTTTGGTCTATTTTTCTCACTGGTCCTCCTTGTCCACCATCATCCTTCATTTAGAACACAATGTCCATCCATGTTTCTGGGCTTCCACTTCATCAGATATTCCTCCACACCCTCATCTTGTCTTCCTCAACACTAAGAAATGCCAGCCAGAGAAGAGCTGCCTATCAGAACAGAGCATTTTGATGAAATGATGTGAAGGAGAATTAGATTTTCATTCTTCCTTGACCTAGAGATTTTCCTTGGACTATGTCAATTTAGAATCCTGCCTCATGTTAGGGTTTCTGTTACCTAAGCTAACAGATTAACACGGGTTGCTGAAAAATCAAAGGTTAGGGAGATGAAGACAAAACTCACCGGCTCCAGCTCCAGAAGGCAAGAGGAATGCCATAAGGAACAGTAGGGCCTGCATTTTGCCAGTGTTGAAGCCTGGGGTGGGCTTCTGGTGTGTTCCTGTCCTGGTTCCTGCTTTTATAGTTCAAAAGCAGGAGAAAGGAAGGGCAGAAAACCACAGATCTGGCTTGGACCAGCTTTATTTTCCTTATCAGAAATTCTCATGACTCTACTCTTTTGGGGTGTTGAATCTGTGGCCAGATTCTGATACCCTTGTATCTCATGATGAAGTGGCGATTACACCCTTTAAAGCTTCTTCCAGAAGGAAGGACAGCAACACAAAGGAAAGAAGATCTTGATCAGGGATCATGGAACTGTTCTTATAAGCATCCAGTTATTATTGTCAGCTTTGAGACCCATGCTACATATGTGTAAAGTCTCACCTCTGTCATTGTAGCACAAACACAGGCATTTGTAGTGTATGAACATATGGGTGAGAGGGAGTACATTTTATTTACAAAAATTCATAATGGGTTGATTTAGCTGAAATCCGTTGTTTGTGTTGACAAGTATGAGGGCATCTCATCTTTATTCAAATAAGTAGGAGATGAGAGGATGTGGCTGTGAGGGTTGAAGGTGTGGGGAGAGTGTGGTGAATACTCAGCATGCAGGGCATGACTAAGACCTAAGCATCCTAATGCTGTGACTCTGTAATATAGTTTTGTCATGTTGTGGTTGCTTCCAGCCTTAAAATTATTTCATTGGTACTTCATAACTATAATTTCTCTTTTATGAATTGTAATGTAAAATATCTAATAGGTAGGATATCTGATTTTCTTTTCCTAAATGAGTTGTGACCCACAGGTTGAGAACAGCTGCTGTAAGGCATGTTCTAATCTAGTCATACTAATAATCCCTTTGATAGATGTTGCAGTACACATTTAGGGAGAACTCAATGGACTTTCAGGATATCACAGAATACGAAGATCCTACATTTAATTAGTTTCTAAAACTTGTTCTTTTCAATTCCAGTAGGATGAACATAATACACAATGGAATGTTTAAAGTACCACTCTTGTGTTCCACAGGATATCTCAGGCTTGCCAGCTACATGGAGGGTCTCCTTGCTTGAGAACAATGTCAAATCTGTGCAGATCAGTATTGAGACTTGGTGCTTTCATCTTTTCACGTGTCACTGGAAATAAAACAAGACTCACACTTACATAGGAACGTACCATTGGTTACAAAATTTATTCTTCCTTAATTGCTTACAATGTGAAATTCTGTGCATATTTTACTAATTGACACATTTTTACATTTCTGGTCTGTTTTTCTTAAGACCTCATCAACTCTGAGAATTACTGTTTCCATTTTACAGATGAGGAAATTGAGACTTGCCAAATGTCATATTCACTTAAATATCAGAATTTGGTCTCAAATCAGTTATTACTTGACTCCACTCCAATAATCTTTCTTTGTAGAAGTCTCCTTCCCCTGATTGCAAAGAAAAAGTGAGAGGAAGCAGTCACAAAGACGCCAAGAGTATCAGCTCACCTGTCCACAAGCTCATTTAGAATGACCTTTGAATAGACCTCATGTGTTGCACTACTCACATATGCTTTTCCTTCTCAGTGGACCCTGTTGAATAGAAATCTTCATTGTATGGAAGAAGAGAGGATCTTTTCTATTGTAAGTGATAAAATGTAGTAGTTGTAGATGTCAGATGATTTCTAGGTCATGGAGAGTAAACTTGCCACTTAAACAATGTCACTCATGGGTGTCTTCAATGCAAAACAAGTCTTTTGGTGACCAAATATTTATAGTCAGAGATCCTAGTGTACAGTGGTTGGCTCATTTTGTCTAAATACTCAAGAACACAGGCAAAGAAAATGCTGGGCTTTAAACATTATTTTTGATCTAAGTAAGAACGAAAACTTTTTTTTAAAGATGAAAGCAATTTATTGTGAAGAAATTTTAAAAAGATATTATGCAGATTAATACAGTAACTCAAACAAGCACTTGTTCAGACTCAAAGACTATGCATCTCAATAAACCATATAATTGGACTTGGTGTTCTGGAATTGTGGAGCTTTGCAGAACAATCCCAGGGCTGGTAAAAAGCGGTATGGACTATCATAGGATGCCTCAGCTAGTTCCCAGGCTTGGCCAGATAAATCAGACCTCTTTGCATAATAGACACTGGGTGCCCTTGAGGAAAGTTCTGGTTCCGACTTTATCCTTCTGTATTTCCTTCCTTTGGTTCCACAGAGCTACTAAGGGCTGTGTAAGCAGAGTGACATAGATTAGAGAAAAAAATAGATCTAATTATTTTTTAAAATTACTGTGCACTGGATTTGATCTGATAATTCTGTGTAATTCTTCTGGGAAGCCCAGTTAGAGGACAGGCTTTGGAGATAGTTCACACACAGGGTCCCAATGAACAGTCCCTTTTTCCAATTGTTGAGTACAGACGTAGGAGAGACATAGGCACCAATTGGCACATTCTCATAGTGGTTGGCTGATTCAGGAAATGACATTATGAAAGAAACTAGTGAAAAACATCACAACTGTTTCTACTTACCAAAGAGTAAACCAGGGACTTGTGATACACGGAGTTATCCAGGGGTCAGTGCAAATAATGTCCTATTGAAGGATACAGACAAGGTGATTCCTGCTGCATCTCCCTTCAGGATATCTATTTGCATCTTGGAGAACTACAGTGGAGTATTGTAAACTTAACTGGGTGGTGACTCTAGCCAAAGATGCTCTTGGTATAGTTTTATTGTTGCTGCAAATGACACACCCTTGGCAGCTAAAAATCTGGAAAATGGATTGACATCCATCATTAGGTGTAGTAATGTCTATTGAAGGGACAAAATCGTGTCACACTGATGGTATCATGTTCATTGGGCTTGGAGTGTAGGAGGTACCACCTGCTGTAGACACCTTGAGGAGTCACACTCCTGCCTAAAAGTAGGAGTAAGAACATTGACTTTATGGAGGTATCCATGGTCAGTGATATTTCATAGGTCAAGTTATCTCTTCCTATGTAAGGTTGTTGCATCTGGCTTATCCATCTCTAAGGTAGAGGTAAAATATTCCATGGGTATTTGGATGGGAAGTTGACTGAAGAAGAATACTCACACAGGATAGCCCCCTGTTATAGCATGTAACTTAAGAGTGGATGTTTGGATTCATACAATCCTACTTGATGGTATCATTGAAGACAGTGATGTACAGAAGTTTAAAACCAAAATAAAACCATCCTCATACTTTTAGGAAAAGACCACCTAATCTAAAACTGAGAAAACAAATAGAATCCAAAATCATATTTATTGACCCCCCCTTTCCTTTTGGACATGTATAGATTCATGTTCAGCTATGGAAATAACCAGAGCCATCTTGACTTTCATCGTATCCAAAGACAATTTTTAAAATTTAAAATGTTTTGTTTTAGACATTTTATGCAGGTGTATTGTATTTATAGCATTATGATGATCCCTATCTCTCTGAAACTCCTTTCATGCTGTATTTTTCATAGCCTTATGGAGAATCCCACATGGTGTGGGAGGGGGGATGAATGGAGGCCTTCAGATCCACTTTCATATCCATTTTTCACATCCTGTTTTCACATCTGTTCTGTTAGTCTATATTTTTTTTTAAATTGGGAATGGGGACCATAGCTATTGGAGAGCTGTCAATGAGCATGGCTTGTTGATTCCTGCTATTCTGTTATGTTGTATGGCACCCACAACATATGCCCTACTGACTATGACTTACTAGTTTAGCATTGTTTATTATTCCTTGTTTTTTCTTGAGTGTGATCGATACCTTCAGATTAAAGCTTTCCTTCTAGTGCCTTCTGTAAAGCTAGATTAGGGACAAAAATTGCTTAGATTTATTTTTATCTTTAAATGTTTTTTCTATCAATTGTGATAGGTAATTCTGTTGGATACAATAATCGGAATTTTCATCTGTGGTCTCTTAGAGCTTGTAGAACATCTATCTAGGACTCCTGGCTTTCAGAGTTTCCAGTGAGAAGTTAGTATTGTTCTAATGGGTTGTTATCACCAAAAGTTTTTATATCATCTTCAATTTTGTTATATGTTTGTGGGGTATAAGAACCTGAGTTGGCTCACAGACCATATGAAGCTCAACAAGAAGGAAAACCAAATTGTGGATGCTTCAGTACAACTTTGAAGGGCGAACAAAATAATTATGGAAGGTAGAGGGAGGGAGGGACCTAGGAGGGAAAGAGGAGGGTAGGAAAGGGGGGTCAGGATCAGGTGTGCAAGAAGCAGAATAGAAGTACAGAGGGTCAGGAAATTGAACAAAGTTGTGTAGCAGTGGAGGATGGGGGAACTGGGGTTAGCTACTAGAATGTCCCAGATGCCAGGGAAGCAAGAGGTTCCCAGGACTCAATGGGGATGACATTAACTGAAATAACCAACAAAGGGGAGAGAGTCTGTAGAGACCATATCCAGTGGTGAGGCACAGCCTCCAATAGAAGGATGGGGCCACCCACTCATCTCAAAAATTTTAACTCAGAATGGTTTCCATCTAAAGGACATGCAGGGACTGAAAGTGGAGCAGAAACTGAAGGAAAGGCCATCCAGAGGATGCCCCACCTAGGGATCCATCACATCTGCAAACACCAAATCAATATCATATTTTTGATATCAAGAAGCATTTGCTGACAGGAGGGTATAGCTGTCCTCTGAGAGTCTCTGTCAGAGCATGACCAATGCAGGCGTAAATGTAGATGCTTGCATCCAACCATTGAACTTAGCATGGAAACTTCAATGGAAGAGTTAGGGGGAAGGACTGAAAGAGCTGAAGGGAATTGCAACCCCATAGGAAAAACAGTATTATCATCCAGAGCTCCCAGGGACTAAACTACCAAACAAAGAGTACATATGGAAGGACCCATGACTCCAGCTGCATATGTAGCAGAGGATTGCCTTACCTGGCATCAATGGGAGGGGAGGACCTTGGTCCTATGTTGGTTTCATGCCCCATTGTTGTGGGATGCTAGGGCAGCGAACCAAGAGTGGGTGGTGAGCACTCTCATAGATGTATGGGGAGGAGGCATGGGATCGGGGATTTGCAGAGGAAAGACTGGAAAGGGGGACAATATTTGGAATGGAAATAAATAAAATAATCAATAAAAAAGAATCTGAGTTGGCACTTGCACATAATTCATAAGTTTATGTTTTTCATAGACTCTCAGATTTCTGTGTCTTGGATTTCATCTGAGTTTTTCTCTCTAGGGGACACAGCTATAGAATTGGTTATTTAGTAGTTAGGCATACTGTCTGGATTTTCACATTGTTTGTCTTTTTCTGATAGGAATTGTATATTTTAGTTTAGACTGTTGGCTGCTGCTGCTGCTGCTGGTGCGTGCGTGGGTGCGTGCGTGTGATTTTTCTCAAAAAGGCTTGAGTCCTAAGGAGACCATAAAGTGAGCTCATTGGGGTGTCTGAACGGATGAAGCCCTGTCTGACAATCTGGGTCTAGGGCAGAGTATCCTACCATAGACAAGTCTGGTTTAGGCCCACTGCAATTCTGTGGAATGAGTGGGTCTGAGGTCAGAAGAGTGTTGTGAGATGGTATCACATGTAGGGTAGGCTGGGGTCATGATGATGTAGGAGAATGCACCTGAGTAGAGGAACAATGTGATAGGAAACTCAGGTTGGTGTGGGCTCAGATTTCTGGGAAAAGATCACTGGTCTCAGTGTAGTATTGTGGTAAGGAACCAGTGGTCATCCATGGCAGGTCAGGATCTTGACTGGTTGGGAGAACTCATCAGAGCTGGTGCAGCCATTTTGAACCTATCTTGATTAATCTCATTTTTACCATTTATTAAATACTAGAGTGGCCTTCTGTGCCTGAGATGAGGTAGGTGACCTCCAAGGAGCTATTGGCTGTAAATGGTTTCTGGGGGATGCATAATCAATGGATGTTTCCCATGCTCTAGTGCAGTGGTTCTCAGCATATGGGTCTCCACCCCTTTGTGGGTAGAATGACCCCTTAACAGGGTCACATATCAGACATTCTTCACATTAGATACTTATATTATGATTCATTACAATAGCAAAAATAGTTATGAAGTAGCTATACAAATAATTTTATTGTTGCGGTCATCACAACATAAGGAAATGGTATAAAGGGGTACACCATTAGGAAGGCTGAGAACCCCTCCTTAAGTAGATGGACCCACACCCATGCACAAATGGGAAGCACTAATTAGACTTGTGAGTCATAAGAAGAAATTCACTCTGCCTTTAAATGTCTCCATCAGGTAAATATTTATTAGTGAGATGTCTTTGCCCATGTTGTGACTCACCCCTTCTCTCTTGAAGCTTTCAGCACTCTTACTTTAGCCTATGGTTTTAGCATTTTCACCTTAATACATAATGCATAGTTTCTTTTCTGATACTGCCTACTTGATGTTCTGTGGGCCTTCTTACCTGAGTTAGTCTTTCTTTGTATTTGGGAAAATTTCTCCTAAAATTTATTGAGAATATCATGCATGCTTTTGATCTGGAGTTCTTCTCTGTCATCTATGTTATGAAGATGGAAAGGGTATTTGTAAAGGAGTATATGGTGGGAGCTAGATGGCTGGAAATGAAAAACACATATGATTATAATGTATACATGTGTGAACTTCTAAAAAGTAAAGCAGAATTAAAAATCAATTGAAAAAAGATTCAATATGGGCTACAACAGAACTAAAAAAATAGCTCTAAAGAGAAGAAACATAAATATCTAGTAAGAAACATTTTTAAAAGTCTTCAACATCCTTAACCACTTGGGAAACCCAGGTTAAAGCCACTTTAAGATTCATCTTACTCTGTAATTTTAATTTTTTCAAACCTTGGTTTTAACGATGATTCTTAAATGCCTTAACCTCCCTTGTAGCCCACCACCAACCAGAGGTAGTGGAAAAGAAAGGCTGGGACGAAGTGGACATGTTTAGAAAGGTTCTTTGGAGCAACTCCTGTCTATGTTGTCTGGAAATCAGTACTTCAGTTCACAGGTCAGTAGTCAGTGGCAGCTCAATACAGTCCAAAACACTTCACAGATACACCAGCAGTCCAGTTCCATAGAATCAGGATAACAACAGCAGTGACATTACCTAGTAGGGACAGCTAGGCCTCAGCCTCAGCTCAGTCTCAGCTCGAATCAGCAGGAGGGACCCAGAGGGAAACCAGAAGTTCTAGGCTGTGCCTCTCTCAGAGGAGCTAAGATTAGTGAAGGCATGAGACCCATAAACATTGCACAACTAGCTGTACCATAAAGCCACACTCTGTCCCTGTCATTCCATGGTGTCCTATTTATACCCCCATGTCAGGGGCAGCCCTGCTTATACACTGAAGGCCTAAAATCAGCCATAGGCCTAAAATCAGCAATAGGCCTGACATACATGCCTGCTAACAGAAAGTCTTGGGTCTCTGTGGAAAAACACTGAAACAGATGCCTAGAAACTATTGTAAATAAGCAGCTTTGGTGGAAAATTGCCAGGCTGAATAGTCAGAGACCTTGTAGATAGATAACCTTGGTGGATAGTACCAACTTAGATAAGGACAAGTGAATCATAGGCAGAGTCATAGTGATCTGTCCCCTGAACCTTCACCCAGCTGACACTGTTCTGGAAGATATCTGTACTTACCCTGAACACCTATGCTCCTGTGTCATCCCCTCCCTCACATCCTGCCTTTTTGTGTATATAATCCCTGTTTGAAAAAGTAAAAATTATGGTTTGATCAGCCTATAGATAAGCCGTGATTCTTTGCATCTTTGCCTGTTTCCCCGTTCTCTTTCAGGTGACCTTCCTGGACCCCTGTTTAATGCCCTGCTGGACAGGACACCCCCAAACATCATGTCTTCCATGTGGCTTGCCTCAGCCTGTGTCTTGCATCAGTACACAGCCAGAGTCCAAGGAAACAGCAAAAAACTGAAATACACCACCAGAAGATTTGGGCTCTCTATGGAGTCCTGACAAATGCAGCTCAACTATGCAATATAAGGCAGACTAATACATGCATGTTCTTAGCAAAGAATCCTTCATCACATATCCTTTCACATGTTTGCCTTAGTAGAGCTTGCTTTCACCTGTGTCTGCTTCAGTGAAACCTTTCTTCACAGGTCTGGCTGAGCCTTTCACTCCTGTGTCCACTTTGACATGCTGGACCCAGCAAAATACCATCCAACTGACTTTCCAAAGAACCCTATGTTTCCACTTCATAACTCCAGTACAATGGCCATCATCAAGAATATGAAAAATAAATGCTGGTGTAGATATAGAGAGAAGGGAACTCTTTACATTGTTCTTTGAAATGTAAACTAGGTGAAGATAAATTGGAAATCAGTCTGGAGATTTCTCAAACCCTCCCCCTCAATAACAACAACAACCCCTCAACAACAACAAAAAAATCTTATCATATGTTCAACCTAAGTCACTCCTGAGCACTTATCCAAAGGACTTTATAATCTCTGACATGGATATCTCCACATCCATGTTCACTGCTGCCATATTTACAGTAACTAAGAAACAGAAGCAGCATAGCTGCCCATCAACTGATGAAGAGATAATAAATATGTGCTACTTATATTTTTCTTTAAAAAAAAAAGCAAAATTGAAGAAAAATGTTTGGAATGGGAATTTCATTTTATCTGAGTGAGATAACACAGGACTCCAAGCACAAACCCTGCGTGTTCTCTCTCATATGAGGATCCTAGCTATGTGAATGTATGATTCGGTGTGTCTGACATGGAGTAACTGTGGAAGCCAGGAAAAAACAAGAGACAACAGAAATTACCTCCAAGGATGAGGAATAGTAAAACATATGCAGTAAAGTAAGTTTATACTAAAGTAGAAAGGTTTAGGCAGTAAGAAGGCAGGGGGCTGAAAGCTGAGAGTGTAGGTTGGAAGGAGGAATTAACTGATATTAAAAAAAAAACACATACAGGAATCATGTGAAAAGCCGGATGTGCCCACATATACAGTATCAACTTCTATGTTTTGACAGTAACCCAACTGCCCTGTAATCGGATTCAAGACCCACACCATAGGTGTGGAGGAGTCAATGCCTGGTATAGTATGCCTGGCTAATAACATACTGGGAAGTAAACTTAGGCAGCAGCAAACTGCCTTACAAAGACCCATGCTTTTCCCCATAGACAAAAGTGGATCCTAGCCTTACTCAGAGACACCTCCCTTTCTGATGAATATTGGGGTGAATGCAGAGAATGATGGGGGCCCAGGATGCACAAGTAAGTGGTAGATGTGGGTCCCCTAAACAAATCACTTTGTCTACCTCTTCTAAAGCTCAGGAATTTTACTGTGGGTGAGAGCATCAGAAGTATGTAAGAACTGGAAGACAGGGGAAAGGGATGCAAACACCATTCTCTAGACTGGATACAGTTATGGAAATCATCAGTTCACACCAACTGTAGTTCCAGTACTGGGCTCATGTAAGACTAGCCCAATTGACAACCACTCAAGGAAGGTGGAGGGTCTTGCAGGGTGCCACTCTTTATCTCTTGAAATATTGGCTATTGATAGTTTCTTGGTTGGGAGGAGAAAATCACTGTGTTTAGTTGAGTATCCACTGCTGAGTCAAGCAGTCTTCAGTTTACACAGAGTGTCATTGGTAATCTTAGTGGGTTACAAAATTAAGCAGATGGACATAAACATGAGAGAAACATTTTTGAGGAGAGCCTAGAGTATCCAAGGATGTTAGGGAGGTGAAAGTGGTTGAGAATGCGCAGTTCGTATGTATTATATGTGAAAATTATTTTTAAAAATATGGTATCAGGCTGCCTCCATGACCAGGTTCAAAATATGACTACGAGAGTAATTATTCAGTAGATATCTCGTGACTCTAAGCTTACACCAGGGCTCTGGGATGAGATATATTATATGAGAGGAGCTAACCTGACCCTGCTGCAGAGGAATTGAGTCTACATGCTGGGCATTCAATATTTTATTCCCTTTCAAAAGTTTCTGATCTGCATATTGGGGCTGTCCTGTGTCATCTCCTGAGTCCCTTTGGACAAAGTGAAAAAAGATCAGTAGAGTTTTAAGATGAGATGACAGCTTGGTAGAGAGTCCTTGGTGGAGCTGGACCAGGGGACCTGGGGGGAGTCTCAGAGAACACTGGACTTCCCAGGACCATAGACATTCCTTAGAGGCACAGGGAGAGTGGGAGGTAAAGGCTTTTGATCTTTCTCACCCTTGGTAGCCTGTTAAATGTGAAGAAGAATTAAAAAGAAAGAAGGCACCCTTCTCAGACAAAGACAGACCTTTCCAGGACTGACAGTACTGGCCTTTGTATGTGCTGTTATGATGGGGTCAGTGCACAGGTTTGATTCCCAAGTTTATGAAAGTATCTGAAGAGAGAAACAATGAAATGAAGAGAGAGTAAAAAAGGTAATGTATAAAAATGTTTTAAGCTCTGCACTCATGGTTGAGCACAACTCCATCCCTTTCATGCAGACAGATTTCTTTATTAAGACTCAGATAGCTGTACCTGAGGATGTTGGGCACTGGCCCTGACACAGGTTTTATGTTCTAGGGTTGTTGCAGGAGTTTCACTGTTTTCTGAATCCAAGGTATAAACCTGGAAATTCTGGGGAATACCCAAGGAGGAGTATATGGACAGAAGCGATAGCTGACAATGCCCTGGGACACTCCATCACACACCAAGGGTCCCCCAGAGTCTCCCTGTAGACATAAAAAGGAGAAGTCTTAGTAAATAGTCTCCTTTTTTTCTTTTTTTTATTGGATGTTTTATTTACATTTCATATGTTGTCCCCTTACCCCATCCCCCACCCACCCAGGAACCCCCTATCCCCTCATCCCTCCTCCTTCTTCTCTGCAGATGTAACCCCTACCTACCCCCCCCACTCCCACCTCCCCATCCTCAAAATTCCCACCCCCTGGGGCGTCCAGCCTTCATGAGGTCAAGGATCTCTTCCACCTATGCCCAGCAGGGCCCTCCACTCTTACGTATTCACCTGAAGCCCTGGATCCCTCCCTAAGTGCTCCCAGGCTGGTGGTTTAGACCCTGGGAGCTGTGGTTGGTTGGTATTGTTGCTCTCCTCATGGGCCCACAAACCCTTTCAGCTCCAATGGCCTTCACTGTAATTCCTCCATTGAGAACCCCATTATCAGTTCAATGGCTAGTTGTGAGCATCTGCCTCTGAATATGTCAGACTCTTGAAGACCTGTGAGGAGACATCCATATCAGGCTCTTATCTCTTAACACTCTTTCCAGACCCATTTTCTCCATGTACTTCTTTGATCCCACTAAGGCCTGGGTTTTAGATGGGAAACACTAAGTGAGACCATTGACCTCAATTCTGCATGGGACACAGTAGACAGAGTCTGTGAATCGCTAACTAGTGTGTCTCTGTCTGGCTGTGTCCTTCTTTCAGGTTAACTAGACTTAGCTCTCCTATTTTCCCATGGTGAAAGGACAAACAATTGGCTGAGGGAAAATGCCAGATCCCCATATGTTGTTCTCTCCATATCCTCTAGAGTAGCCGTGGTTGTAGAGCTGGAGGCCTGGCCGTGTGTCTGCAGTATTGCTTTGGCCCTGGGTAAATATTTTGAGATTGTTATATCCATACCTCAGAATTAGACTTCCTGTCATTGGGATCTCCCACACAGAGCTGGTTGGAGTTGTTGTAGTTCTTGGACCTGGCATAGCACTTCTGGCCATTTTGAACTTCTTGATTCACTTCTTGAAGTGTTTCAGGTGAAGTACAATTGGGCAAGATTCCCCAACCTGCCACTGTGCACACCTGCCCAGACTTCACCCAATCATGGCTCTTTGGAAGGGCAATAGTCTTCACAGCACTATTGAGTTGAGCTTTGTGTTCCAGCTGGTGAGAAAGATGAAGAATAAGAGTTCAGGTCTGGCTCTCTCAGCAAGCTTAAACCAGGGATGAGGCTGCCTGTGTCTTCCCCATTTTCAAAGAGCCCCTCCACCTCCCACTCTAGCCCCATTCCATTGCTCTTGGACCATTAGATCAGCCACCTATTAGGGAAAATGGCACTGATATACTAGTTATCTATGGGAGTAAACCAGATGTCAGTAAAACGGTACCTTCAGGAGCATGATGTCATTAACCAGTGCTTTACTATGTATTTTAAAATATGCACGAAATATGACTTTATAAACATGAATGACCTGGGTATTTTCCAGTTCCCAAATATTGTGAGCAACTAAGATTACAATCATATGGCTGTGAAAAGAAGATGGGTTAAGTACAACACAGGAGCAATGAAGAAGTCCCTGAAAGGCAGGTTGAGGGCACAGCCTAAGGCTGACTCAAATAGCATGAAATTTCTGTGGGAGTTGTTCCTTAGGTCTTCAATAACCACCCAGCCATATAGACCCTTCAGTTACACTATCTAGTCCTGAGTTCCACAATCAATTTAGGTCAAATACTATAAAATTGGGTTGTGGTTCATCTTTGGCTCTATATGCTTAGAGACAGCAAGGATCTGTTTTAATTTGGTCAATCCCAGGCATCAAAGATCCAGTTCCTTCTCCTTAACTTCCAAAGGAGTGAGCTGCTGTCATTATGATGTCTTTTCCCACCAGGAAACCACCACACTGACGGGGAACTAATTTGCCATCATGAAATTTTATCAATGCCATGTATGGCCAAGAATGGGATATAGATTCTGCGCCCTATATGATTTTTCCTGAAAAAAAGAAAGCTTATTCTAAATATTTGTGCTCATGGAAACTATGCAACAATACTGGAGGCTGGAATAAGGGACATTTCATGCTTGGAGAGTCTGTGGACCTGATGTAGATGGAGAAAAGATCCTTTTGTAGGGGCTGTCACACAACAAGAAAAGGTACCTGGATGCTGTGAGGGACCACACAGAGCCTGCTGCATGACACGTCACTTTCCCCTAGTTTTCTATATTTTCTTGTTGTCATGATGGTGCCAAGACTTTGCCTTGAATTAAATTAAATCTCAGGTACACATTAAGGAAGAATTCAGCACACATTGTCCAACAGATCAACACAGCCAAACAACTACACTTGTTCCTTTGTCTCGTGATTCACCTGTTGTCCTGCTCACTTAAGCACTGGGCTCTGCCCCAAGTAAGCATGATGCACTATTGAAGTATCAATCTCTGGCTGCTTTTCCTCTATTCTGATTCATGATACATAGTAAGTACTTCACTTAGAGATGGGATTGTTGTATAAACATGAAAAGCTCTCAAATGCGCTAAGCAAGTAGCTGGGAGGAGGCCTCCTAATGAAGTCTGAACCTCAGCATAGATTTTTCTTCATAAGGCATTGAAATAGCCTTCAGGATGAAGAAGGGAGCACACAGGACTAGTAGAATCATAGAGAAGAGGAGAAATGGGTTAGAGTATCCTGTGTCTGCCTGCTTCCATCAAGCTGTGGAGCAGGGGTGGAGCCACACTTTGCTGGCTCTGCTAGATTTTGGGTGTCATGGTAGATCTGTATGTTTCAGAAGACAGAACAAGACAAAGGTGACACCCGGAAACCTAAATAGAAGAATTCTTCTAGTCTTGATACAGGTGGTAACTCCTGGATAAAGTTGCTTGCTCTTAGATTTGTGCAATTGGAACTTACAACTCTCATTTTCAACTCCAGTTTTCCAGTAGGGTCCATGATGTTTTTATAATTCGTCACTTTTAGATGAAGGAGGTCTCACTCACCAGGTGCCACTGCAAGGAGTTCATTGTGTCTCTGGTGCATTATTTATCCTGTGCTAGAGCTGGGGCTCAGCTAACTTCTCAGATGAACCAAGTCAGAAGAAGATCTTAGATACAACCTGACTGGGCACTATGCAAGCAAATGTCAGTGCTGGAAGCCACATGCCACACCTCTAGGAACGTGGATGGTTGCTTATCTCCTTCAGTGTTGACTGATAGGACAGCCACCAGGAAGACCAGGAGCAGGAACATCCTCTTCAGGTTCTGACTAGGTCTCAATTGGTCACTTGGTCACTTCTCACAACATTTAAACCATCAGGCCCAGAAAGAGGCCCAGAGCCAGAGACCTCTACTTTCCTGTGTGATAAATAATATCCGGGTTCTTGTCCCATCTGTGTGGTGAATGTACAGGAAACACACTGTTGTCAGTTGCTGGTGAGTATGAGCACATTCCTCACAGGAATAGTGAACATTGAAAGGGTGGAAGAGTCTATTCAGGCCTTTCATACTAGGCAGAAGGCAAGTCCCCTTTCCTTCCAATGCTCAGAGAACTGCAGTAGGATGCCTCCTGTCCTGAGTTTGTGATCAAGTAATTGTCTCATTTAAAAAATAACATCTCTACATCTCATAGTACTCTCTTTGTTGTTTTTTCTTGTTGTTTTGTTTTTGTTTTGTTTTGTTTTGTTTCGTTTTGCACAGGATTTTGGTTTCAGATTTAGGCCGGGTCATCTATTAACATCTCAAGAGCTTTGAACACTTTTAGGGGGATGGGATGAAGAGTAAACATTTAGGATGAAATGCTATTGAGATGTTGTTGACAGTGTTAGTAGGTAAGAAATTGACTGAATGGGAGCTTTATAGGAAGGATTTGACAGACAAATGCTCAGGGTCCCATGCTGTAAAGACACTGATGTCCTCATCATCTTGACATCTCAAAGATCTCAAATATTTTGTCACCTAAGTAGTTAGTGACACAAAAGTAGAGAAAGAGCAGAAAAAAGCTGTGCTGTCGGGGCTAAGCCTTGGCATTTGCAGTGTTCTGTACTGTCAAGGCAACCTGGTACCCACAGAGGACTTTGTGTGATGCTGGCAAAGCTCTTTACTGCTCACTTCTCTGTCTCTGCTGAGCAATAAGCTGTGGTTCATCTTCTGTATATGCAGTTCTGTATATGTAGGTGCCTGGTTGATGTCAGCTTTTGAATGTAAAACTCACTTGCATTTCTTCCTAGAATGCCAGAGTCAAAGGAGACTACTGTTTCTGGCAATCTTGTCATTTTGTATAGACCCAAGGAGACTTCTGATGTAAGCTGCATGTAGTCCTCATGCTGACTTTGCATCTGCCATACCAAGGCTGAAATATTCAAACACATTATCATTAGCATTGCCCTCCCAGGGGATACCAAAGGGATTATTGTTATTATCTGATTATTCTGTTAATTTAGTTGTACTCTCTTCCCGTCAGTTTGCAAATGATGAACACATTCAGTAATGGTGGAATAAGTATTGAATATCTCTTCGATACCATATATCTGTTAAAACAAAATCCATAAAGCTATACACCAATAAAATAAAGATGCTAGATTACAATGTTACTCTCAAAGCCTCAATATCATGTGAATGCATCTGGTCCTGTGCTGTCACAATTTCAACTGCTGATTTCTTATATCTTGATAGTGGTATCACATTTTCCTGGTAGTTAAACGGCTTTTGAGTCACTGGGTCAGACTCTTGGCCTACCCTTCTGCCTCACACATGGCTCACAGCCCCATATGTCAAAGCTTCCTAGGAACTAGTTCACACTGCCAAGCAGACACAGTGAGAGCATCTCTCCTGCTCCCAGAATTTACTGCAGTTCTGACCAAGGGCTGGGGAGTCTGTGCATGTGCTTGGACACCATGTGGGGAAGGAAGTTTGTTTGCTCATGTGAGGATTTCACTGACAAATGGGTAACTGCCTTAGGACTTTGTGAGTAGATAGAAGGGAAACAAAAGGGGATAAACTTTTAATTGAACAAGGTATGTAGATCTACAGTGAGGTCTGGAAGGTAATCGCAGAAGGGCCAGGAAAGATGCGTGAAAGCAATGGGTGGAAAATTCTCATGTTTGATGGAAAAAAGAATCACCATGGTCCTCCTGTGGATTCCAGTAGACTGTTTGTACATAAACTCAGACAAGGGTCCAGGCCATGCAAGCTCAGCTCCTTGTGTCTTACCTCAATCTCTTTTTCTGCTCAGACCTCTCTTGAGATAGCACCTCTGGGTCTCTGTCACCCACAACTTCTGTTTCTATGCTAAGATCACAGAGGAGCAAGGGGCTTCTGCTATGCTTCTGATAGCTACACTTGGAACCTCTCTTCCTGTGCTTGGAAAGGTGAAAGTTCAAGGGGAAAAGGAGCCCTTGGCAGTACTTTACCTGAACAGGGGATCAGGCTGCCCACCGTCTCTAGGCAACATCTTATTTCATTAATGATCTGATCTTGTATTCTCAGAGTCTGTTTAAATTTTTTTAAAAAAATTGTCACCACTGTTGCAAAAAGTAAAAAACATAAGTTTGATAATCATAGCTGTTTCTATTAGTAAAGCACAATGGCATAGTCTTCTACAGCTATAAAACAACATTCTTCTTGGACTGTTTTCATCATTGTGTATGGAAACATTGACCCTACATGATAATTCTGAACCATTGATCCTTCTGTCTGATTCTGTTTGTGTCTCCATGAATCTGTGGGAGTCTTGCCCAAACACCAGTATCCCAAGAATGATGCTACCTCATGCTTCATACATGGTCATTACTTTATTGCCCAACCAGACCTTAGTAGATAGTAGAAAAGTTCTATGCATATTGAAGACTGTGGTGGGGCCTAGAAAATGAAGAGAGTGTAAAGACCAGATTAAGAGCTAGGTAGAGGGTAGGGTGATGATCCAAAATCAGAATTCATCCTTCTGTCCTGAACCCCTAGGATGAATCCTCCAGGAGGGAGTTGGCTAACAAGGGCCCCTCAGTGCTATAAGGATTGGGTAGCCACAATTTTGTATGTTTTAGAAGAAAAACAAGAAAAGCAAAATTTTCTCATTTTTCTGGGAAATGTTTGTTCACAGACTTCACTGAGGAAGGCCTAAAGATTTACCCATGTCTTTCATCTTGTTTCCAAGGAATCTTTGGTTCTGCTTTCCAAGTGCTGCCAGGGTGTTTGAGCTCTGCTCAGGCAAACTCAGGAAAGCTATTCTGCATTTCCTCTATGCTGCCATCTGGTGATGGGCAATTGAGAAGCTCCGATGCACCTCTCAGGGGTTGGGAGAATACAGCCTAGGATGGGGGCCTCAGACTTGAGGAGAAACAAGGCAGGCTAAGGCCAAAAGGTCAGGGGTTCCCAAGCTCCTGGAAGTCCAGTCTCACTGGAAATCTCAGGAAATCAGGGATGAAAGGGGGACCTGCAATTTGGTCAGGAGGGCTCTGGCTTAGCTCAAAGCAAATGTTCAAAACTTTGGAGGGGCCTTCTGTTAGGTGGCATCTCTGTATGACTTCCCCCCACTGCGGTCCTCTTTGACCAGAGATTAAATACCTTTTGTATGAAGGAATGTCTGGGAAGGAAAGCTCATTGGCTAAATCCTCAGAGTCCATCTAGATACCTCCTTAACAGTAGGTTTCAATCAGTGAGAGGAGAAGAAATAAGTCAGTTTTATATGAGACATCCTCTCCAGGTACATAGTAAAGCTGAGGAAGCATGATGAAAAATATTTAATTGGAGGAGCATTGGCTAAGAGTGCAGATGTAGACCAGGGATCAATTGTGTTCCTGTAGTCACTTAACAAGGTACTGTGTGCTCATTTCCCTTCTGGGCCTTCCATTTTCATGGAGGTGCTTAGTGTCTGTTGGGCCTTACAGTTTTCTTTTGTAAGCCATGCATATTCTCATTAACTAAAAATGGAGTCAGTAGGTGATAGCTCACACCTTTAATCCCAGCACTTGTGAGGCAGAGGCAGGTGGATCTCTGAGTTTGAAGTCAGCCTGGTCTATAGAGTGAGTTCCAGGAGAGCCAGAGCTAAAACAGAGAAATCCTGTCTCAATAAACCAAAATCAAAACCCAAACCACAAACTAACAAACAAAGAAGGGAGCCATTGCAAATACCCATGGTTTTCTCTGACTTAGTGGAATGGGGTAGGTATCTTGATTCAGTTTTCCCCCTCCAGCCCATGTAGGCTGTTGCCCAATTTGAATGCTTGAACATGATGGAATCTGAGTGGAAGTTATTGGTCTAGCAGGACAGTCCTGTAGATACCATGTGACAGGAAGTCTTGGAGAGCTGTGAACTGGGGCCTGGGAATCCACAGTCTTCAGCGGCTGCTTGATAAGAGAATCCTCAGTGCCATGTGCTCAAACCCTTCTGTGGTAAGGATACTCCAGCAAATAGTGTCTGTGGTAAAATGAATGTAAAGTTTGACTGGAGTCCATTTTATTGGCATTTGAGGGAAAGAAAGGTGTTCTGAAGAGGCTACTTGATGTATTTATAAAAAGATAAAGAGATAAAAAGAATATATTCTGTGGGTGTGTGGAGAGGTATGGGGGAAGTGTATGTCTCAATGGGCCTATGCAGAGGCATCTCTTTTCCCTGAGGGACCAGTCACACACCAATATGGTATAGAATAGAGTTTATTCAGGGCATGGGGAGGGGAGCAAGGAGGATAGTAGAGGCAGAGAGAGAGAGAAAGAGAGCAAAGAGGAAAGGAGAGGAGAGGAGAGGAGAGGAGAGGAGAGGAGAGGAGAGGAGAGAAGAGGAGAGAAGAGGAGAGAAGAGGAGAGAAGAGGAGAAAAGAGGAGAAAAGAGGAGAAAAGAGGAGAAATGAGAAAAGAGGAGAAAAGAGGAGAGAAGTAGAGGCCGGCCATGACCATGTGGAGAGAGGGGGAAATGGAAGGGGGTAAGAGTGAAGAGACAAATAGAAGGTAGAGGCAAGAGATCAAGAGATCAAGAGAGAGAGAGAAGGGGGCTAGCAGCCCCTTTTATAGTGGGCCAGGCCTACCTAGATGTTGCCAGGTAACTGTGAGAAGGAGCATACCTGGCTATTTCCAGGTAACTGTGGAGGTTGAGTTTAAACAGAATTCTAACACTACCAGTTTGTCCAATGGTTACTGTAGAATGGAACAAGCGAGTGGCTATATTTTAGTTTTCTAAAACATAAGAAACACGGCATCATATTTTAACAAAATACATGTGAGGTCTATAATACTTGTATATTTATATTTTGAAGAAAACATTTTTAATATTTTGCATATTAAAGTAACAAAACAGAAATATAACAGAACATAAATTTATAATTAATATGAGAAATTAAACAAATTGGCACATCATTGTATTGAGAGCTAAAATTTATATTTTTTACATGTCACTAACTCAATTTTTTCTACAATTAATTACTTGTGTCACAGAAAGTTACTGATTATTTTTAACAATTGTATTTATTTACATATAAAAAAGATTATAGTATAGAAGAAAATAAACTTTCAAATAAATTCCTTTCAGAAACATTTACATTGAGGTAGTAACGTGTTCATGCATAGTTATTTATTATATAATCTGATACTGTTTTTCACTGTTTGTCTATTTTGTTCAGCTTGACGGTTAAGTGTCTGTACATATAATATCTCTAATATTAGAAAAATGTTACAGTTTATTTTGTCTTTCTAAGCCTGACAATAGTTCAGCATGGAGCATTGAGTTTTATCCCATGACTGTCTCATTAGAAATGGGTTCAAGCATGTGGTCTTGGGTGGGCAGGAGGGGAGGAATGAAAGGACTGTTCTGAATCTGGGAGAGGAGCTCCCCTGTTGTCCTGACTTCTGCAGTCCTTTCTCCATCTTTACACCCTGCTTGTTCCAGATACTCCTGTAGGCCATATTGCAATTTGTTTTAGGCCTGAGATGGCCAGGACTTTTGCATTGTATCCCAACTCATTCAGAGGAAATCCTTTCATGCCTCAATACCACAATGTTCTTAAGGGACTACACTTTCAAGCACCACAGTATTTCAACGTACAAGTAGGACAAGAAGACAACAGAAAGTTTGATACTTACAGTTTAAACTACAAAATTCAAATGCAATACCTGAGACAGCAGAGTACTGGCAATAGGAGAGAGAGATGGGTCAAGCAAACAGGATAAAGACACTTTAATTGCCCCACAAAAATATAGTCAATGAGTTGTGGGGAACCCAGCCCCAATGGATACATTGACACCACAGCTCCTGCATCTATGGCTCACAGAACATCATGGAAGAGGGGCTGGAGAAATTTTAAGAGCCAGGAAGTCTGCTGTGAAAGAGTCTCTCCTAGAAATGGCTACATAAACAAAACCAGACCTAACACATCAATGAATGTGGTAGCATGGAAGGAGGGCAATTCTGCTGGGTCTGATCCCCAGACAAGACATACAAGCAACTACTGACTGAGAAGACAAGGAGAACTAGAAGTTCCCAGGTCTGAGCCTCCTTATTGGTTATCCAATTCAGCGTGTTCATCCTCAACACACATACACAACAGAAACAGACCCAGCTGGTTGTGTTTGTGACAATACCAGATGGCATGCTGACTAGTCTTATGACAACTTGACAAAAGCTAGTCATTTGGAAAGAGAAAATGTCATTTTCTCAAGAAAGAAAATACCCCACAAAATCAATCAGTATACAATTATGTAGAGCATTTTCTTTTATGGATTGATATGGGTGGGACCAGCCACTGTGGGTGGTGCTGCCCCAAGGCTCATGATGGTCCTGGGTTCTACAAGAAAGCAGGCTGAACAAGCTTGAGGAACAGGTTAATAAGCAGCATTCCTCTACGGCCTCTGCATCAGCTCCTGCCTCCAGGTTCCTGCTTCAAGTTCTTGCTCTGACTTCTTTCAATGATGCACTGTGACCTAAGAGTTTTAAGGTGAAATAATCTGTTTCCCAAGTTGTTTTTGGTCACGGTGTTTATCACAGCAATAGAAACTCTAACAAAGACAGATACATAATCAATTTTCAATTAATAGCACAGTGAAAGACACTGGTAAGAGAATGAGAAGGCACAGCAAAGAAAACATCCTCTCAGATATCCCCTAGTCAATTTCTGCTAGATGTTACAAGTACTGATTTAATGAGGCTACTTTTGCTTTTTCTCTCATTCAGACTCTGTACTGGTCTCAGCTGGGTGCTGTGTGTGCTTGACTTGATGATGTGTGACCTCTCTCTCTACTTCTTACTTATTCTTTTACTTTTGCTTGCTATGTATTTAATAAGCTTAGTCGCTCAAAACTGGAAGAATGACTATGCTTGACACTCTCCAGAACTGACAGAACACCACGTTCTCTAAGAGTGGGAAGGGAGGCAGGGGCCTGAGTCAGCATCCCTGCTGTGGCCATTGTCACCTAGTCTAGCCCTGGGACAAGAAGAGAGGTCCTGCAGCTGTCAACTTGAGTTCACTTTGCAACCAGAGCAGGTGAGATTTAGAGGCTAGTATCTGCATTCACATCAGTTTCTATGGTCAGGGATTGGACTGTGCTTTCTCACTTAAAGATACCTTAGGATTTAAAGAGAAAAACCTTTATCCTTGTCTGACTCTCCTGTGGGTCCTGGGCTTAGAGTTCTCTGAGAGTAGGAGTTTCACAGCTGTTTCGCCATAGGCAACATGCTAATAAGTGTGATTGTGCCTGGAATATAGGAGGCCAAATTGAGTTATTTTGATTTTCTGCTCAGATGTAACTACTTCTTCAATAGTGACTGATCCTATTCCTGTTGCTTAGAATAGTATTCTACACAAGAAATACTTAAGCCTCTAGTTGCTAAAATGTCATAATGTATCCATAAGTGCTTTGTTCTTGACCTTTAATTTTTTTGCGATTATAGCTTAATTCCAATATTTCTACTTTTTCTTTTCTCACTCCAAACCCTCCTATACAACCCTCCCTGCTCTCTTTCAAATTCATGACCTTAAAAAAGTATTATTACATTTATATATGTATTTGTACACACACATATATTTAAAAATATAACATGATGAATCCATATAATGTTGCATCTATGCATTCTTTCAGGATGGACCATTTACCACTGGACAAACAATTTTGTTCTTTCCTGGAGAGGGACACCTCTCCTGTTCTCAGCTTTTCTCAATCACCTATAGTCCTTTGTGTAGGGCTTAGGTCTTCTGGGTTTTTCCTTGTCCAGTTTGGCATGTCCACTGGTGTCAGCCTTGTTCACTTTGCACATGGTTGGTCATATTGATGAGACTTTGTGTTTACCTTCTACTGTTACTAGGAGACATAATTTCACATCAAACTCCCTGGTCCTCTGGCTCTTACAAACTTTCTGGCTCCTCTTCTGCAATCTTCCCTGAACCTTAGGTACAGGAGTGTTTCTTAGATGTATCTACTTGAACTCACCTCCACAACTCTCCATATTGATTGGTTGTGGTTTTCTGTAAGGGTCTCTGTTACAGAGCAAAATTCATTTGGTGAAGGGCGAATACTACAATTATCAGGCTAGACTCATCTGTGGAGAAAGAAGCCTGGGTCCCAAAGGCTCTTATACCTTTGAAAGTATGTTGAAATAATAGTGATGTAATGTAATACTGAAGACTATTTCAACCGTGCTAGGAGACATGCCACCTAAATCTGAACTTCAGTCGTTCTTCATGTGGATGAAGTGCCTAGCCAGTCAAGACATTTATTGAACTTTTTTTTGACAGAGATATTTCCTTGAACTTTTGTGGTCATCTCTGCTGTGTCTCTGGGCTTCACCCCAACTCATAATGTTCCACAGTACGAGTGACTGAACCCCTAATATAAGTCCTTGTATTCTTCTTTTTCTCCTCTTTTTTAGGTTCCAGAACTGAGTAGTTCAAATGTGCAGAGTCACAGCAATAGATTCCTGAAGATAACAAGCTGTTCAAATTCTATTGCTAACTGGAGATGTGCAGATGATAAGCAGCTCAGAGGCAAGATGTAAGACCACAGGGTCTCACATGCAATATCCTCCCAGACCGTGTCGGAGGGCACTGGGTGACCACAGAAACAGATTTGGAAGAAAAATGAGCGTGAGAAGGAAATTTTTCTAGTAGAGGATTTTGGACAAGGTAGTTCTGGTTCTGAAGAGCTCTTGTTGAGGTCTAGGATGGTCTTGCTATTGTCTGGGACTTATGTCTGTGTATAATCCTGTACCCTTAATTTTTGTTAAAGTAATGCTTTTTTTATCTTAATTTGGGTCTCATTGCTGTGAAGGGACAATATGACCAAGGCAACTCTTATGAAAGCAAACATTTTTAAATTTAATTTTATTTTTACTTATTCACTTTAGATATTGCTCACTGCCCTCCTTCCAGTCACTCCCTCCTACAATCCTTCCCACATTCTCCCTCTCTTCTTCTCTGAGTGGGTGAGAACTCCCTGGGTATTCTGCCACCATGGCATTTCAAATCTCTGTGAGGCAAGCAGCATCCTCTCTCAGTGAGGTCAGACAAGGCAGCCCAGGTAGAAGAACATATCCCATGTGCAGACAAAAGCTTTTGGGATAACCTCTGCTCCAGCTATGCAGGACCCACATTAAGACTAAGCTGCACATGTGCTGCATATGTGCAGGGAGGCCTAGGTCCAGCACTTATATTTTCTTTGGTTGGTGATTCAGTATCTGAGAATTCCAAGGGTCCAGATTAGTAAACTCTGTTCTTCTTCCTGTGGAGTTCCTACCCCTTTCAGGACCACAATTCTTTCTCTTATTCTTCCATAAAAGTCTCCAAGCTTTATCCACTGTTTGGCTGTGGGTGTCTTATATCTGTTTGAGTCAGCTTCTTTGTGGAGCCTCAAAGAGGCAGCCATACTAGACTCTTGTTTGCAAGTATAACAGGGTATCATTAATAGTGTTAAGGATTGGTGCTTGCCCATGGGAGGGGTCTCAAGTTATGCTGGTTTTTGGTTAAAAATGCAAACATTTAGTTGAAGCTGGCTAACAATTTTAGAGGTTTAGTCCATTATCATCATGGTGGGAAGCATGGTAATATGCAGGCAGATATGGGGCTAGAGGAGCTGAGTGTTCTACATCTTGATCCAAAGGTAGCTAGGAGGAAACTATTTTCCACACTGGGTGTAACTTGAACTTATATGTGAGACCTCAAAGCCGACCTCTACAGAGACATACTTCCTCCAAAGAGGCCACATCTACTCCAACAATGTCACACCTCTTAGTATTGCCACTCCCTATGGGCCAAACATTCAAAAACATGAATCTATGGAGGTCAAACCTATCCTAATGACCACTATTTTCCTTCAGAAAATAACTTTACTCAAAAGTGAAATACTTCACATTTAAGACCCATGGGAATATGTAATTATTTATAGAGGGGTAGAGCTTTAATATCTTTCTTCCTCTTGTCCTCTGGTGCTCTTCATAATTTGATTGCTGGGCCTCAAGCATCAGCAAGGTTGTATGAACTCCAGTTTTTTCTAGTAGCCATTTTCTATGACCATGCCAAATTGTGGCAGTAAAATATAGGGACTACAGCGACAACTGTGATATTTATACTAGACTTAAATATTCTCATGGCTGGTTCAGGAACTGGCTTTACATTTGGTTGCAGATTGCCTGCTAACCCAGCAATGATGGTAAGGTCACCCATGGTAGACAGGGACCTGAGCATCTGTTGCCATGGCAATTGCCAGAAATTCTCAGAGTCCATTTGGTTTACCTCCTATCTTTACCTGTGAGCAGTTATGTCACAGCCTAAATAGATGGCAGACCCTCTTGACATTTGAACTCTTATCTCTCTTTTCTCCTTTCATCTCCATCGCTCCGCTTTCGCCCCTTCCCCTATAATAAACCTCCCACATGGAACTATACTGGCCTAGTGTGATCTGTCCAGATACAAGCCATGTAGTAATATAATACTTACCTTTGTAGTGACTTTAATTTTTTCAAATTAAGATATAATTACATTACTTTGCCCTTTCCTTTTCCTCTCTCAACACTCTTAAATATTCCAGTGATTTCTCTCATATTCATAGCTTGTTTTCTTTTTTTGTTAAACATGTATTTTTCTTTATGTATATGTGTGTCAGATGTGTTGGGAGATGGGAGACAGCATAGGATTCTTGAAGCTGCAGTTACAAGCAGTTGTGAATTGCCTTAGGTGGGTTTTGGGAACCAAACTCAGGTTCTTTGAAGGAGTAGTAAGCATTCTTAACCATGGAACCAACTCTGTAGCCCCAGAACCTCCTTAAAAAATTATTATTGTTACTCATATATGCATACATAAGTATATAAATATAATGACCCATTGAGTTTGTTTAGTGTTGCTTATGTGTATATGATTTCAGAGCCAGTCACGTGGTATTGGAAAACAATCAGAGACTCAACTCTGAGGAAGACTATTTCTTCTGATTTCAGCATTCCTTAGTTGCCTGTAACTCTTCCTTTAGTGTTGGAGCCCCTGAGATTCCCCCTCCTGTGTTAGCATGTCTATTGTTATCTATTACTTGTTCAGCTCTTGTTTGGGCAGCTATATTATTGAGGTATCACGAGTGAAGCCTCCATTTCATTTCTAGGAGGCTCAATCACACAGCCCATTTCCTGACTCTCTGGCTCTTGCAATCTTTCTTCCCTCTCTTCTGAGATGTTCCCTGAGCCTTAGGTTCAGGCATTGTGTTGTAGGTGTATACATTAGAGCTAGAGATCCCATGATCCTTTGCTCTCTGCAGTTTGAACACTTGTGGCTTTTTTGTAATTGTCTCAGTCTCTTTTTTAAAAAAAGTTTCTTGGATGTGGGAGGAGAGCTACCTTAAGGGCATAAGGTTAAGTATTTAGAATGTGGTAAGGAATCAACCTTGTTTAGTAAAGTGGTAGCAGTAGGTTCTCTAAAATCCATGATCTCACTAGCTCCAGGAACTGGTTAGGTTTCCAGTCCCAAGCATGCCTCTCCTCCTGTTGAACAGTCCCAAACATGCCTTTCTTCCTGTTGAGCAGGCTTTAAATGTAGTTAGAGAGCTGTTGGTTACTGTCAGGATATAAGTGCCACTAGTGCATCTTAAGGGATACCTTGTTATGATGGTCATTGTTTTTTGTATGTGTCACAGTTAGGACTATTGGTTGTTTCCCTCCATTGGCAACTTGCGGAGCATCTTCCATTACTACCATAGCTAGTCCTTAGGCAGGAAACTCCCAGGTGAGAATCAGCATAGATTATTTGAGTCCTGTGTCCAAAGTGTATGGTGTCTTCAGCAACAGGGAATTACTTTCAAGATCTGGGAGGCAACTAAGGGCAACAAAAATAACCTACATTTGTTTTATAAGTTACTTGGACTCCTCTGAATAATAACTCAAAAGGAGACTTCCCATGACTGATACTGGTGTTTTTGTTAGAGAGTCTATGGCTTTGGGGGTGAGCATTGTCAGCTTAAGTGACATCACTTAATATTGTTTTCCCTCCTCCCTTTCTCTTCTATATTGTGGTCCTTCCCTGCCTAGTAAAGCCCTCCTCTATTTTCATGTTTTCCTTGTATTGGCTTTTCATCTAAGCTTCATCACAAGGGCCTCTGATGACAGAGCCCTAAGCTCTCTGAGTACAGACTGGATCACCTCAACAGATGGTTAGTGAGCATTTGCAATTCTTCCCACTGCATCTCCAGAGCACAGCATTCTTAGCACTCCTTACACAAAGGCTGCCCATCTTTATGATCATCATCATCATCCTATATTATTAACAGGCTGACAGCTATTAGCAGGGGCATTGGCTGATATAATGTTGAGACTGGTGAATGACTGGATAGTATGAACCTTGTAGCTTGGATAGATGCCCAGGACTCTGCTTGGAATTCAGCTTAGAACCATCTTTGCTGAGATATAAGACCAACTAGCATCAGAGAAATACCCTGGCTGTCGACATTGCTACAACAGATGGATAATCAAAGCTGTGAAACTCTCACCAGGGAGATGTGAGAGACTCAGTTGGAATTGGTGCTGGTGTAGAGATTGGTCTCTCTGTCCCTGAGGCTGTTAAAAATCTTCTTGCTACATTGAGCACATGGATTTGTTCATGATAAGAGCAAAATAATGGAAATCTGAAACTTCAATCATGCTTTCCTTTAAAAGGAAATTCCCTCACAGCCTAGACCTACCTAGGTTAGTGAGTTAGGACCCCAAGTGAGATTTTAAGCTGGGTGCTTCCTGTGGGCCTTGACTCCAGCTTTCCCAATGTAGGAGACAGAGTTTGGTGGCTTCCAGGCTAATAGAGAAGACAGAAGCTTACAGTTCAGGGAGAGACCATTCTGGAAAGGAATAGGTGGAGACTAATAGGGACACTCTGTGCCCTCTCTGGTCTCTCCATGCACATAACCCCCAATGCCTTCTGCCCTATCTCTACCAACTCTATCCCCACACATGTATACAGTCACATGAAAATAAATCAGTCACTTTAGAAAAGCAAATAGGACTTCATTAAAAAAGAAAAAGAAAGATTTCCCTTCTAAGTCATTGTGTGTGTTCCCTATGTTGGTCTCAGAGAACCAGTCAACTCACTTGAAAGGAGTGTGTTATGGGCAGTTGTCAGGCCCAGCTGTAACAGCTGCATGACAGAACTTTGAGGAGCACTGACACTATGCTGGGCCCATATTCACACTCTAGGGTCTGCTCTTCAGATTGTTAGAGCTCAGAACCCTGAGCTGTGCACTCTGCATCAGAGGCAGAGAGCTGACACTGCCTTGTCCCCAGTCCTGCTGATGTGCTCAGTGATGACCCTGAGAACCTAAGGTTTAGGCTACAGGTAGGATTCTTTCCAAAGAAATGGAACAACTTGTTTAAGAGGGACCATGGATAAGGTTCCTGAGGCAGTGGGCCCCATTCTAACACAGAGAAATTTCTATTATAAATGCAAAGACACAAAACCTCAAACCAACACAAACCAACACAACACAAAAACAAAGACAAAAACAAAAACTAACAACTCATAAAGGACTAACTTGAAGAACCAGCTGCTGTAAATTAATTCTTTTGCTGAGATAAACACTGACCAAAACTGATTTTGGGAGAAAATGTTTATTTCAGCTTAGCTTATAGGTCATAGTCCATCACTGAAGGAAGCCAGGACAGAAAGTCAAGGCAGGAACCTGGAGTCAGGAGCTGAAGATGAGGTCTGGAATAGTGTTGCTACTGGCTAGCTCCTTACGGCTTTCTAGCCTGCCTTCTTATATAGCCCAGGGCCACCTGCCCAGGGATGGTATCACTCACAATGGGCTGGACCCTCCCCCATCATTTATCAATTTAGAAAATGTCCCACAGACATGCTCACAAGTCAATCTGATGGAGGCAATTTCCTCACTCAAGTTCTCTCTTCCCAGGTGACTAGTTTGTGTAAAGCTAATAAAAAGTAACCAGTACTCCAACACAAAAAGGAAATCTCACCCTGGAAGAGCTGTCATTGAGAATCATAAGAGAAATAATATCTCCCCTTAAATCTAATGAGTAATCTCAGAAGGGAAAAACAAAACACTAAACTTTAAAAGGCTACAATAGTACAAAGAACTGTTTGAGAGTAGGACAAGTGCACATAAGGGAGCAACAAGGGGTTGAAAAGCAGCAGAGTCCTCCATGTTTACAGATGAAATAACACAATGATGCCCACTATGTTACTATGCACCAGGAAATCCATTTATGACTTCAGATTTTATTTAAGTGAGATATCATATTTAAGTGAGATATCATAATTAACTGACAACTCATTTTTAGACAGGTAAATTGTCTAATGTTCCTCATGAAGTTGTGATTAACACTTTAACATGTGGGTCCAGTTCTACCTTCTTTCTTTGTTCATAAAGAGAAAAAGGCTCTCTCCAAGAAATTAACAATGGACCATGCTGTACCATGCCAATGCAACTAACACTGGGAATGGTTTCTCAGTGAGAATGGCGTTCCTTTCACCAATGATGACCTAATGATGATGGTCACTGATGCTGTCTAACTTTTCAGCAAAAGAGGGAAAGGAGTCCTCAAATGACACTGTTGGTGGGTGAGGGGTCCTGATGGTATGAAAGCTCCAGCACTCCCCTCGCTGCCCGTGGTACTGAGCTCAGGCATAGGCCTGGGAGATTAAAGAAATACTCAGACTCAGGTCATTCATTGTGAGAGAATGCCAAAAGTTTTACTGAGCAGGTTCAATATGTATACACCAAGCCAGGGAAAGAAAAATACAAACTCAGGAAAAAACAAGAACTCAACTTGGGGGGGGGGTAATAGGATGTCAAGAGTAAATTCTCTTCCTGGGACACCATGCTTTAGTCAGGATGTTTTGATCCTAGAGGAACCACAGAATGTTACTTAGTAGACAGCAGCGTACAGAAAGGCTCAGCCAGGGCATAGCAGCCCTTTGGGGTCCTATAGGTCCCCCGTTTTTATTTTATACGTGAATAGCATCTGTCTTAGGTCACCTTCCATCAATATCAATTACCCATCATTGGGAATCCCTGCAAGCCTCAGGACCCCTGTCTTAGGTAGGTAAGGACTGCAAAGGGGTTGTCCGTCATTGACTAACTATTCTCAGTAAAGGCTGAGCCAAACCTGGGCAGAAGGGTTTTCTCGTGCCAGCAACACGAGCACCTGCTTAGTAACTGCCTGGGACTGGATCTGCTGTCTGTGAAGGCGGCAAAGAAATATCAATCCTGCTGTGGCTGCCTCAAAGGCTAGGACTCCCAGAGACAAGGACCTCTAGTCCATCCTTTAAGGAACCTTCCGGCCAGTTTGAGTCCTGCTAGAAACTTCTCTCCATAGTGAGGCTGCACACAAGTAACATTAAAATTAACATAAAAAAATTGTTGGTTTCTTCGAATTAGCAGTAGCTTTTCCAGTAGTCTTGTTGGTGGGAACTATAACTGGCCAGGTCACGCTGCTTATCCCCATTGACATCAGAACTGGGGATTTCTTCACGAGGCCCCAGTAGATCTCCACTTGGGCAGGCTGCGTAGTGACAGGATCCACACAACACTCAAAAATTCAAACAGGAGTTTCAGTATCTTTAGGAAAAAAACACAAACAGAACCTCTCACTCTGACTAATACAGGGTCAGGGCCTTCCCATTTCTCTAAGCCTAGTGCCTTCTGGGCTCATTTCCAATGTCTGTCTGCTGCAGACAATGCATTGTTAATCACTAATAAAAAATTTTAAATATATAAAATAAAGGATAATCTTTCATGAGGTAAGGTATCCTCCCCCTTTTTTGTTTTTTCAAGATAATTTTTCAAAGTTAAATGTGCTCTATCCACTATAGCCTGGCCTTTAACAGCTGAGCCATCTTTCCAGCCCTGAGTTACTAGTTAACCCAAATTTCTATTATCAAAGTTGAATTTTTTAATCATACCCAATAAACACCTTTATTTTAAAAAACATAAAACAATGAAACAAAACAGACAATTAAGAGATTGGCACACCAAGGACAGACAATAGACAGGGAAAGCAGAACTAAGGATTTCTCCAATAGGAGCTAGAGAGAAAGCAGAATGTATACCAGGAGGGCTCTGAATTGCAGTATAAGGATGGAAACATGATAAGCAGAATTTTTGCTGCATTGTCACTGATTAAACTCATGAAATACTCATTATTCCAGTTATAGAGTGCCCGCTCTGCCACCTGGAAGTGAGGGCTGGAAACACTTTTGGTTAACTGTTGGAAAAGAAGCTCCATAATCTTCACAAATTCTGATGGTTCAATTACATCTAAAATTTCTTCTAATTCATTTAAGAACATTACTTCTTTTGGACTGTGAGTCTTTGGCCAGTATTTGAGAAGTGCCATTACCACTGGTTCGGTGAGGGTTACTGTTCTTCTCTAAAAATTGTATGACACAGTATGCCAGCTTGGGGTGGTAGACACTCAGGAGCCTCACTTTGTATAAGGGCAGCAACACCTTCAACAGGAAAGTCTTGTGCTCTTCCTTTAATGGTAAGGCAAATCCATTAATTATGCTTCCCAGGATCTCCAGTAATTCTGCTATGCCACTGTGGTGCTCTGTCTCATAGATAAACCTATAAAATATATTACTGATCTGTTTCCTAATGTAAGCGAGCAGGCCTAAGAACTTCACATAGATTCTGTGCTGGGTCGTTTTTAGAAAATCTCTCACCCAAAGATCCTCATTGTTAAAGAGTTCTAGAAGCTGCGATAGAAACTTTTGATCAATATATTTCTTTGCTATATTGGGCTGGAAATCTGGAGACTCTAAAAATCTTAAGAAAAATTCATAAACAAGCTGCAGATGAGGTCAGGCCAGTCTAAGGTTGGTTCATCTCCTCCTGGGTCGAATTCTGCTCCCGTAGGATTGGAGGAGGGTGGCAAGGTTTGAAACATATTAACTGCAAACATGTGGATGGCTTTGAGGTAAATGGGCTCTGTGATCGTGTTCTGGTTGTGGGTGATATGTTCCACCATTTCACTTAGCGCAGCTCGCTTTACTTCTTTCCATTTCAAGTCTCTCAGTGGGTCAGAAGCAAAGTCAAAGAGGACACAACACTGACTTAGCTTCTAGCTAAAAATCTTCTCTTGACCCACAGGAGGAACATCTTGCAAAGATGGGAATTTTTGCAGTTCTCTATTATTGCTGGCATTAAACCATGAAGAGTTCTGCCATTTGTCTTTCTTCACAGAGACTATGATTGACTGAGGGACTGGTACTTTTATTTTAGTAAGTGTCAAAGACTGGACAGCTCTGAGGCTGTTTTTCCTGCTGGCTATCTCTACTTCTGCTATATCTTGTCCTTCTTTTGAACCTTTTCCACTTTTCACTAGTTTTGGTGGTTCTTTCTCTTTCTTGTTTTTATCCAGCATGGCTGGTGCGGACTATGGCCTCTGCAGCTCCTGCAGCCACCTGCCACCACTGCTGGCTGCAGCAGCAGAAATGCTCTCTCCCCGGGCCCGGCCATTGTGCCATCCCAGCTGCCACCGCTGCCACGGTGTGTGTGTGGGGGGGTGCTGAATAGCTCTTCTGCTCTTGCCTCCCCTTTTCCACGCTCCCGTTCCAACTTTTTGACCTTGCATTTCTTCAATCTTTCCTTTTCTAAAATTTCTCTCTCATCCTCAGAGTTGGAGCTATTCTCCACCTCATACAAGGATTCCTTACCTGAATCATCCTGTGTCAATACACGTAGAAAGGAACTCACAATTCCCATGGCGAGATCAAAGCTCACACTCTCTTAGAGCTGCTTTTAGTTTTATCCTGCACCGCTTCTCCAATAGGTTCCACTCTCTGAACTCACCAGCAGGCTCCTTCCAGGAACGATCCCATCAAGTTCTCCTCTGTTTCCCGATCTCATTGCGACCTCCACTTGACAGCTCCAGCACTGCCTGCAGTACGGAGCTCGGGCGTAGGCCTAGAGGATTAAAGAAATACTCAGACTCGGGTCATCTATTGTGAGAGAATGCCAAAAGTTTTACTGAGCAGGTTTAATATATATACACCAAGCCAGGGAAGAAAAAAAAATAAACTCAGGAAAAACAGGAACTCAACTGGGGGGCAATAGGATGTCAAGAGTAAGTTCCCTTCCTGGGGCACCATGCCAGGATGTCTTGATCCTAGAGGAACCACAGAATGTTACTTAATAGACAGGAGCATACGGAAAGGCTCAGCCAGGGCATAGCAGCCCTTTGGGGTCCTACAATGGTAGACTGTTTATATTAGATTCTTTTCATTGCATTTTTAATTTGACAAATGAAGATTGTATGTAATTATGACACACAACATGATTTCTTTGTTACATGTGTACAGGAGCAATGACTAAATCAAGCTAATTAATATGTTAATTATCTCAGATAATTTCCATATTAATGTCTAAAATCTTCCAGTGAGTTTTAGTTATAAAATACAGTGTTATTAAGTGGGATATGGTAGCACACTCCTGTAATTCTAGGACTTTGAATGCAGAGGCAAGAGGACCTGTAATTCAAGATCATCCTTGTTGCACAGTGGGTCCAAGACCAGCCTAGGCTACATGAGATTCTGTCTCAAAAAAAAAAAGACAAAATCTAAACCAAACCCTCAAACCATTATTATTAATTATAGTTACCATGGTTTACAACAGAGCTCTAAAACAGTTCTCTGGCTGTGTCAGCCTCCCATCTTTAGTTATGTTCTTGTTTAATATGTTTCACTTAGGAAACAGTTCACCCTTATAGTGAACCTGCTTGGGAAAGTCATACAGTGAATATTCTATTATTTTAAACTTCCCAAGGTACCACTGAATAACAGGTACACAACTTGGGCAACAAGTTCATTCACCTTCTGAGTCATCTTGTTGGTCCCAATTTTCAGTTTTCAAAATTAACTTATCATATAACTGCAGCTCTCCTTGTCCTCAGGGATCATCAGCCGATATAGTCCACAAGTCTAATGGGAGCAGAGAGTATGACCAGGAAAGGGTGAGAGGAGGAAAGGGACCTGGGGAGGAGCAGGTAGTTCAGAAGCACTATAAGTATGTACCATGAATGATCACACCAGACCAGCTGAGGGGAGTCACACGAACTTTACTTTGAGTAATTCAAGGCTTATATAATTTGGGGAACTGAGGGTAGGAACATCCAGGATGGGCAAAGGTCACTGGCTGAGGGCTTAGGGTACCAAAATGCCTCATTAGCATGGGAAGCATTTCAGGAAGCTCAAGTTCTAGCTAGTTCTTATCAGGAGAAAAGAAGTTGATCCTGGAATCTAAGGCTATGTGACATTCTGCTGCTAGAAAGTTTTGAATTCTCAGACAAGGTCAGAGAAGAAGACGTGCATTTGAAGGGAGTTCACATGGCACCAAGCTCAGAGGCTGTCCAGCCCACGGTGGCCTTTGACCTTAATTAGTGGAGTTTCCCCACATCTGGCTCTGATTTATGTTTTTAATGAGAAACCTCACTAAAGTATTCAACCTCTGTATTGGGGACAGCTTGGCACTGTACCAGAACCTGTTTAGCAGTGGTTTTTGCAATGCTATTATCTGCTGTTTTAAAAACTGGAGGAGGCAGGGATAAAACACAAGATAAACCAAAAGGGGCAGTGAGGGGTTGGATCCAGAAACAAGAGACTATTGAACCAACTGAATCACACAGTGGATTGAAATCTCTAGAACAAGTCTGTACAGAGTTTTCTGAGGATATAGCATTGGTCTTAAACAACATTGGATTCATTTACATTGATATAATATTATTCCTCACTACTATGAAAATGCCTCCAAGTTTAGCAGTCATTGGGCCCAAGCAAAAGAGTTCACCTGCTGCTGGAGAGACACAAGGCTATCATCTGTTGATGCCATTGCCTGCTTGTCTCAAAAGTCTATAGTCAGATGGCAAGCCTGGATATAGGCAGCTTCCTGGTGCCAGGCAGTTCCAAGGGAGATGCTGGGTCAGTCTCCATCTCACCTGCATCAGCAGCGCTGCCTTCCTTTCATCATAGAGATAAACCTGTGGAATAATCATAAGAAGAGTGAAGAACCCTGGCAGGAGTATCTGCGCGCTCTCTCTCTCTCTCTCTCTCTCTCTCTCTCTCTCTCTCTCTCTCTCTCTCTCTCTCTCT
>NW_021620469.1:923473-935380 GCF_004785775.1 Grammomys surdaster | reverse complement strand
TCTCTCTCTCTCTCTCTCTCTCTCTCTCTCTCTCTCTCTCTCTCTCTGTGTGTGTGTGTGTGTGTGTGTGTGTGTGTGTGTATAAAATATATGTGTGTGCATATATACATACATGTGTGTGTATGTATGTATGTATGTATTCTTTTTTACACCAGAAGAAGAGAGGTGGTAAAGCACATGTTAAGTCAGTAAGAGTGATTGACAGCACATCAATGCTCCATTGCTATAGACCTAGGAAAAAGGCAAGGTTGTTAAGGAATCTTAATCTTGGAAATGGAAAGTCACCTCTGTTACATTAAAGAAAACTGAGGGGAGAATTGGGAATTATTTATCACACTTGCTTAAGGGAGCTGTGGAAGAAAACACCATGTTAATAATGTATCCAGAATGGGCAATAACCATTTGTCTGTGAAAAATAAACTGCCTTCAGTAGATGGTCCTTTTTTGTTTTTAAATTGAAGATTAAATCATAGTTGTTATTGCAATCCCTTTGACCTGTGGGAGGTAGACAAAGAAGATTGACTTTCTAAGAACTCCTGGCAATGGTGGATACAGAGGCTTAATCTGCCATCTCCTGTACCCAGACAAGACTTCGAATGGAGGGACTGGGACACCCACCCAGTCACAAAACATTTAAATTTGTCCTTCTTACATGATCTTCTGGGGTAAAGGATGGCACAGAAATTGTGTGAGTGGCCAACAAATAACTGTTCCACTTTGAGATCCATGCCATGAGAGGAAGTCCCCCAAACCCTGGCACTGCCTAGAGGGTCAGGCTCCAGATGCTAGATAAACAGAGTTCCATGACAGAGTCAAACATGATTGGATATAAAAAAGTCAATGAAACTATTCTTTTGTTAACGGTTCATTTATTTACTTTATGTATTTTAGTTGTCTTCAGACAGACCAGAAGAGGGCATTGGATTCCATTACAGACGATTATGAGCAACCATGTGGTTGCTGGGAATTGAACTCAGAACCTCTGGAAGAACAGTCAATGCCATCTCTCCAACCTCAATGAAACTATTCTTAATGCTATTCTGCTGTACTCATAGATTGGTGCCTAACTCAATTGTCATCAGAGAGGCTTCATCCAACAACTGCTGGAAACAGATGCAAAGACCCCAAGACCAGACATTAGGTAAACCTTCAGAAAACTGTGGAGGAGGGGGAGGAAGGATTTTAAAGCCAGTGAGGTCAAGGACACAGTGAAAAACACAGAATCTACTAGCATGGGCTCTTAGGGTATCACAGAGACTGAACCCACGACCATGGATCTGACCTAGGTACTCTGCACATATGGTATAGCTGTGAAGCATGGTCTTCTGTGGGATGCCTAACAGGAGATAAAAAAAATTAATTAAAAAAGAAAAGACTGTCATTTCTGTTTCTTGGCCCAGGAAAACTCATGAAGGTTCAGCTTCTCTAGCTTTTGAGATGGCTCAGCTGTGTGAGCTGTAAGCACAGGATGCTTATTGCCTGTGGAGCAGTACTTGACTGGTGGGAGACTGAAGATGGGTGTATGCACTAATCTGGTGCAGAGTCTCTATGGTCAGGACACACGGGTGTAAGAACAAAGCACAAACAGCTATTAGTCCTGTCCTCTAGAGACAATTTACAACACTATTTTGATATAACCACTTCCAATATATCAGGATGGCTTCACACCATATATACTTACAATTGAGATTCCACCATGGAGCAATTTTCATATTGCCTTTGGAAAAGGACTATACTGAATTGCCTGTATTATCAGATGTGTTTGAGAAGAAATTCTGAATTATGAGAACATTCAGTCGTATAAATGCACGACTTAAATTCTGTTCAGTGGATGGGATTCCAGTGTGCTTTAAAATTCAGAATGTTGAGATGGAAATCTGTATATACCAGTCTTCTCCACACATGTCCTTTTCACATCTTAGGGCATTCCTGGGAATAACTTGCTTGGTCAAGGGGATTTACCATGCCCTCAGAAGCCATGGGTGTTGCCATCCTCAGTCTCTGGTTGGTGTCCTGATGTTACCTCAAGCTCTCCTCCAGCCACTCCTTTTATGGGCAGATGATGTCCTTATCCTGCTGTGTGCTTTCTGCCAAGCATTCCTCTTGTAGGTGAATGTTTGTACTGAGCAGCCATAGGCCTGGGTGTTCCTGGTGGTCTGCACAGAACAATTTGTGGATAGATGGATGTTTCTCAAGCTTACTTTGTGATCATTTTTCTTTTTGTTGTTCCTGGACATCTGCTCTATGGCAGAGACTGAATATCAATCTGTAAAGCATCCCCTTAGAGCTTTATAGATGGGAGAGCTCTTGACCAGATGAGCTCTGGCAAGATTGCTTGACCTTAGCTGTCCTACCTGCACCACCTGTGTAAATCTCAGATGAAGGTGATTCTGCACCTCTGTCCTCAGGGACATTGATCAATGGCTGGAGAGATTTTGTCTGGGTGTGTAGACGGTCTTGATACTGACATCTGCTGGAAAAAGGCTAGAAATATTTTAAGATCCCACATCTTGTTTGCTATGTAAAATCTTCTCACCTGTCTCCCCCATATCTGATCCTGCCCCCATTTTCCCCTCACCTTTACCCCTCCCACTCAGGTCCTTCCCTTCCTATATCTTCCATGATTATTTTGTTCCCCTTCTGACTAAGCGGGACTGATGCATCCTCACTTGGGCCTTTCTTCTTGTTTAAGTTCTTATGGTCTGTGTATATGTGTATGGGGGGGGGATATTACAGGCATCCTATACTTTTTGCCTAATATCTATTTGTCAGCGAGTACACACCCTGCATGTCTTTGGAGCCTGGCTTACCTCGATCAGGATGATATTTTCTAGTTCCATCCATTTGCCTGAAAAAATTCATGATGTTCTTGCTTTTTAATAGCTGAATTGTATTATATTATATATTATATAGCATATAGCATATAGTATAATAGTATATATTGTGTAAATGAGCCACATTTTCTGTATACATTCTTAGGTTGAGGAACATCTGGGTTGATTCAAGGTTTCTGGCTATTACAAATAAGGCTGTTGTAAACATACTGAAGCACATGTTTTTGTGGTATGGTGGAGCATCTTTTGTGTATATACCCACGAGTCATATAGCTAGGTCTTCAGGTATGGCTCATGAGTCTTCAGCTGGCTCTTTCCAGTTTTCTGAGGAACAACCAGATTGCTTTCCAGAATGGTAGTACTAGTTTGCACTTCCACCAACAATGGAGGAGTGTTCCTTTTGCTCCAAATCCTTGCCATCATGTGCTGTCCCATGAGGTTTTTTTTTTCTTCTTTATCTTGGCCAGTCTAATTGGTGTAAGGTGGAATCTGAGTCGTTTTGATCTACATTTCCCTGATGACTAAGGATGGTTAATATTTCTTCAAGTGCTTTTCAGCCATTCAGCATTCTTCTGTGTACCCCACTTTTCAATTGGGTTTTGTTTTGTTGATTTTGTCTTTTGGGGTGGTCTAACATCTTGAGTTCTTTATATATTTTGGATATTATCCCCAGAGGTCCAGGATAATGAATGGAAATATGCAATTGCTCAGGATGGGGTGGGTGGTGGTTGAGGGCACCTCCAGAAAGTCCCAGAGAGATGATGTGACAGATTCCAAGGACTCAATGTGGGTGACCATATCCGCAGTGCCCAACGGTGGGAGGATAGATTTAGATACGGTCCCCACTGAAATAATGGGGATGCCAACCCACCTTCGAACCTTTAACTCAAAATAGTTCCATCTAAAAGAAATGCAGGAACAAAAATGGAGCAAAGACTGAAGGAATGGTTTACCAGTGACCTGCCCAGCTTGGGATCCATCCCATGGGAGGGCACCAAATCCAACACTATTACTGATTCTAGGTTGTACTTCCAGACAGAAGCCTAGCAAGGCTGTCCTCTGGGAGTTTCTACCCGCATCTGGCTGAGACAAATGCAGATACTTAGAGCCAACCATTAGATTGAGGTCAGGTACACATATGGAAGAGTTAGGGAATGGACTGAAGGAACTAAAGGGGTAGAAACACCATAGAAAGTCCAGGAGCTGTTAAACACATTTGAAGTGTGTGCTCTGTGCTTCTCTGGACTAGGAAGAAGGAGTCTAATGAAGAGAAGGACACACAGTGCAGTGTCATTTCTCTTGGAGACCTATAGGAGGTTTAGTTCATAGGTGGAAATTTAACTGCAAGTCCTGTGATTTCATTTCCTAATACTGTTGCTGTCCACTGAACCTCCATCTCTAGCAGAGAAGATAAAGATCTGGAGCTGGAGAGGTCTTGTCTAGTGGCTCTGAATTGGTGAGACCAAGCTTCAGAGTCCAAGTCATGTTTTTCTCTTGTATTGTTGAAAATGGAGGGAAAAGTCATATAGAACTAGGATGCCAGCCCCAAAACACCATGGCTCAGGTCCAGCAGCATTGGGTTTGTTTCTTGGCTTGGCTACAGGTGATGGAAGAAATAAGGTTCAGTCCTCAGCAGAGTATCACCCTGACTCTATGATTTTTCTGCATTTTCTTTGTATGCTACAGTTTCCCAGAATTTTGGTTTCTCTTATCTGCTTTAGATGTTGTATATGTACTGCAGAGTTCAATTATGGTTTGAAGATCACAAAGCCAGGAGTGTGATTAGGTAGAAAGCAATGGGGGTCAGGAGGACATCCTGCCTTTACTTAAGGCAGTGACTGATGAAACCTGTTCTTTTGTCATCTCAGGGAAGTCATGTCATGTACCCTTCTCATGGCTACAGTTTGAGGACACAGTTCATGATGAAAAGACATTGCAGCAAAACTGGGAAGTGTCAGTTGCACTGCATCAGCAAACAGGAAATGCAACTCTGACATAAAACTTTACAACTAGCCTGCACTCTTCAACTTCCTTTCATGATGCCATGCCTCTTAGGGTTCTACAACCTTCCAAAGGCAGTACCACTAGGTGGGGACTCAGTATTCAAAGACATAAGCCACAAGCTGTTCAAGAGGTTTGATCAATTAACAATGTAATATTTTATACAGTATATATTCAAAATTTCAATCACTATAATATTGTAAGGCTGTTGGGAAAAAATGGGCTAGCACAACAGAATGTGTTATAGAGTGTATGTAGCTCTGGCAGGGGCAGCTGCCATCCAGGAGTGGTTAATTTCCTCTCTTCCTCTCCCTTTCCTTTCCCCTTTCCATCTTTTCATCCTCTTTCCTTTTTGCCCTGCTCCCTCACTTCTCATTTTTCATTTGAGACATGCTTTCATGTTGCCCAGGTTAGCCTTGAACTCCATATGTAGATTAACTTATGTCTTGAATCCTGGTCCTCCTGCCTGTGTCTCCCCAGAGCCAGGGTTACATGTGTACACTATTGTGTCCAGTTAGGATCTGTTTCTTAGGAGATGATTTAGTAGTGTGATGCTAGAAGTAATTAAATGTTCAAGCTATATTCTGTGCACAAAGATGACTCCATTTAGTAACATTTACTAACATTTAGTAGCTTTGAATTATAGGATGAAAAGCTGGGTATAGTGATGTGTAACTTTAATTTTTTTCAAGGCCTACTTTTAATGATGTTTCTTAAACATTTTTAACCTGCCTTGTAGCCCACCATCCACTAGAAGCAGTGGGGAAAAAAGGATTCAAGGGAAGTGGATCTGTTAAAAATATTTGTTTGGAGCAGATCCTACCTGTGTTGTCAGGAAATCAGCAGTTCAGCTCACAGGACAGCAGTAGCAGCCAACACTCACAAACAGTTCATGGATATTCCAGCAGTCCTGCTAGTTAGAATCAGGATAGCAGTGGTTTCATGACCTAACAGGAACAGCCAGGCCTCCTAAAGTAAGTACCTCACAGCCTTGCTGTCCGAGGACTCACTTTGTCGCAGATTATACAATAATCCAAGGCAAACATTTCAGGATGATCATCTGCTAATTATTAGCTTGTTCCATTATGGCTCCTGATAATTTGTCTTGCTGACTTCAAGAGACCATTGCTGTTCTCTCTTTCCAGTGTCCACTGGGCCTGCTGTTTTTGGCCCCCTTCCACCATGCCTAAGAAGGGATGCTGTGGTAGTGATGAGGCTCTTATCTTGATTTTGGAGCCTCTGTGTAATCAACTGATTTTTAGGCACCAGGGAACCATGTGATGGGGTTTGATCTTTAGAAGTGACCTTTCTGGAAGCCATTCAGCCTGTGCCCTCAGCTCAGCTCACAGGTGTCTCCCCTTGCTCCCTTATTACTGCGGGCCAGGCTGCAGGGTGGGACAGTCACTCTCTCCTCATCTCCACTTGCCCAGCTTCATGGAGGAAGACTGTCCCAAGTACATGCCCTTCTTAGAGTATGGTATAAAGAGGCAGTGTGCCCTCAGCTGCAGGTTAGTGAGTATTCCCAGCTCCTAAGTAAATACACAGCTGTTGTCTTTGCATTGTGTTCCATATTTTGAGATCTTTGTGTAAGCCGAGGGTGGTGAAGTGTGCTTGTGGTCTCATCACTAGGGAGGCCAAGGCAGAAGGATCATGAGTGGGAAGTCAGTATGAACTACATGGTAAGAGTATGCTGAAACCATACCAATCTAAGTCAAGATGAGAAAAGACCCATTTAGCTACACAGATATAAACAACAGTTAGAAAGCCAAACTAAAACAAAATAGTCACCTGTGAATCTGTAATCTAATTCAGATTCTTTAATGTTAAAAGATCCTTTTAGCTTTCTTAGTGCTCCTCCCTCCTGAGGTAGAACAGGGTTTATAGTCAGCCTTGTTAGTAATCTGTTAAACTCCACCTCCACAGTCACCTGGCAACAGCCAGGTATGCTCTTCCCCAGAATTACCTGGCAACAGGCAGGTAGCCCTGCCCACTATAAAAGGGGCTGCTTGGCCCCTCCTCTCTCTCTTGGCCCTGCGACCCCGCACCTGCAGGTTGTCCTCTCCCCTCCCCCCTTCCCTTCTCTCTCTCTCTCCACGTGGTCATGGCCGGCCTCTACCTGCTCTACTCCTCTCTCTCTCTCCTCCTGCTCTCCCACTCTCTTAATAAACCTCCCCTCGTGGAAACCGTCTAGTCTGCTGTGTTCTGTTACAAGCTGTGTGTGACTTTTTATTGGTGCTGAAACCCGGGATACGAAGACTTTGGGGACCTCAGCTGCTATGACCGTTCAAGATGGACACAACGACCACTCGGACTTCATCTGCTGCTACCTGCCACCACCAAACAGGTGAATTAACATCCGCTGCTACAACCCCCGTCCCGTGCTGCTGCTGCTGCTGCGAGGCTCGCCAAACTTCCACCATGTGCAGCCGCCCGTGTGGTACTCTGTCACGTGGGCCGGGTAGCAGGACAGGCATGTAGACCCCTGATATCCCTTTCCATGTGTTCTGCCTGCTCCCCACCCAAGGTTCAGCCCCACACCTCTTTCTAATTTTTCTTTTTAATTAAACCAAAATGGGGGAATTACTGTGACTCTAGCGGATGTCTGCAGGTTCCACACACACTAGCCTGGAACTGGTAAGCTTCCCTATCCCCCACTGGCCAGAGTAACCCTCCACATGGTCCCAGGGAAGATTCCTTGAGCTAGAGTGTCCTTCCCTGAACCTTGTCCTTCCCTGAACCTCTCTAGGATGGCTCCGCTTGGATGAGACACTTCCCCTCTTCCTCTCGAGACAATTTCTCGACGCTGAGTACCCCAGGCCAGGCCTGGACAGACTGTTTTCTTTCCCTCAGGAGCACCGGCTCCGACCATAGTCCCCAGGTGTCTCTTCCAAGGGCCAGTCTTTCATGCCCTTTTCCCTTTCCTCCACTTTCGTCATTTGCGGGTCGACTGGAACCTCAGTTCCAGCACCTTGCCTGGAAAGCTAGCGGGTCCAGGGCCCAGCTAGCTCCCCTTGCCTCCTCTGCAATCAGTCAGCTGGTTCACCTGGTCCCTCCCCTCTATGGTTCTTAGCTCTGCTCTGGGTTTTCCCCTTACATCCTGCCACCTGGGACCTGTAAAGTGAGTACTAGCAGTGCCTTCTGCTACAAAACAACTAACGTTGTGGTGATATGGGACATGCTTATTTTTCCTAAATGCAGCCGCCAGAGTCACTGGGCAACAACTTCCAGCAGCTAACAGGAAGTCCCGCCCTGCAGCTGTGCTGCTACCTGCAGAACTGACCCGCCTGTGACAACTGGCTCATAGTCCAATCTGCCAGCCATATGATCCAGCTTAGCCAAATTGTTTCTATGCTAATACTAAAATGTGCTTTTCTCTACCTACACAACCTGCCAAACTTACTTAAGACAGGATAAAAAAAAAGGCTCTGTCTTGATAGATTTTTACTACTGCTATTATTCTATTCAGTTACAACCAATCCTTATGGCTCTCAATCTTGTCAGAAGTCTGCTAATCATATATTTTAAGTTTATGGCTGATAGAATGCCCAAAGCCTCTAACAGTTAGCCCAAGATGGTTTCAGAAGACCTGGACGCTGGACTCCTAGAACGTACAGCCTAGATTGTATGTGGACAAACACAACTGGAAACCCTGAGTCAAATGACTTGGCTAAAACAAGGTAAGTCATTTCTCATGTCACACGTATCCATTCCACAGAAAAAAGCCCTGCGGCTTCTGTGCTTGGAAGCAAGACTGACTTCGCACAAGAGACTATGGAAACCACGGGAACTGTTGACTAGTGGACTCTGTCATTTCTTTAAAATAATGTATAACTGGTAGATTTTTGTTTTCTCTTTATCAGATTCTGACTACATTGACAGCTAAGTTTTTACATATTTTATCTGTTACCTCATTACCTAAACTCAGTTGAAAGTCTACTTGTGTTAACTCATGCTGTTATCTCTTTTGTAAACTTATAAGCTACAGGAAACCCACTCAGATCTACCTCTCATGAATGCCATCCAGATAAGTACATCTGCCTAAAATTCCCACTTACTACCTATAACAAAGGATGGGATCCCTCTGGGTTTCAAATGTACATCTTAGAAAAAATCCTTTCTCCAAGTGTTCTTAATCTTATTCCCTACATCTTGTCAAGTCCAGGTACATCCAATACAGCTCCAGAGAAACAACCTTCAGATGCTCCATCTCCTGCCACACACACAGCTGCTTCTACTGAACCTGACCCTGGACATCAGAAAACAGCCAGTCCCCCTAAGACCGGACAAACATCTCCCATATCCATTCTTCTAGGTTCATCCCCAGAGACATGTCACCCCCAATGCCAGCAGGAAGTAGCCAGATTTCACGATGACCCTATTTCTGCTTCGCCATCACCTCTTTCGAATTTTTCTTTTTAATTAAACCAAAACGGGGGAATGTTAGTAATCTATTAAACTCCACCTCCACAGTCACGTGGCAACAGACAGGTATGCTCCTCCCCAGAGTTACCTGGCAACAGGCAGGTAGCCCTGCCCACTATAAAAGGGGCTGCTTGGCCCCTCCTCTCTCTCTTGGCCCTGCGACCCCGTGCCTGCAGGTTGTCCTCTCCCCTCCCCCTTCCCTTCCCCCTCTCTCCACGTGGTCATGGCCGGCCTCTACTCTCTCTACTCCTCTCTCTCTCCTCCTGCTCTCCCACTCTCTTAATAAACCTCCCCTTGTGGAAACGTCTAGTCTGCTGTGATCTGTTATAAGCTGCATGTGACCTTTTAAGCCTTGTACTTTGAAAGCTATTACTGCATCTCTCCTCTACTGGGCTGAACCTGGAAACCTAGAGAAAAGACAAGAAGGCCAGGAGGAGGGTGGAAGTGCTGGGTTCCTAGTCTGAGGTTGGTACTCACAGTAATTTTTCATGGTACAGTCATCAGAGGGCCATACCATTCATATTACTCCTCCTTAGGCCTAGTAGACCTCATGTGTTGTCTCGTCCCCTTCAGACTCCACAGGACCCTATAGTTAAACCATGTTTCCCTTGACTGAGGACATTGGGGACTTTGGCTTTTAAGGGGAGAGCAGGCCACTTAGAAGTTCACCTAACTCAGGCATTCTTCTGAAAGTCTGGATCTTTGAGGAAGATGGCCATTGAATGGGAGTGGCTCAGAATCAGGTCTAGAGCCACCATGCTATGTGCTGGAGGGTCTCTTCCTTAGGTGTGTGTGTGTGTGTGTGTGTGTGTGTGTGTCTCCAGAAAGCACTAATGCTCTTCTGTTGTGACTGCTGCAGACACAGTCATGGCCCATGGACTTCTGAGGGCAGGCTCTCCTCTAGCTGCAGGTTCCATATTGAGAGGATGATGATGGCAGGGTAGGTGATGAGGATACAAGGATCAACAGCCATGTCTGATCTAGACCTTGAATCTGCTATGAAGTGTGGAAAGATGCAGTGGCTAAGGCCTGGGTTTGGGGGAAGAAGAGCTGAGAGACAAGGAGTGAGAAGATGAGAAGACAGGACAGTGGAAGACAAGAACAGAATAGTGCTCATTACCATGGAGATTATATCTTACTGTACACATGCATGGATGTTGGATAATATTCAATAATCCACAGTGGCACACCCTGTACCAGGAAGTCAGTCACCAAGATGGTTAACATGACAAGAGAGTAGCTCAAAATAATTCTTCATTGAACATATAGAGAGGTTTGAAATTTAGAGCACTGAGTGGAGTCACAGAGCTGCAGGAGGTTAGGGATTTATTGAGGAGCTTTGCAAGGAACAATCAATTATCACAGACTTTATCTTTGAGAAGGTCTTGAGGACAGGCTTGGGACATGCTTTGTTGAAGCCAAGGGTTATCAGAAGAGCTCTGGTTTGGAGACTCTGCACATGCAGGTCAGACTTTCCAGCTACTTGCCCTTTAATACTATATTAATCCAGGAAATATATGAGGAGATTCAGTTGAAGACTGCAAGAGGATTTGCCTCTCCATGTACATAAGATACAATACCATGGGCCACCCCAGCACACAGTAGTGGACCTCTGGAGTCTCCCTGTATGTTAGAAAATTCAGCCTATGAGCATAGATACCTTCTCTCAACTACAGACCCCTCATCATAGCTAACTCCACCAGGAAGTAAGGGTTCCAGGCTCCCTTTGGGATTTAAGTTAGGAATTTAATGACTGAAAATTTTTCCTCTGGCTTTGTCCCAGTATTTAGATTGTCTCTCTTCAGTTTCTTCATTTCTGTTCTGGAGTTTCATGGGGAGGTTCAGAAAGGTCTTTGGCATAGGCAGATGAGAAAAAGTGGGATAATTTCAATTCCCAAAGCCTAAGGGCTAGCAGCCTAAGAACAAAGGCCTTAGTCACTGCCAGAGAGAGATGCTCTTCCTCACAGGAAGAAAAGCATCTTACCTTCCTTTACAGTGTTCAGCAGTCCAACATACCTGGCTGTATAACCTTTCAGTAGTGATTTTCAGATGGGCCATGTAAGGACCAGAATGTGGTCTAAGCCTCAACACCATCAAAAACTCCCCTGGAATAAAGAATCCCAGTCCCTAGTCATAGAGTTTCTGGACACCCCCAGAACAGCACTGGCACTGTAAAAAGCAGCAAAAGCTGAATGACAGCTTCAAGGCCACCCCAGCTCACACGGGGCTCAGGCTCATACACATGTCCTTTGGTCTATTTTTCTCACTGGTCCTCACTGTCCACCATCATCCTTTGTTCAGAACACAATGTCCATTCATGTTTCTGGGTTTCCACTTCATCAGACATTTCTCCACACGCTCATCCTGTCTTCCTCAACTCTAAGGGAAGGCCAGAGAAGAGCTGCCTATCAGAACAAAGCATTTTGATGAAATGATGTGAAGGAGAATTAGCTTTACATTCTTCCTAGGCCTTGGGATTTTCCCTAGATGATGTCAGTTTAGGATCCTGCCTCATGTTATGTTCTGTTACCAAAGCTAAGAGATTAAGGTAGATTGCTGAAAACTCGGAAGTTAGGGAGATGAAGAGAAAACTCACCAGCTCTAGCTCCAGCTCCAGCTCCAGCTCCAGCTCCAGCTCCAGCTCCAGCTC
>NW_021620469.1:879004-923463 GCF_004785775.1 Grammomys surdaster | reverse complement strand
TCCAGCTCCAGCTCCAGCTCCAGCTCCAGCTCCAGCTCCAGCTCCAGAAGGCAAAAGTGCCATCAGGAATAGAAGGTCTGCATTTTTTGTGGCCAGAGAAGCAGCCTATGGTGGGCTTTTGGTGTATGCCTGTCCTGGTTCCTGCTTTTATAGCTCTAAAGTAGGAGAAAGGAAGGGCTTCAAACCACAGATCTGGCTGGGACAAGCTTTATTATCCTTTATTCTCATGACTCTGCCCTCTGGTGGTGTTGAATCTGTCCCCAGATTCTGAGATTTTGAGGTGATGACTGCACCCATCCAAGTGACACCTAGGAGGAGTGTGTGTTGAATACACAGCATGCAGGACATGACCAAGATATTTAGTTAGAGCTTCTTTAGCTTCCTAATGCTGTGACTCTATAATACAGTTGTGGTTGCTTCCAGCCATAAAATTATTTCATTGGTACTTTGATGGTTCAAACTTGCATGTGGGAGGCAGCTTGGGCCCACACGCACACCGAGCCCTCGGCACTCCCCTGAGCCGCTGCAGGCCACTGCTGCTGGGGAGGGAGCCCCACGGGCCACTGCAGTGGGGGAGCAGAGAAGCTTTTCCTGCAGGCGAGTTTCCCACTTACACAAGAAAGTCCAAATTCCAGGAGACACGTGGAATCCAAGATGAAATTTTATTTTCCATGATGATAGTTGTATCGAGATGATGTGCACTCCTCCTAAATGCCAGGAGGAGCTCCCTTATATGGGGAGCAGGGAAGAGGAAGAGCTAGGGAAGGGAAAACTTAATTATCTATGTCCCTCGGCCTTTAGGTAATTCATTAATATGTAAATCTCGAGGCATAGGCCTGTTATTCATGCCCTCTACCTGTGCCTTACATGACCGGGACATACAGGTTAAATGGAAATGAGACTGCATGTTAGGTCTCTGGGTTCTAGGGGTGTGGCCAAACACCCCAGGATGTCTTCTACAGCCCAACAATACTTCATAACTATAATACTACTTTTATGAATTATAATGTAAAATATCTTACATGTAAGATATCTGATATTCTCCACTCCTAAATGGGTTGTGATCCACAGGTTGAGAATAGCTGCTGTAAGTGCATGTTCTGATCTAGTCATACTAATAATCCTGTTGATAGATGTTCCAGTATACATTTTGGGAGAACTCAAGGGACTTTCAGGATATCACAGAACAGGAAGATCTTACAGTTAATTAGTTAGTATCTAAAACTTGTTCATTTCAATTCCAGTGGAATGAACGCAAAACACAATGGAAAGTTGAAAGTACCACCTCTGAGTTCCATAGGCGATCTCAGGCTTGCTAGCTATACATGGAGGGTCTCCTTGCTTGAGAACAATGTCAAATCTGTGCAGATCAGTATTGAGACTTGGTGCTTTCATCTTTTCATGTGTCACGGGAAATAAAACAGGGCTCACACTTACACAGGAAAGTACCATTGGTTACAAAGTTCATTCTTCCTTAATTGCTTACAATTCTGTGCATGTTTGACTAATTGACACATTGTTACATTTCTGGTCTCTGCTATTGAGAGAAAAAGACAAAGTGATTCCTGCTGTATCTCCCTTCAGGATATCAACTTGCATCTTGGAGAACTACAGTGGAGTATTATAAATTTAACTGGGTGGTGACTCTAGCCAAAGATGCTCTTGGTGTAGTTTTATTGTTGCTGCAAATGACACATGCCTGGGTCCTAATAATCTAGGAAAGGCATTGACATCCATCATTAAGTGTAGTAATGTCTATTGAAGGGACAGAATCATGTCACACTGATGGTATCATGTTCATTGGGCTTGGAGTATAGGAAGTAGCACCTACTGTAGACACCTTGAGAAGTCACACTCTTGCCTCAAAGTAGAAATAAGGACATTGACTTTATCATAGTATCCATGGTCAGTGATATTTCATAGGTCAAGTTATCTCTTCCTAAGTAAGGTTGTTGCATCTGACTCATTCATCTCTAAGGTAGAGGGAAAATCTTCCATGAGTATTTGGATGGAAAATTGGCTGAGAAAGAATGCTCACACAGGATAGAATACAACTTGAGAGTAGATGTTTGGATTAATACAATTCTACTTGATGGTGTCAAGTACAGAAGTTTAAAACCAAAATAAAACCATTCTCATACATATACAAAAAGACCACCTAATCTACAATTTTGGAAACAAGTAGCAACCAAAATCATATTTATTAACCATGTTTTTATTTTGGACATGTGTTGATTCACCATGAATTATGGAAAACAACCAGAGCCATCTTGACCGTCATCTTTTCCAAAGACAATTTTTTAAATTTTAAATGTATGTTTTTAGAAATTTAGTGCAGGAGTATTGTATTTATAGCACTATCATGCCTCCTCTCCCTCTGAAACTTCTTTCATGATGTATTTTGCATAGCCTTATGGGGAATCCAAAGTGGTGGGAAAGATGAATGGTGTCCTTAAGTTCCACTTTCACATCCAATTTTCACATCCTGTTTTCACATCTGTTCCCTTAGTCAATATTTTTTAAATTGGGAATTAAGACCATTACTATTGGAGAGTCATCAATGAGCATGGTTTGTTGATTCCTGTTATTCTGTTATGTTGTGTGCCACCCACAACACATGCTTCACTGCCTATGACTTACTAGTTTAGCATTGTTTATTATTCCTTGTTTTTTCCTGACTGTGGTTGACACCTTCAGATTAAAGTTTGCCTTCTAGTGCCTTTTGTAAGCTGGATTGCTGGACAGAAATTACTTACATTATTACATGTTTTTTTTCTATCAATTTTGATAGATAGTTCTATTGGTTATACTAGTCTGAATTTTCATCTGTGGCCTTTCAGAGCTTGTAGAACACCTATGTAGGGCCCCTGGCTTTCAGAGTTTCCAGTGAGAAGTTAGTATTATTCTAATGGGTTCTTATCACCAAAAGTTTTTTTTTATATCATGTTCAATTTTATCATACTTTTGTGAGGTATAAGTACCTGAGTTGGCTCACAGACCATATGAAGCTCTACAAGAAGGGAGACCAAAGTGTGGATGCTTCAGTCCAACTATGAAAGGGGATAAACAAATTATAGAAGGTAGAGGGAAGGAGGGACCTGGGAGGGAAAGAGGAGGGTCAGGGAAAGGGGGGCAGGATCAGGTGTGGGAGAAGCAGAAGAGAAGTACAGGGGGTCAAGAAATTGAAGAGAGTTGTGTAGCAGTGGAGGATGGGGGAACTGAGGGTAGCCACTAGAATGTCCCAGATGCCAGAGAAGCAAGAAGTTCCCATGACCCAATGGGGATGACATTAGCTGAAATACTCAAAAAAGGGGGGAAAGAATCTGTAGAGACCATATCCAGCAGTCAGGCAAAGACTCTGGTTGAGGAATGTGGCCACACACTCATCTCAAAAATTTCAACCCAGAATGGTACCTGTCTGATGGAAATGTATGGACAAAGAGTGGAGCAGAAACTGAAGGAAAGGTGACCCAGGGCCTGCCCCACCTAGGGTCCATCTCATCTGAAGACACCAAACGTAGATCCTATCACTGATGCTAAGAAGCACTTGCTGACAGGAGCCTGGTATAGCTGTCCTCTGTGAGCCTCTGCTAGAGCCTGGCCAATGCAGATGCTTGTAGCCAACCATCAGAGTGAGCATGGGGACCCAAATGGAGGAGTTAGGGGAAAGGACTGAAAGAGTTGAAGGGAATTGCAATCCCATAGGAAGAACAACAATATCACCCAGAGCTCCCAGGGACTAATCTACCAACCAAAGAGTACATATTGAAGAACTCATGGCTCCAGCTGCATATGTAGCAGAGGATTGCCTTATCTGACATCAATAGTATGGGAGGACCTTGGTCCTATGTAGGCTTCATGTTCCATCAAGGAGGGACACTAGGGCAGTGAAGCAAGTGTGGGTGGGGAAAGCACTCTCAAAGAAGTAGGGGGAGGGACAGAGAATCGAGCAGTTGCTGAGGAAAGACCAGGAAGGGGGACAATATTTGGAATGGAAATAAATAAAATAATCAATAAAAAAGAATCTGAGTTGACACTTGAACATAATTCATAAGTTTAGGTTTCTCATAAACTCTCAGAATTCTGTGTCTTAAATTTCATCTGAGTTTTTCTCTTTAGGAGACGTAGCTATAGAATTTGTTATTTGGTAGGTGGGCATACTGTATGGATTTTTCATATTGTGTTTTTCTGTTAGAAACTGGATATTTTAATTAAAATGTTTGCTGCTGCTGCTGCTGCTGCTGCTGCTGCTGCTGGTGGTGGTGGTGGTGGTGGTGGTGTGTGTGTGATTTTCTCCAATAAGCTTGAATCCTGAGGTAGCCAGGATTCACTTACACTGAGTGTCTTGGGGTGTCTCAAAGGATGAAGCCCTGGCTGGGAATCTGGGTCTAGGGCAGAGTGTCCTACCACATCCAAGTCTGGTCTAGGCCCACAGCAATCCTGTGGAATGGCTGGGTCTGAGGTCAGAGGAGTGTTGTGAGATGGTATCACATTTGGGGTATGCTTGGGTCATGATGGTGTAGGAAAACACACCTGAGTTGAAGAACAATGTGGTAGGAAACTGGATGTGAGGTGGGCTCAGATTTCTGGGAGAAGATCACTGGTCCCAGGATAGCATTGCAGTGGTCAGCCATGATAGGTGAGGATCTTGACTGGTTGGGCGAACTCACCAGAGATGTAGCAACCATGTTGAACATATCTTGATTGATCCAATTCCTACCATTGGTTAAGTGTTAAAGGTAGTCTTCTATGCCTGAGATGAGGTATGTGACCTCTAAGAAGCTATTGGCTTTAAATGGTTTCTGGTGGAAGCATAATCAATGGATGATTCTCATGCTCTACTGCAGTGGTTCTCAACATATGGGTCTCCATCCCTTTGTGGGTAGAATGACCCTTTCACAGGGTCACATATAAGATATTCAGCATATCAGATACTTTCATTATGATTCATAACTGTAGCAAAATTAGTTATGAAGTAGCTATACAAGTAATTTTGTGGTTGAGGATCACCACAACATGAGGAAGTGTTATAAAGGCATTAGGACGGCTTCAACCCCTCCTCTAGTGGAGGACCCACACCCATGCACAAATGGGAAGGACTAATTATACTTGTGGGTTTTAAGAAGAAATCCACTCTAGCTTTAAGTATCTCCATCAAGTAAGTAGTTATTAAGGTGATGTGTCTGCCCATGTTGTGACTCATCCCTTATCTCTTGAAGCTTTCAGCACCTTTAGCCTTTTTTAGTTTTAGCATTTTGACCATAATATATCATGCAAAATTTCTCTTCTTTGGCATTCCTCAAATCTGTGTACTTGGATGAGTAGCTCATTCTTTGTGTTTGGGGATTTTTCTTCTATGAGTTTAATGAGAGTGTTACCCATGACTTTGGCCAGGAGTTCTTCTCTGTCTTCTATGTCATAAACTTGGGAAGGGCTTTGTCAAGGAGTACATGGTGGGAGTTAGATGGGGAGATGGGGAATATATATGATCATATTGTATACAATACAAATTCTCAATGAAATTCACAAAGGTAATGGAAAATTAAAAATAAACAACAAAAGATAAAACCAATTGAAAATGTCCTATAACAGAACCAAACAGAAAGCTCAGAAGAGAATAAACAGAAAGAGCTAGAAATAAAGAATTTAAAAGTTTTCAGCATCTGTAGCCAGAAGAAAAACCCAGACTAAAACCACTTTAAGATTCATTTACTATAGCACAATGGCCATCATCAAGAATGGCAACAACAAATGCTAGCATGGATGGATAGAAAGGGGAACACTTTACATTGTTTTTTGGAAGGTAAACTAGGTGAAGCTAAATTGGAAATCATTCTGGAGATTTCTCAAAATAACACCACTACCACCACTAGCACCACCATCAACATCCTGCCAAAATAAAACTACCACAGTTCCGGCTAAGTCACTCCTGAGCACTTATCCAAAAGACTCCATAATCTCTGATATGGATATCTCCACATTCAAGTTCATTGTTGCCATATTCACAGTAACTAAGAAATGGAAGCAGCCTAGCTGCCCATCAATTGATGAAGAGATAGTAAAGATGTGCTACTTATATAAAATAGGAAAATTTCAGGAAAATAAATGGAATGGAAACTTTATTTTTTCTGAGTGAGGTAATTCAGGACTTCAAGCACAAAACCTGCATGTTCTCTCTCATATTAGGATCCTAGCTATGTGAATGTACGGTTTTGTGTGTCTAACATGGAGTAACTATGGAAGCCAAGAAAAACCAAGAGACTGCAGAAATTACCTCCAAGGAGGAGGAATAGTAAAGCATGCAGTAAAGTAAGTTTATACCAAAGTAGAAAGGTTTAGGCAGTAAGAAGGCAGGGGGCTGAAAGCTGAGTGTGTAGGTTAGAGGGAGGAATTAACCAATATAAAAATGTATAAAGGAACCATGTTAAAACCCAGATGTACCCACATGTGAAATATCAACTTCTCTATTTTGATGGTAACCAACTGCCTTGTAATCAGATTCAAGACCAACAACATGGGGATGGAGAGGCCAATGTCTGGAACTCTTTCCTGGCTAACAACATACAGGGAAGTAAACTTAGGCAGTAGCAAACTGCCTTCTAAAAACCCATGCTTTTCCCCATAGACAAAAGTGGATCCCAGCCTTACTCAGAGATGCCTCCCCTTCTGATGAATAGTGGGGTGAATACAGAGAACAACGGGGGCCCAGGATGCACAAGTAAATGGTGGTTGTGGGTCCCCTAAACAAGTCACTTAGTCCACTCCTTCTAAGGCTCAGGGACTCTACAGTGACAGCATGAGAAGTTCATAAGAGCTGAAAGACAGGGGAAAGGGATGCAAACTCCATTCTCTAGACTGAATACAGTTATGACAATCATCAGTTCACACCAACTGTAGTTTCAGCACTGGACCCATGTAAGACTAGTCAAATCAACAACTACTCAAGGAAGGGGGAGGGGAGTGCAGGATGCCACTTTTGATCTCTTGAAATATTGGCTATTGATAGTTTCTGGAATCGAAGGAGGAAATCACTGTCATTAGTTGAGTATCCACTGCTGATCCAACCAGGCTCCAATTTACATAGATGGTCACTGCTAACCTTAGTGGGTTATCAAATTGAGCTGATGGACATGAACATGAGAGAGATATTTGTGAGGAGATCTTAGGGTGTCTAGGGATGTTAGGGAGGTGAGAGTGGTTGAGAATATTCTGTTTGTATGGAGTACATGTGAAAAATTGTTTTTTAAAAAATGTAACAAGGTGATTAAAACAGAAATTATTCAGTAGATTGCTTATTACTCTAAGCTTATACCAGGTCTCTGAGCCAAGATATATGAGAGGTGCTGACCTGTCCCTGCTGCAGTGGAAGTCAGTCTACATACTGGTCTGGGAATTCAATATTTTAGTCTCTTTCTAAAGTTTCTGATCTGCATATGGGGGCTATCCTGTGTCATCTTTTGAGTCCCTTTGAACAAAGTGAACAGAGGTCAGTATAGTTCTAAGACTAGATGACAGCTTCATAGAGAGGCCTTGCTGGAGCTGGACCAGAGGACCTGTTGGGAGTCTCAGAGAACAGTGAACTTCCCAGTGTAGGAACCCCAAGGGCTGCCGTGCCCTGGCTGAGACTTTGCATGTGCTGCTGTCTGCCAATTAACATTCTGCAGGTTTTTCTAAGAACAAACCATCCTGTTGAAGGTGCGATGCCCTGGGCAGGGACTTTCCAGTATGCAAACCATTGCCCCCCAGTTGAGTTCCTGTTTGTGTTTTTCTTTCCCCAGTTTGGTGTATAGATTAAACCTGCTCAGAAAAAGCTTCAGCATTCGCTCATAATGAATGACCTGATTTTATATCTTCCTTTAATCCCCCAGGCCTAAGCTTTAGCTCAGTACCATGGCAGTGCTGGCACTGTCACTCAGGACAAGAGACATTCCTTAGAGTAACAGGGTGAGTGAGAGGTAAAGACTATCTTTCTCAACCTTGGTAGCCCATTAAATGTAAAGAAGAGGTAGAAAGAAAGAAGGCAACCTTCTCAGACAAAGGCAAGACTTTCCAGGACTGACAGTACTACCCTTTTTATATGCTGTTATGATGGGGTCAGTGCACAGGTTTGAATCCCAAGCTTCATGAAGTTATATGTAAAAAGAAACAATGAAATGAAAAGAGAGTAAAGAAGAAGGTCATGTATGAAAATGTTTTAAGCATTGCACTCATGGAACAGAGCAACACCACCCCTTTCCTGCAGACAGATTTCTTTATTAAGACTCAGATAGCCATGCCTCAGGATGCTGCACACTGGCCCAGACACGGGTTTTGTGTTCTAGGGTTGTTGCAGGAGTTTCACTGTTTTCTGAATCCAAGGTATAAAGCTCGAGATTCTGGTGAATACCCGAGGAGGTGCATATGGACATAAGCAATGACTGACTATGCCCTGAGCCACTCCACCACACACAAAAGGTCCCCCAGAGTCTCCCTGTAGACAGAAAAAGGAGAAGTCTTAGTACATAGTCTCTTATCACTTCTTTCCAGACCCATTTTCTCCCTGTTCTTCTCTGTTCCCACTTAGACCTGAGTTTTCAGATGGGAAACACTATGTGAGCCCATTGACCTCAATTCTAAACGGGACCAAGTAGACAGAGTCTGTGAATCACTAACTAGTGTGTCTCTGTCTGGCTGTGTCCTTCTTTCAGGTTAACTAGACTTAGCTCTCCTATTTTCCCATGGTAAAAGGACAAAAGATTGGCTGAGGGAAAATGTCAGATCCCCATATGTTGTTCTCTCCATATCCTGTGGACTACCCGTGGTTGTAGAGCCTGGCTGCATACCTGCAGTATAACTCTGGCCCTGGGTAAACATTTGAAGATGGTTATATCCTTACTTTAGAAGTAGCCTTCCTCTCATTTGGATTTCCCACACAGAGCTGGATAGAGTTGTTGTAGTTTTTGGACCTGGCATAGCACTTCTGGCCATTTTGAACTTCTAGATTCACTTCTTGAAGTGTTTCAGGTGAAGTACAATTGGGCAAGATTCCCCAACCTGCCACTGTGCACACCTGCCCAGGCTTCACCCAATCATTGCTCTTTGGAAGAGCAATAGTCTTCACAGCACTATTGAGTTGAGCTTTGTGTTCCAGCTGGTGAGAAAGATGAAGAATAAGAGGTCAGATATGGCATTCACAGCAAGCTTAAACTAGGGATGGGGCTGCCAGTATCTTCCTTATTTTCAAAGAGCCCCCTCTCCACTCACACTCTAACTCCATTCTTTTGCTCTAGGGCCAGTAGATCAGCCACCAAGTAGAGAAAACAGGACTAATGCACTACTGATCTATGGGAGTAAACCAGATATCAGTAAAATGGTACCTTCAGGAGCATGATGTCATTAACCAGTGTTTCATTATTAAAGTCCGAATGAAGTTTGGCTTTATAAACACGAATGACCTGGGTGTTTTTCTGTTCTTGGATATTGTGAGCACCTAAGGTTACAATCATATGGCTGTGAAAAGAAGATGGGTTAAGTATAACACAGGAGCAGTGAAGTGGTCCCTGAAAGGCAGGTTGAGGGCTCAGGCTAAGGCTGAGTCAAATAGCAAGACATTTATGGGGGAATTTGTCCATAGGTCTTCAATAACCACCAAGTCATTCAGACACTTCACTGATACTATCTGGTCCACAGTTTCACAATCACTTTAGATCATGTAGGATAAAATCAGGTTGATCTTCACCTTTGGTTCTACATGTCTCGGGACAGCCGAGATTCATGGTTATTTGAGAAGTCCTAGGCATCAAAGACCCAGTTGTTTCTCCTTACCTTCCATAACAGTGAGCTGCTGTCATTATGATGTCTTCTTCTACCAGAAAACCACCACACCTTCTGGGATCTAATTTGCTATCATAAAACTTTATGTATGCCATGTAGGGTCGGGAGTGGGGTTTGGTCTCTGTACCCCATATGATTTCTCCTGAAAAAGAACCATATTCTGAATCTTGGTGCTCATGGAAACTGTGCAACAATCCTGGAGGCTGGAATAAGGGACATTTCATGCTTGGAGAGTCTGTGGACCTGACGCAGATGGAGAAAAGATCCTTTTGTAGGGGCTGTGACACAACAAGAAAAGGTGCCTGGATGCTTCGAGGCATCACACAGAGCCTGCCACATGACGTCACTTTCCCCTAGTTTCCAGTTTCTTCTTTTCACCATGATAGTGGCAAGACTTTGCCTTGAATCAAATTAAATCTCATACACACATTAAGGAGGAACTCAGCACAACATTGTCCAGTAGATCAACACACTCCAAACAATCACAGTTGTTCCTGTGTCTCATGATTCACCTGGTGTCCTGCTCACTTAAGCACTGGACTCTGTCCCTAGTAAGCATGCTACACTATTGAGGTAGAAAACTCTGGCTGCTTTTCCTCTATTCTGATTCATGAGACATAGTAAGTACTTCCCTTAGTGATGGGATTGTTGTATAAACACTTGAAAGCTCTCAAATGTGCTAAGCAAGTAGCTGGGAGGGGCCCTCCTAATGTAGTCTGAACCTCAGCATAGATTTGTCTTCCTAAGTCATTGAAATAGCCTACAGGATGATGAAGGGACCACACAGGACTAGTAGGATTATAGAGAGAAGGGAAAATGTATTGGAGGATCCTGTCTCTAGTTGTTTCCATCAAGCTGTGGAGCAGGGATTGAGCCACACTTTGCTGTCTCTGCTAGATTTTGGGTGTTATAGTAGACCTGTATGGTTGAAAAGAACAGAGACAAAACCAAGAAGACACCTGGAAACCTGAATAGAAGAATTCTTCTAGTCTTGATCCAGGTGGCAACCCCTGGATAAAGCTGCTTGCTCTTAGATTTGTGTAATTAGAACATCCAGCCCTCATTTTCAACTGCAGCTTTCCAGTAGGGTCCTATGATGTTTTTATAGTTCATCACTTTTAGATGAAGAAGGTCTCACTCACCAGGTACCACTGCAAATAGTTCATTGTGTCTCTGGTGCCCTATTTATCCTGTGCTAGAGCAGGGGCTTAGCTAACTTCTCAGATAAACCAAGTCAAGAGAGGATCTTAGATACAGCCTTACCGGGCACTGTCAGGAGCCATAATGGGACAAGCTAATAATTACCAGGTGATCATCCTGAAGTGGCTTGCCTTGGATAATTATATAATCTGCGACAAATGAGGTCTTATTTAGCAAGGCTGTGAGTGACTTATTTTAGGAAAGATTCCTGTTATTAATATGCTTTTCCTATTATTTTATTATTATTATTATTATTATTATTATTATTATTATTATCAAACCAATATAACTATCACTAAGCAATAGCACACCCCTTTGGGACAGATCTCTGCAGATCCATGAATATGTAATGTCTTGTAGTGATGCTGTGTAGACAAATAGATGACTTCTTAAGTCTTAATGATGATCCTATAAGAATTCCTAAAATTATATCAATGATTATTAAGCTCTTTTATAGTGGAACTATTATTAGGTCCCTTTCTGATAGTCAGAACTGCAATGAGAACTCTGCCAGTCTCCCACGTGTCATCAGTTAATAGCTCTTAGATAGTTACCAGACTTTCTCCTACTCAGAGTACATTCCAAGATGTTGTAAAACAATTAACCAAAAGTCACTAATAGGGAACTCACAATTTATTATAGGTGCTAGGACAGAAGAGAAAATATTGCCTGGGTTTATCTATACAAAACTTCACTAATTTCTTAGTTATAGTTTTAAACCTTCAGTGAACCTGTCGAGCTAGACAGATGATGGTTGTTAGCCAGATAATTACTCCTAATGGATATGCATGTAAACATTCTCTGTTGTAAACTTCTATTTCAATTTGTGATTTGATTTTTGGTGTGAACTTGTGATGAATTTTGTAACATGTGATCATGTACTCTGAAAGATGTACATGTGCTGAGGACAAAGAGATGAGAAGCAGTTAGAATAGAGAGATAGAATAGAGATAGAATAGAATTTTTTACCTTTCCCCATTTAGAGTAGTATATAGAATAGAATTTTCCCTTTTCCCAGACAGAAGTTTTCCTTTTCCCCATTTAGGATCTTTCTGGTTTTCCCTTTAGATAGCTTTTATAAGTTTTAACAACTTAATAATAAATACTATAACCACATCTCTATGTGTCTTTTCTTCCTGTGACCTCAGACTAGCAGGCATAAGTTAAAGCCCAGCAGTTCCTGCTGAGATAGTACAAAGCCTATTTACGTAATCTTTGCTGGTTTGGGGATGAGGATCACAGAAAGCAGGTCGGCTACAGTAGCATAGTAAGTAAACTTTTCTAGCATAGATAAGTAAACTTTTATTATACAGCAACCCTAAATATCTCGTAAGACCAAGTTTTACCCCCTGCTGATGTTCTTCCCCCTTCACTGCCTCAAGAAGAACCGACAAGAAGAAGAAGAAAGAAGCTTCAACCCCCAGGCTGGGGCTGGCCCCCCAGCAGGGCACAATGCAAGCAAGTGTCAGTGCTGGAAGCCACGTGCCACACCTCTAGTAATGTGGATGGTTGCTTACCTCCTTCAGTGTTGACTGGTAGGACAGCCACCAGGAAGACCAGGAGCAGAAACATCCTCTTCAGTGTCTGACCAGGTCTCAGTTGGTCACTTTGTCACTTCTGACAACTTTTAAACCATTAGGTGAGGAAAGGGGTCCAGAGCCAGAGACCTCTAATTTCCTGTGTGATAATTAAGATCTGAGTTCTTGTTACATCTGTGTGGTGAGTGTACAGGAAAAACATTGTCATCAGTTGCTGGTGATCATGACCAAATTCCCCACAGGAATGATGGAAGCTGAGAAGGGCAGAAGAGACTATTGAGTCCTTCCACACTAGACGGAGGGCAAGTCCACTCTCCTGTCAATTTATCAGGTAATTGTCTCTTTTAAGTAATAACATCTCTACATCTCATACTACTCTCTTTGAAGAGTTTTGTTGTTGTTGTTGTTGTTTGTTTCGTTTTGTTTTATTTTTTACATAGGACTTTTGGTTTCAGGTTTAGTTTGGGTCATCTATTAATATCCGAAGAGTTTTGAACACTTTGGGGGATGGGATGAAGAGTAAAGATTTAGGTTAAAATGCCATTGGGATGTTGATGACAGTGTCAGGAGATAAAAAATGACTGAATGGGAGCTCTATAGGAAGGATTTGACAGATACATGCTCAGAGTCCCATGCTATAAAGGCACTGATGTCCTTGTCATCTTGACATGACAAAGGTTTCAGATATTTTATCACCAAAGTAGTGAGTGGCACAAAAGTAGAAACAAACAGCAAAAAGAAAGCTCTGCTGTTTGCACTGAGTCTCAGCATTTGCATTGTTCTGCACTGTCAAGGCAATCTGGTCCCCAGGTAAGACTGTGTGCAATGCAGGCAAACCTCTTTCTCTGTCTCTGCTGAGCAATCAGCTGTGGTTCATCTTAGCATGGATGATGTCAGCTTTTGAATGTAAAACTCAAGTGAATTTCTTCCTAGAATGCCAGAGTCAATGGAGACTATTGTTCCCAACAATCTTATTTCCAATAGACACAAGGAGACTTCTGATGTAAGCTGCATGTAGTACTCATACTGACTTTGCATCTTTCACACCAAAGATGGAATATTCAAACACATTCTCATTTGCATTGCCCTCCCCAGGGATACAACAGGGATTATTGTTATTATCTTATTACTCTGTTAATTTACTTGTATCCTCTTCCTGTCAATTTGCAAATGATGAACACATTCAGTAATGGTGGAGTAACTATTAAATATCTGTGTGATACCATATATCTACTAACACAAAATCCATAAGGCTATACACCAAGAAAACAAAGATACTAGATTATAATGTTACTCCCACAGCCTGACTATCATGTGAATGCATCTGGTTCTGTGCTATCACAATTTTGACTGCTGATTTCTTGTATCTTGATAGTGGTATCACATTTCCCTTGAAGTTAAACTTTTGAGTCACTGGGACAGGGTCTTGGGCTAGCCTTCTGTCTCACACATGGCTCACAGTCCTATAACTCAGGGCTCCCTGGGAACCAATTCATACTGTCAGGCAGAAACAGTGTGAGCACCTCTCCTGCTCCCAGGATTTATGGCTGTTCTGTCTAAGGGCTGGGGAGTCTGTGCCTATGCTTGGACACCATGTTGGGTAGGAAGTTTTTTTGTTCGTGTGAGGATTTCACTGATAAATGTGTAACTGCCTTAGGACTTTGTGAGTAGAAAGAAGGGAAACACACAGGGATGACCTTTCAATGGGATAGTATATGCAGATCTACAGTGAGGTCTGGAAGGTAATTACAGAAGGTCGAGGAAAGATGCATGAGAGCAATGGGTGGAAATTTCTCATGTTTGATGGGAAAAAAATCACCAAGGTCCTCCCATGGAGCCCAAGGCCTTTATGTAGGATAAACTCAGACAAAGGCCCAGGCCATGCAAGCTCATTCTCCTTGTGTCTTAGATTACTCTCTATTTTCCTGCCCAGCCCTGTCTTGAGATAGTACCTCTGGGTCCCTGTCACCCACGAATTCTGTTTCTATGCTTAGATCACAGAAGAACAAGGGGATTCTGCTATGCTTCTGATAGCTACACTTGGAACCTCTCTTCCTGGGCTTGCAAAGCTGAAAGCCCAAGGGGAAAAGGAGTCCTTGGCAGTACTTTACCTGAACAGGGGATGGTGCTTTCCACCGTCTTTAGGCAGCATCTTATTCTATTAAAGATCTGGTCTTCTTGTAGTCTCAGAGTCTGTTTAAAATTTTTTTAAAAATCACCACTATTGCAAAAAGTAGAAAACACAAGTTTGATGATTATAGCTGTTTTTATTAGTAAAGCACACTGGCACAGTCTTCTACAGCTATCCAACAATATTCTCCTTGGATGTTTTTCATCTTTGTGGATGGAAATACTGACCATGTATGATAATGCTGCACCATTGGTTCTTCTGTCTGACTCTGTGTCTCTATGGATCTGTGGGAGACTTGCACAGACACCAGCATCCAGAGAAGGATGCTACCTCATGCTTCATACATGGTCATTACTTTATTGACCAACCAGACCTTAGTAGATAGTAGAGAAGCCCTATGAATATTCAAGACTATGGTGGGGCCTAGAAAATGAGGAGAGTGTAAAGATCAGAACAATAGCTGGGGAGGGGTTGGGGTGATGATTCAAAGCCTTAATTCATCCTTTGGTTCTGAACCCCTAGATTGAATCTTCCAGGAGGAGGTTGGCTCACATGGTCTCCTGAGTACTATAAGGCAGACTACAGGGATTGGGTTGCTACAACTTTGGATGTTTTGGAGGATAAACAAGAGAATCAATGATTTATTGTTGTTTGGTTTATTTTGGTTTTTTGTTTCTTTGTCTTTTATAAGTGGGAAATGTATGTCCACAGAAATGTATGTTCACTTAACTGAGAAAAGCCTAAACCCTTGCACAGACCTTTCATCTTGTCTCCAAGGAATCTTTGGTGCTTTCCAACTGCCACCAGCATGTTTGAGCTCTGTTCAAGCAAGCTCAGGAAAGTTATGCTGCATTTACCCTAAACTGTCATCTGGTGATGGGCTTTTAAGAAGTGCTGAAGCACCTCTACGATGGTGGAAGAAAGCTGCCTAAGATGGGAGACTCAGACCAGATGAGAAATAAGGCAGGATGAGGCCAAAGAGTCAGGGGTTCCCAAGCTTCTGGAAGTCCAGTCTCACTGGAAAACTCATGGAATCAGTAATGAAAGGGTGACCCTTCAATGGGGGTAGGTGGCTCCAAGTTAGTTCGAAAGTGTGGAGGGGCCTTCTGTTAGGTGGCATCTCTGTATGACTTCCACCCACTGCAGGCCTCTATGACCAGAGATTAAATACCTTTTGTATGAAGGAAGGTCTGGGAAGGAAAGCTCATTGGCTAAACCCTCAGAGTCCATCTAGATACCTCCTTAGAATGTAGGTTTCAATCAGGGAAAGGAGAAGAAATAAGTCAGTTTTATAGGAGACATCCTCTCCAGGTACATAGTAAAGCTGAGGAAGCACCATGAAAAATATTTAATTGGAGGAGCATTGGCTAAGAGTGCAGATGCAGACCAGGGATCAACTGTGTTCCTGTAGTCACTTAACAAGGTGCTGTGTGCTCATTTCCTTTCTGGGCCTTCCATTTTCATGAAGGTGCTTAGTGTCTGTTGGGGCCTTGCAGTTTGTTTATTTTTGTTTTGTTTTGCTTTTTGTTTGCTTTTTTTTGTAAGCCATGCATATTTTCATTAACTAAAAATGGAGTCAGCAATTGTTGTGTTCTTTACTGGAGAGGGCCACCTCTCCTGCTCTCAGTTTTCCTCAGTCACCTATGGTCCTCTTTGTAGGGTTTAGGCCTCCTGGGTTTTTCCTTGTCCAGTTTGGCATGTCCACTGGTGTCAGCCTTGTTCACTTTGCACATGGTTGGTCATATTGATGAGAATTTATGTTTACCTTCTACTGTTACTAGGAGACATAATCTCACATCAAACTCCCTGGTCTTCTGGCTCTTACAAACTTTTTGGCTCCTCTTCTGCAATCTTCCCTGAACCTTAGGTACAGGAGTGTTTCCTAGATGTATCTACTTGAACTCACCTCCACAACTCTCCATATTGATTGGTTGTGGTTTTCTCTAGGGGTCTCTGTTACAGAGCAAAGTTCCCTTGTTGAGGGGGGAAGACTACACTTGTCAATCTAGATTCATCCCTGGAGAAAGAAGTCTGGGTCCCAAAGGCTCTTATAACTTTGAAATGTGTTGAAGCAATGGTGATGGAATATATTGCTGAAAACTGTTTTAACCATGCTAGGAGACATGCCACCTAAATCTGAACTTTAGTCATTCTTCATTTGGATGAATTTCCTAGCCAGTCAAGACATTTATTGAACTTTTATTTTACTCAGATATTTCCATGAACTTTTGAAGTCACCCTTGCTGTGCCTCCTGGGCTTCACCCCAACTCATAATGTTCCACAGTACAAGTGACTGCACTCCTAATATAAGTCCCTGTATTCTTCTTTTTCTCCTCTTTTTTTTAGATTCCAGAACTGAGTAGTTCAAATGTGAGCATCACAGAAATAGATTTCTGAGGATAACAGGCCATTCAAATTCTACTGATAACTGAAGATGTGCGGGTGATAAGCAGCTCAGAGGCAGGATGTGAGACCACATGTTGGAGGGCACTGGGTGACCATACAAACAGATTTGGAAGTAAAATGAGTGTGAAAGGAAATTTTTCTAGTAGAGGAGTTTAGAAAAAGGAGTCTATAGAGGTCTTGTTGAGGCCTATATTGTCTGGGACTTACATCTGTGTATAAGCCTGTATCCTTAATTTTTTTTTAAGTGATGGTTTTACCTTAGTTAGGGTCTCATTGTTATAAAGGGACAATATGACCAAGGCAACTCTTATGAAGGCAAATTTTTTTAATTTAATTTTATTTTTTACTTATTCACTTTAGATCTTGCTCACTGCCTTCCTCCCAGTCACCCCCTTTCACAGTTCTTCCCACATCCTCCCTGCCTTTCTACTCTGAGTGGGTGGGCTCGCCCTGTGTATCCTCCTCCATCCTGGCATTTCAAGTCTCTGTGAGCAAGGAGAATCCTCTCACACTGAGGTCAGACAAGGCAGCCCAGCTAGTAGAACATATCCCACATACAGGCAACAGTTTTGGGGGTAGCCTCAGCTCCAGTTATGTGGGACCCACATGAAGTCCAAGCCGCACATCTGCTACATGAGAAGGGAGGCATAGGTCCAGCCTCTGTATGTTCTTTGGTTAGTGGTTCAGTCTCTGAGAGCCCCAAGTTTCCAGGTTAGTAGACTCTGTTCTTCTTCCTGTGGAGTTCCTTTTCCCTTCAGGACCACAGTTCTTTCTCCTATTCTTCCATAAAAGTCTCCAAGCTTTATCCACTGTTTGACTGTGGGTGTCTATATCTGTCTGAGTCAGCTTCTTGGTGGAGCCTCAAAGAGGACAGCCACAGTAAATACTTGTCTGCAAGTGTAACATAGTATCCTTATTAGTGTTAGGGATTGGTGCTTGCCCATGGGATTGGTCTCAAATTATGCTGTTTTTTCGTTGGAAAAACAAACATTTAATTGAAGCTGGTTAACAGTTTCAGAGGTTTAGTCCATTAACATCATGGTGGGAAGCATGGCAATATGCAGGCAGATGTGGATCTGGAGGAGCTGAGTGTTCTACATTTTGATGCAAAGGTAGCTAGGAGGAAACTAATTTCCACACTGGGTATACCTTGAACTTTTATATGGACCTCAAAGCCCACCTCTACAGTGAACACTTCCTCCAACAAGGCCTCATCTTCTCCAGCAATGCCACCACTCTTAATAGTGCCACTTCTTTTGGGCCAAGCACTCAAAGTTATGAATCTATGGAGATCATACCTATTCTAACGACCACCGTTTTCTTTCAGGAAATAATTTTACTCATGAAATTACTCATTTACACATGAGTGAAATACTTCACATTTAAGACTCATGGGCACACATAATTACTTATAGAGGGGTGAGGCTTTAGTATCTTTCTTCCTTTTGTCCTCTGGGGCCCTTCATAATTTGATCCCTGGGCCATGAGCATCAGGTAGGTTCTGTGAAATCCAGTCATCTTTCAAGTAGCCATTTTCTATGGCCATGTCAAATTATGCCAGAATATACAGCATACAGGTGCTATAGTGACAGTTGTAATATTTATACTAGACTTGAATATTCTTACTGCTGGTATCAGGAACAGCTTTACAGTTGGTTGCAGATTGCCTCTTAACCCAACAGGAATGACTGTGAAGTCACCCATATTCCAAGCGGACCTGAGCATCTGTTGCCATGGCAATTGTCATAAAATCTCAACATCCATTTGGTTTACTTCCTACCTTTACCTGTGAGCAGTTATATCACAGCCTAAATAAAAGGCAGACCTGCTTGACCTTTGCTCTTTCTTTTCTCTCTTTTGTCCTTTCATCTCCATCACTGACTTTTGCCCCCTTCCCCCACAATAAACTTCTCATCTGGAACTGTACTGGCCTGGTCTGGCCTATCCAGACACAAGCTGTGATTCTAACACAACACTTAGCTTTGTAGTGACTTTAATTTATTAAAATTTAAGGTATAGTTACATTACTTGTGCCTTTCCTTTTGCTCTCTCAACACTCTTAAATATTCCATTGCTTCCTCTCCAATTCATAGCCTGTTTTCTTTCTATTTGTTAAATATGTATTTTTTATTTATATATATGTGTATCATGTCTGTTGGAGGATGGGATTCAGCATAGGATCCCTGAAGCTGCAGTTACAGGCAGTTGTGAATTGCCTGAGATGGGTGCTAGGAACCAGTCTCGGGTTCTTTGGAGGATTAGTAAGCACTCTTAACCATGAAACCATTTCTGTACCCACAGAACCTCTTTTTTGAAAAAAATTATTACTGTTACTCACATATATATACATAACTATATGAATATAATGATCCACTGAGCTTGTTTAGTGATGCTTATGTGTATATGATTTCAGGGCTTGACACTTGGTATTGGACAACCAATCAGAGGCTCAGCTCTGAGGAAGACTATTTCTTCTGCTTTCAGCATTCTTTAGTTGCCTATAGCTTTTCCTTTGGGGTTGGAGCCTCTGAGATTCCCCTCTGGTGTTAGTGTATCTATTGGTAACTATTACTTGTTCAGCTCTTGTTTGGGCAGCTATATTATTGAGGCACCATGAGTGAAGCCTCTGTGTCATTTCTAGGAGGCTCAATCACACAGTCCATTTCCTGACTCTGTGGCTCTTACAATCTTTCTTCCCCCTCTTCTGAGATGTTCCCTGAGCCTTAGGTTCAGGAGTTGTATTGTAGGTGTATCCATTGGAGCTGGACATCCCATGATCTTTGCTCTCTGCATTTTGAACACTTGTGGTTTTTTGTAATGGTCTCTGTCTCTTAAAAATAAAAAAGCTTCTTTGATGAGGGAGAGGAGCTACCTTTATTTGTGGGCATAAGAATAAGTATTTAGAATGCAGTAAGGAATCAAGCTGGTTTAGTTAAGTGGTGGCAGTAGGTTCTCTAAAATTCATGATCTCACTAGCTCCAGGAACTGGTTAGGTTTCCAGTCCCAAGCATGCCTCTCTGCCTCCAGTTGAGCAGTTCCAAACATGCCTTTCTTCCTGTTGCACAGGCTTTAAATCTAATTAGAGAGCTGTTGGTTACTGCCAGGATATAAGTGCCACTAGTACATCTTAAGGGATATCTTGTTATGATGGTCATTGTTGTTTATAGATGTCACAGTTAGGAATATTGGTTGTTTCCCTCCATTGGTAGCTTGCAGAGGGCTTCCATTACGACTGTAGCTAGTCCTTAGGGAGGAAACTCTCAGGTTATAATCAGCCTAGAGTATTTGAGTCCTGTGTCCAAAAGGTATGGTGTCTTCAGCAACAGGGAATTACTTTCAAGATATAGGAGGCACCTAAGGGAAACAGAAATAACCTACATTTGTTTTAGAAGTTACTTGAACTACCATGACTAACTCAAAAGGAGGCTTCCCATGCCTAGTATCTGTGTTTTTATTAGAGAATATATGGCTTTTGGGGTGAGCATTGTCAGCTTAAGTGACATCACTTGGTATTATTTTCCCTCCTCCCTCTCTCTTCTTCTATATCGACCCTCTTCACTGCCCAGTAAAGTCCTCCTCTATTTTCATGTTTTCCTTTTGTTTTGTTTTGTTTTGGGTTTTCACTTAAGATTCATCACAAGGGGCTCTGAGCAAAGGGCACAAAACTCTGTGAGTTCAGATTGGATTACCCAATCAGCAGGTTAGTGAGCATTTGCCATTCTTCCCACTGCATCTCAAGAGCACAGCATTTTTAGACCGCTCTTACACAAAGGCTGGCTAGCATCATTATCATCATCATCATCATCATCATCATTATCCTATATTATTGATAGGCTGACAGCTATCAGCAGGGGGATTGTCTAAAGTAATGTTGAGCCTGGTGGATGACTGGATAGTATGTACCTTTGAACTTGGATACATGCCCAGGACCCTGCTTAGAATCCAGCTTAGAATCCTCTTAGCTGAGATAGAAAATAGACTAGCATCAGAGGAATATCCTGGCTGTCACCACTGTTACAACAGATGGTTAATAAAAATCTTTGAACTCTCACCAGGGAGATGTGAGAGACTCAGTGGGAACAGGTGCTGGTGTAGAGTGGTCTCCCAGTCCCTCAGGCTTTTCAGATCTTCTTGCTATATTGAGCACATGGATTTGGTCATGACAAGAGCGCAACATTGGACATCTGGCCCTTCAATCATGTTTTCCTTCAGAAGAGGATTCCCTCACAGCCTAGACCTACATCTGTTAGTGGGTTAGGACCCCAAGAGAGACTTTAAGTCCTGAGTGTGTGTGTGTATATGTGTGTGTGTGTGTGTGTGTGTGTGTGTGTGTGTGTGTGTGTAGTGGTATGCTAAAGAACATGGAAATACCAGGGAGAGTGATGATGTAGCTAGGGTCTGCAGGTTCTCATGGGAAACAGGCTTCAGGCCTGTATGGAGTTGTAGAAAACTTTCTAAACAGAAGTTTGGTCTGGAAGCTGCCTTAGAGGTGCTGACAGGAACAGGAAGATATGCAAAGAGATGGAGATTCCATTGTGTTTCTATATTATTGTGTCTCGGCCTGGGCTGTGTTCTGGGGTTCCAAGTAAATGTCACAGAACAAATGTGGTGTGGGGGACTTTTCTGCTGCTCTCTGCTCTTCTGACCTTACCCGAAAGAGTTGTCTCCATTTGCCAGTACAACCATTTAATAGTGAGACTGTCATCCCTAAGAAACTGCTGCAAGTAATCAATAATTCACATGGACATGCAGTTACTAGAGAATGACTGTGTGATGCTAGAGATAATCTATTAACTACAGTTTTGTTTACAATGGCCTCCACTGAGTGTTAAACAAATGGCCTTCTGACAGGAGTTACATGTAAAACAATGAACTTGGATGGATCCTTAGAGGAATTCATGAAAGCATTTCATATGTGCCCAGTTAGATTTGGTAAGACATCTGGTCATTAATTATTTCACTTAAGACTATAGAAACTGAAGAAGTTCAGATTGTAAACATCACAGGATCAGGTGTAATTAACATTTTGATGCTGAAAAACCTTTCCAGCTAATTCTGTGCAATTACTTTAAGATGTTTAAGTCTGATTTTAGTCTACGTGATTTCAGTGATCTTTTATTTAATTTAGACAACCACAGAGTAGTCTATAGGGCAAACACACCATTCTTTTAGTCAACATTTTTTCTGTAGTTTTACGGAACTTCAAAGCACTCAAAGTGTGAAGCAAATCTTCACCACTGGTCTGTGACTCAGTGTCTTGGTATAATCTGTGGTTTTAGACAGGAACTGCCATCTCTGTTGAACACTGCTTTGCTTCTAGTCTGATTTTGTGACTTATGTTCCTACTAACATTGGCATTAGCTTAATATTTCAATGTTCTATTTTTCCCCTTCTTCTAGTGCTTGTGTAGTTTAAGCTTTAGCATTTGTATGCATTTAAGGTTTAGTTCTGAGTGTGGTGTAAGGGATTGATTCACTATTTTTCACCATCTAAGTAATGATATACTTGTCCTAATACCATGTATTAAAAACTCGGTTTTTATCTTTTATTTTACCTTAAGGTTTATTCATATATTTATTTTATGTAAGAGTGCCTTATCCACCTGCAGTCCAGAAGAGGGCATCAGATCACACTATAAATGGTCATGAGCCACCATGTGGTTCCTGGGTATTAAACTCAGGACCTCAAGAAGAACAGCCAGTGCTCTTAACTGCTGAGCCATCTCTCCAGACCCAGAAGTTCATTATTTTCATGGGCTTGAGATTTGTCTTAAATAAGGATTTAATGGAATTTCAACTCTGACCTAGGATCAAGATTATCTGTCTGCATAGCTCAGCACTGAGTGGGAAGGTTTCAGGGAGAGAGTCTTGACCTGGGGAGAGAAGCTGATTCAGCGAGTGGGATAAGGTGACAAGGGGGATGCATGACTTAGGGGAAAAAAACTCTCATCTTGATCTCCATGCTGAGGAGGGTAGGCCACAGGGTTTGTTTGTTGTGGGGAATAAATCTCACTTTCTGGAGGAACGTTCACTGTATCTAGGTAGATGTCATTGGGTATCCCCCGGAAAAGGAATATTTATGCTCCTTCAGTATTGATACATGGAAACCTAATCCCTATCAGAAAGGAATTACATGAGAAGTGACAGCTACTGAACCCTTGTGAGTAGCAGTCCTGTTAGAGAGGCCCCATGGATTCCTCTTGTGTTTTCTACAATGTGAGAATGCAGGAAAGGATAGCTGTGATCTAGTGAGCAGCTTCTCATCAGACACTGGATGCTGATGCCTTGACTTTGAACTTCTCAGCCTCTGAAATGTGGTAAAATGAATGTCTGTTGTTTAGTATACCACTCTAATACCACTATGTGGTTCTTTGACATATGAGTTCAAACATATTAAGACAGCACTAAATAATATTTAATAAACAAAAATATACACTGTCCAGGAGACATTAATAAGGGCTATGGAAATCACCTGGAGCTGGTCTGTACCTGAGACAGGGAGTCAGCAGGTCCCTGATATCATGGGGCAAGATGCCTCATTGTTCTTTTGATCCAGGGCATGAAGCTCTGGATCTTGGTGAATACAGCTGGAGGGTTACCATTGTTGCTTCCATAGGAGATGATGCCCTGGGCCTCATTGCAACATACCAGAGGACCACCAGAATCCCCCTGTGGGCAGAGAAGGAAAAGAACATGAAGCTAGGCTTTCTGGATCTTGCTGCCCTATGATACAGGCTCCCAGAGAAAGGTATGTGTTGGAGGCTTCCTCCAGTTGCCTGTGTGTGGGCGATGGGCTTTTGATGGGCTTACAGGAAACAATTTGCTGTGTCTTTCAACTGCTAGGCTTCAGATCCTGTTAAAGTTGGCACCAGCAACTCCACCAAGGTACCTCCACCTTCCCCAGTAAGGTAAATTGTGAGTCTTCCTGTCATTCCTAAAGAGGAAAAAACCTTTCCACTTTGGTCTAGTCCCCAGGCTTGAAGGGGTGGAGACCTGTCCTGCTGTCCTCTGCCAGCCCTGAGCCCCTTGCCCCAAGAAAAATACTGGAGGCTGTTCTGAATCTTACCCTAAAGGCAGACTTCCTCTCCCTTGGGTTTCCCACAGATCTGAGTCTGGCTGGTATAGAATTGGAAGCAATTGGAGCAATTTTGGTCCATCTGGACTCTTAGCTGCACCTCCTGGAGTACATTTGTTCTCCTTCCCTGGCTCACCTGGCCCCAGCCAGCCACTGTGCACACATCCCCTGGCTGCAGTTTCCTGCTGGCCTGAGGCAGAGCCACTGGCTTCACTGCTCTACTCCTCCGGGCTCTGCTCCTCAGCTGTCAGGAGGGATGGAGGCATTCCAGCTCAGCTGCTGTCTCCCACCAGCACCCATTGATTCTTCCTCCCCATCACCCCTCTGGAATCCTGTTGAGGCATCCTCCTCAAAAGCCACACACCAGGAGTGAGCCAGTAAGCCTGGAGAACCAGAGGTCAGAAGGGGAGTACCTGCAGTAGCATGATGTCATTCCTAATGGTCTGTGGATTGTAATCAGGATGGCGGATGGCTCTGAGCACAGTGATGTGTTGCTGGGTCTTTTCTCGTCCATGGATGTTGTGGGTCCCTAGGGTAACACTTATGGAGCTGCAAAAGAAAGGTTGTGATAGAGGTAGGTATGATAACCAGGATCTTAGATCCAGCAGTTCAGGAGGGCAGATGAATATCCCAAGGGCAGAAAAATAAGCTGGAAGTGGGGGTGAGGGGAGGAAGTGCGAGGGCCTTAGGCCTGACCCCTGCCTGCTGATTCCCACAAACCCTGAAATGGGGAAAGCAGATTAAACATAAACAGTCTGAGTTCATAGTTAGCGCCCAGCCTGTGTCTTCCACTTTCTGTTTCTTTTTGGACCACAACCTCCTTTTCTCTTTATGGGCACTTGCTTCTTACCTCACTCCTCCTGGCCCCATCTTGCTTCCAGAGTTTCATTATCATTCTACTCAATTGTAATTGCATACTTTCAGGCTCTGTGGAGGGAATTTGGGGACACTGACTTCCTGGGATACTCCTGAGTTTCTCACCTTCCCAAGCAATGACCTGCTGTTAGGACAAAGTCTTCTTGCACCAGAAACCCTCCACAAGCACTCAGCCCTTCTGGACTCTGGATCAGAAGAAATGCAATGTAAGGGTATGAAGTTGGTTTGGCTTCTCAGCGTCCAATAATCTTTCCTGCAAAGAGACATCTGCCACTCACCTGTGTACTTGGAAACTTGCTGACAGTACCAGGTGGGCAGCTTCAGAAATGCTGGAAGTAGGGTAAGGAGGTGATACAAAAAGCTTTGTGGGACATCAGACACAGGGAGAAGATGCCAAGACTCCACAGGAGTTACTCCTAGCTTGGAGGAAGACTCATCTCCTTCCCAGACCTTCTCCAAATGGAGAACTATGCTTTGTTCCACATGAGGCTGACTCAGGCTATTGAGGCAAGATGCTTTCCCAAAGTATGAGCTTTCTCTGTTCTCTAGTACTTCTTTCTTCGGAGAGCAACCCATGGCCCCGAGTCTACCTTCTAAAATCATGGAATTAAATATGGGCAACTGAATAAATTTATGTTTTTACGTAACTTTACTTTGTATCTTCTTTCTCTTTTTAAAGGTTATCTTCTTTCTCTTTTTAAAGGTTAATTTGCCTCAAACAAGCTGTACCAAGTGGAGCGTGTTGAGGATCTGTCTAGGGAGCTGAGAACTTCACCTTTTGACTTGGCACAGCTGTGCCAGCAAGTCCCTCCCTGGGGACTGGGACCCAGGAGCAGGAATCTTCAGGGAAACTCAAGGGAAGGTGATTTAGGTTGCACTGCTGAAGTACTTCTTGCTAATGTCATGAGCATGGGAGACGGGGAAAGACAAAGTCCAGGACCAGGGCAGAGCATGAGGCTGTGAGAACAGCCTGTCAGGTCAGACAGGAAGGCAGGGGCTGCCCAAGACATGCAGCTCTCCAGGAACAGAGGGTTATAGAAGCGCTGAGAGCCCTTACTTTGTTTTCTGTTAGGAATTTGGTCACAGAGAGGTGAAACGTAACTAATACAGTGTGTTTGTGTTTGTGTGTGTGTGTGTGTGTCTATGTGTGTGCTTGTGTGTTTGTGTGTGTGTGTGGTGTATGTGTCTGTCTATATGTTGTGTGTGTGTGTTTGTGTGTGTGTGTGTATGTGTGTGTGTGCATGTATCTCTGTGTGTGCTTCTGTGTTTGTGTTCTGTCAATAAAACTGCTATTTACAGAAAAACAGATAACTGAAGAGACAGTGTTAAGGTTGGTAAAGGGTGCTTGATACAAAACCACAATGACCAGAATTCAACTCTAGCACACACCATGTAGCAAGCTGGGTGCTCCCTGTGGGCTTTGACCCCAGCTTTTCCAATGTAGGAGACAGAGTTTGATGGCTTCCATGCTAATAGAGAAGACAGAAGCTTACAGTTCAGGGAGAGACTCTTCTGGAAAGGAATAGGTGGAGACTAATGGGGACACTCTGTGCCCTCTGCTCTCTGCATGCACACAAGCCCCAATGCCCTCTGCCCTATCTCTACCAACTCCATCCCCACACATGTATACAGTCACATGAAAATAAATCGGTCCCTTTAGAAAAGAAAATAAGACTTGGTTGAAAAAGAAAAAGAAAGATTTCCCTTCTAAATCATTGTGTGTGTTCCCTATGTTGGTCTCAGAGAATCAGTCAACCTGCTTGAAAGAAGTGAGCTGTGGGCAGTTGTCAGGCCCAGCTGTAACAGCTGCAGGACACAGCTTCGAGGAGCAGTGACTCAATGCTGGGCCCATATTCCCACTCTGGGGTTTGCTCTTCAGTTTGTTAGAGGTCAGAGCTCTGAGCTGTGCACTCTGTGTCAGAGGCAGAGAGCAGACACTGCCTTGTCCCCAGTCCTGCTGATGTGCTTAGTGACCACCCTGAGGCCCTAAGATTTAGGCTATAGGTAGGACTTCTCTCCAAAGAAATGGAACAGCTTGCTTAAGGAGGACCATGGATTAGGTTCCCAAGGCTGTGGGCCACATTCTAACACACAGAAACTTCTATTATACGTGTGAAGACACAAAGCCTCGAACCAACACAACACAAAACAAAGACAAAAATAAAAACGAACAACTCACAAAGGATTAACTTGAAGAACCACCTGTTCTAAATTGGTCTCTTTTGCTGAGATAAACACTGACCAAAACCAATTTCTAGAGAAAATGTTTTTCTCAGCTTAGCTTATAGGCCATAGTCCATTACTGAAGAAAGCCAGGAGAGAAAGTCAAGGCAGGAACCTGGAGTCAGGAGCTGAAGATGAAGTCTTGGAGGAGTGTTGCTTACTGGCTTGCTCCTCATGGCTTGTTTAGCCTGCCTTCTTATAAAACCCAGGGCCAGCTGCCCAGGGAAGGTATCACTCACAATGGGCTGGGCCCTCCCCCATCATTTATCAATTAAAACAATGACCCACAGACATAACCAAAAGTCAATTGAATAGAGGCAATTTTCTCACTCAAGTTCTCTCTTCCCAGGTGACTAGTTTGTGTAAAGCTAATAAAAAGTAACCAGCACTCCAACACACAAAAAAATCTCACCCTGGAAGAGCTGTCATTGAGAATCATAAGAGAAATAATATCTCTCCTTAAGTCTAGTGAGTAGTCTCAGAAAGGAAAAACAAAACACTAAACCTAAAAGGTGACTACAGTACAAAGAACTATTTGAGAATAGGACAAGTGCACATAAGGGAGCAACAAGGGGTTGAAAAGCAGCAGAGTCCTCCATGTTTACAGATGAAATAACACAATGATGCCCACTATGTTACTATGCACCAGGAAATCCATTTATGACTTCAGATTCTATTTATGTGAGCTATCATAATTAACTGACAACTCATTTATAGACGGGTAAATTGTCTAATGTTCCTCATGAAGTTGTGATTAACATTTTAATGCATGGGACCTGTTCTAACGTCTTTCTTTGTTCATAAAGAGAAAAAGGCTCTCTCCAGGAAAGTAACAATGTGCCATGCTGTACCATGCCAATGCGGCTAACACTGGGAACAGTTTCTCAGTGAGAACAGCCTTCTCTTCACCAAAGACAACCTGATGATGATGGTCACTGATGCTGGCTAACCTTTCAGCAGAGGTGGTAAAGGAATCCTCGAATGACACTGTGAGGGGTCCTGATGGTAGACTGCTTATATTAGATTCTTTTCATTGCATTTTTAACTTGACAAATGAAGGTTGTATGTAATTATGACACACAACATGATTTCTTTGTTACATGTGCACAGGAACAATGACTAAATCAAGCTAATAATATATTAATTATCTCAGATACTTTCCATATTAGCATCTAAAATCTCTCAATGAGTTTTAGTAATGAAATACAGTGTTATTAATTGGGACTTGGTAGCACAAGTCCTGTAATTCTAGGACTTTGGAGGCAGAGATAAGAGGACCAGAGATTCAAGATCATCCTTGGCTGCATAGTGTTGAAGTAATCATTTTAAATGGCAGCTGGTCAAGCTGACTATCTAAACTGCAGTGGCACTGCCAAGCTCAGCATGAATGTTCTGAGGCCAGAAGCCATGTGTGTGCTGCAGCTAGGAACAGCCAGCCAGAAACACCAGCCCTGCCACCCACGAAATGCCAGTGTGGGAGATGTCTCAGCAAGGCTAGGCAGTGCCCAGACCATCCTGCCAACCACACAGGCTTGGTACAAATGAGACTCTAATGCTTAGATTATTCAAAGGCTTTATATGTTTGGTAATAATCAATACAAGATACCCACAAAATCAGAGGTGTAACCCAATAACCAACCTACATATATCAACCACCTTTGACTGCTAGAGACAGGTGTACATCAGCTTCCATGTTCCCCTCTCTCTTGTCTCCTGTCCCTCTCTTAGCTCCTCCTCTTTCTTCCCCTCTTCTTCTCCCTACTCCTCCTCTTCTTCTCCTTATTCCTCCCACCTAAGCTCCTCCTACAGCATAGTGAGTTCAAGACCAGCTTGGGCTACATGAGATCTTTTCTTAAAAAAACAAGATAAAAACTAACTAAACAAAACCCTCAAACCATTATTATTAATTATAGTCACCATGGTTTACAACAGAGCTCTAAAACAGATCTCTGGCTGTGTCAGCTCCCCGTCTTTAGTTATGTTCTAGTTTAATTATGTTTTACTTAGAAAACAGTTCACCCCTATAGTTAAAACCTGCAAGGGAAAGTCATAGAGTGATTATTCTATTCTTTGAAACTCCCCCATGATACCAGTGAATAACAGGTACACAACCTGGGAAGCAAGTGCTTTGACCTTCTGAGTAATCTTGTTGGTCCCCATTCTCAGTTTTCAAAATTAATTTATCATATAACTGTGGCTCTCCTTGTCCTCAGGGATCATCAGTCAATATGGTCCACAAGTGTAATGGGAGCAGAGAGAATGAACAGGAAAGGGTGAGTGGAGGGAAGGGGTCAGGGAAGGAGGAGGTGGTTCACAATCACTATAAGTGTGTACTGTGAATGATCACAACAAATCAGCTGAGGGGCATCATACCAACTTTACTTATGGTGATTCAAGGTTTATATAATTCTGGGAATGAGGGTTGGAATATCCAGGATGGGCAAATGTCATTGGCTGAGGGCTTAGGGCACCAAAATGCCTAATTAGCATGGGAAGAAATTAAGGAAACTCAGGTTCTACCTACTTCTTATAAGGAAAAGAAGTTGATCCTGGAATCTAAGGCTATGTGACATTCTGCTGGTAGAAGGTTTTGAATTACTGGTGGTCAGCATGTAGAAAAATGCAAATTGATCCATACTTATCTCCTTGTACAAAGCTCAATTCCAAGTGGATTAAGGACCTCCACCTAAAACCAGCCACACTGAAACTAATAGAAGAGAAACTGGGAAAAAGCCTGGAACACATAGGCACAGGGAAAAAGTTCCTGAACAGAACACCAATGGCCTGTGCTCTAAGACCAAGAATTGACAAATGGGACCTCATAAAGCTGCAAAGCTTCTGTAAAGCAAAGGACACAGTCAATAGGACAGAGCAGCAACCAACAGATTGGGAAAAGATCTTCACCAACCCTACATCTGATAAAGGGCTAATATCCAAGGTATACAAAGAACTGAAGAAATTAGACTCTAGACAGTCAAAGAACCCTATTAAAAAATGGAGCATAGAGCTGAACAAAGAATTCTCAACTGAGGAAGCTCGAATGGTTGAGAAGCACCTAAAGAAATGTTCAGCATCACTAGTCATCAGGGAAATGCAAATGAAAACAACACTGAGATTCCACCTCACACCAGTCAGAATGGCTAAGATCAAAAACACAGGTGACAGCACATGTTGGCGAGGATGTGGAGAAAGAGGAAGACTCCTCCACTGTTGGTGGGATTGTAAACTGGTACAACCACTATGGAAGGCAGTCTGGCGGTATCTCAGAAAATTGAACATAGTGTTACCTGGGGACCCAGCTATACCACTCCTGGGCATATACCCAAAAGAAGTTTCAACATACAACAGGGACACATGCTCCACCATGTTCATAGCAGCCCTATTTATAATAGCCAGAAGTTGGAAAGAACCCAGATGCCCTTCGACAGAAGAATGGATGCAGAAAATGTGGTACATTTATACAATGGAGTACTACTCAGCTATTAAAAACAATGAGTTCACGAAATTCCTAGGCAAATGGATGGAGCTGGAAAATATCATCTTGAGTGAGATGACCCAATCTCAAAAGAACATACATGGTATGCACTCACTGATAAGTGGATATTAGCCCAAAAGCTCACAATTTCTAAGAAACTACATATAGACCACATAAAACTCACATAGAAGAAGGAAGACCAAAGTATGAATGTGTTGGTCCTTTCTAGAAGGAGTATCAAAAGTTTCAACCAGAGCTCCCAAAGTCTAAACCGCCAGCCAGAGAGCACAAAGGGAGGGACTCATGCACCTGTATAGGGAATTGAGTGTGACCTTGTTAGACTTCAGTGAAAGTGGAGGGCCATGGTCCCCGAAAGTTTGGATCCCCTACTGTGTGGGAATTCGAGAGCAGGGAGATGGGACTGGGAGGATGTTTGGAGCACACCGTCACAAGAATTAGGAGGAGGGGGTATGGGATAAGGGGTTTTGGGGGAGAATGAGAAAGGAGATAACATTGAAAGGTAAACACATATAATATCCAATGAAAAACCCACACAGATAAAGGATCTAAAAAGAAGAGAGAGAGAGAGAGAGAGAGAGACAGAGAGACAGAGAGACAGAGAGAGAGACAGAGAGAGAGATGGAGAGAGCTTACTTATTTTAAATTAATTTCAAAAGTTTCTAGGAGTTGCTAATTGGCTAAGATACTATTTTAAGCTCTCCACAAAGGGATTTAAATCTCTGTTCAATATTCTCAAGAGAGAGGTAAACCCTAATTTCCTCAACAGTTAATTGACAAAAAAGAGGTTATTTCACAAAAAGTAGAAAAAGCTATTTCCAATCGATATATCATATAGTCTGATTAATCGTCAGTGGTGCTATAAAAGTCCTTTGACAAAAGATTATTAATATAGATTTATATATCCTTAAATAAGGTCTTCATGACTCTCTGAGTGTGGAAGGAGCGACTGTTGGCGCTTCTGCTCTGATTTTACAAGAACTCTGAAAAATTGGCCTTAAAAACAAAAGAGGGGGAATGGTATCCCCTCAGAAGGAGTCCCCCTGAAATACTCTCCATCATGCCTTGTTCACTTTTATCTCTCTAAAGCTGAAAGCTCATGGCAAATCTCTTGCTGACCATGTTGGTGACCTCTGGCACCACCAAGACCAACAAACTTTGCCACAGATATGGGGAAGGACCCTCTTACCCATAAAGGGAATGGCCCAGACCCAGTTCCCTTATGGAGCCGAGGACCGATATGCCTGTCCAATACCACAGAAGGCACAGCTAACCGGCTCCCAAAAAGATTAATGAAAAAAATAGATACCCCCACAAAGCCAGGCCCAACCATAAATACGATGAATAACAATTTACATCCAGGGAAGAGAAACCTCCCTGAGAATCCCCTTCTTTTTTTCTTTCCAGGTAAAAATGAATCACCCGTGATGCCTGCTGTTAGAAGTTCTAATCCAGATGTGCCAGGACTCTCGCCCTTACCCTCACCCCCTACCTTTCCCCACCTGCACAATGTGCCCTCAAGCTTGGCAACTGCAAGATCCTGCTTGGCAACTGCAGATAGACTCAAAGCAGTGTACCATGTCTTCTGAAGAATAGCAAGGAGACCATAACTCAAGCAGTGTACCATATCTTCTGAAGAATAGCAGGTTGTGGTCTTCCTCACCCCCTTGAATAACTAGAACCTGCCAGTCGGGTCAAGTGGTGCCCAGACGTGGGGCTCGAGGCACTGACCCCTCCAGACGGACCCTCATTGAGAGGATGTGCGCACGACATCAAGATTGAGTGAGACAGAGATCGTTGCCCGCGACCTGTCTTCCTCGGAACCAGGTTGATTCTGCCATCAAGAAGACAGTTGAAGTTCATTACCATCAGCTGAAAATTGAAGAGGATCCAGAAGTGACTCCGCAGGAGACTGACACAGCTGCCTGCTCCCCTGCCTCCCTCTACAGTCGATCCCTAGACTTCCACGCCCTCCAGAAGGGTTCCTGGTATGCCTGGCTTTGCCCTTGTTTCTCTTGCTAGAGAGCTTGGCCTCTTGATCACCCCAACAAAAATTGGCTTTTTCCTAAACCAAGGCTGCCCTTGATATGGCCGCTAACATTGGGGAGCCTTCCTTTATGACAATATTACACCCCAAACTGACAAATGGTTGGTAACTTGAACATTTACAAGGGACTAGGATGGCTGTGAGTTAGCCCAATGACGGGATTATTGTAGGTCCACTTCCCAGGGGCCCACCCAATGCAGCCGAAAAGGAGTGCGTGGTGCTGGGAGTGGGTGCAGCCTACATGGCCTAAGACAGGGCTCTCACCTTCCTTTCACCCACCTCGGGGTCCCTTGACGTTGTCCATCGTCGACAGCCTAAAGCCTCCGACCATCGATGTGACTCGTCTCACATCAGTGTTTTGGGGTTGTGAACTTGTCTAAGACCCCCCCATAATTAGACATCCAAATTCAAAACTCACATAGTTGGGATTTATCATAAGACGCCTTCTCTAACTAAACAGAGAAGGGGGAGATGCCAGAAGCCAGGACCCTCGCCCTTACCCTCACTCCCTACATTTCCCCACCTGCACAATGTCCCCTGAAGCTTGGCAACTGCAAGATCCTGCTTAGCAACTGCAGATAGACTCAAAGCAGTGTACCATATCTTCTGAAGAATAGCAGGGAGACCATAACTCAAGCAGTGTACCATATCTTCTGAAGAATAGCAGATAGATCATAATTCAAGGGAGTGTACCGTATAGACCATGACATGTTTCAAGGCACAGGCCAAGAAGATTCTGTACTTTTCCACCACCTGGCCCCTCTTACCCCCTCCCCTTGTAAAACATGCTATAAAAAAGCATTTCATGTTCAAAAAAATTAAATAAAAAAAAGAACCAGAAAAAAAAAGAAGGTTTTGAATTCCCCAGACAAGGTCAGAGAAGAACCCCTGCATTTGAAGGGAGTTCTCCACATGGCACCAAGCTCAGAGGCTGTCCAGCCCATGGTGGCCTTTGACCTTAATTAGTGGAGTTTCCCCACATCTGGCTATGATTTATTTTTTTAATGAGAAATCTCACTAAAGTATTCAACCTCTATATTAGAGACAGCTTGGTACTGAACCAGAACCTGTTTAGCAGTGGTTTTTGCAATGCTATTATCTGCTGTTTTAAAAACTGGAGGAGGCAGGGATAAAACACAACATAAATCAAAACGAGCAGTGAGGGGTGGACCCAGCAACAAGAGACTATTGAACCAACTGAATCACTCAGTGAACTGAAATCTCTAGAGCAAGTCTGTACAGAGTTTTCTGAGGATATAGCATTGGTCTTAAACAACATTGGATTCATTTACATTGATATAATATTATTCCTCACTACTATGAAAATGCTCCTGTTTAGCAGTCATTAGGCCCCAGCAAAAGAGTTCACCTACTGCAAGGCTGTCATCTGTAGATGTCATCGCTTGCTTGTCTCAAAATCTATAGTCATATGGTATACCTAGATAAAGGCAGCTTCCTGGAACTAGACAGGTCCAAGGGAGATGGTAGGTCAGTCTCTACCTGGCCTGCACCAGCAGCACTGCCTTCCTTTCCTCATAGAGAAAAACCTGTGGAATAATCATAACAGGAGTGTAGAACCCTGGCAGGGGTTATCTGTTCTGTGTGTGTGCTTGAGAGTGTGTGTGTGTGTACATATGTATATATAAAATATATGTGTGTGAATACATACATACTTATATATGTATGTATATATTCATTTTAACACCAAAAGAAGAGAGGTGGTAAAGCACATGTTAAGCCAGTAAGAGTTTGTTGACAGCACATAAGTGATCCATTGCTATAGACCTATGGGAAAGGCAAAGGTATTAAGAAATCTTAATCTTAGAAGTGGAAAATCATCTAAGTTGCATTAAAGAAAGCAGAAGGGAGAGTTGGAAATGATTTATCTCATTTGCTTAAGGGAGCTGAGAAAGAAAACACCATGATAATAATGTATCCAGAATGGGCAATAACCATTTGTCTGTGAAAAATAAACTGCCTTCAGTAGATGGTCCTCATTTTTTTTTAATTGAAGATTAAATAATAGTTGTTAACGCAATCCTTTTGATCTGTGGGAGGTGGACAAAGAAGCTTGACTACCTAAGACTCCTGGCCTGGCAATGGGGGATACAGAGCCTGAACCAGCTATCTCCTGAAACCAGGGATGACTTCCAATGGAGGGACTGGACCAATCCAGTCGACAAACCTTTAAATTTGTGCTGCTTACACAATCTACTGTGATAAAGGTGGCACAGAAATTGTGTGAGTGGCCAATCAATAAGGGCCAGCTGAGATCCATGCCATGAGAAGGAGTCCCCCCACTCTGCGACTGCCTGGAGGGTCAGGATCCAGAGTCTAGATGGAGTTCCATGATAGAGACAAACATGATTGAAAAAAAAAGTCAATGAAACTATTCTTTTAAAAAAACAGGTTTATTTATTCGATTTATGTATTTCAGCTGTCTTCAAACATACCAGAAGAGGGCATTGGATCCCATTACAGATGATTGTGAGCCACCAAGAAGTTGTTGGGAATTGAACTCAGGATCTCTGGAAGTACAGTCAATGCTCTTAACCACTGAGCCATCTCTTCAGACTCAATGAAACTATTCTTAATGCTGTTCTGCTGTAGTCATAGATTGATGCCTAACTCAATTGTTATAAGAGAGGCTTCATCCAGCAACTGATGGAAACAGATGCAGAGACCCCAAGACCAAACATTAGGAAAAGCTTCAGAATACAATGGAGGAGGGGGAGGATGTATTTAAAGTGCAGTGAGGTCAAGGACACAAGAAAACATACAGAATCTACTAGCCTGGGCTGATAGGGTATCATAGAGACTGAACACATTGCCATGGATCTGACCTAGGTACTCTGTACGTATGGTATAGTTGTGTAGCTTGGTCTTATGGGATCCATAACAGAAGGTAAAAATTAATTAAAGTGGAAAAAAAAGACTGTCATTTCTTTTCCTTAACCCAGGGAAACTCATGAAGATTCAGCTTCTCTAGCTTTTGGGATGGCTCAGCTATGTGAGCCATAAGCACAGGATGATTACTGCCTGTGGAGCAGTCCTTGACTGGTGGGGAACTGAAGATGGGTGTATGCACTTACCTGGTGCAGAATCTCTATGGTCAGGACACACGGGTGTATGAACAAAGCACAAACAGCTATTAGTCCTGTCCTCTAGAGACAATTTACAACACTATTTTGATATAACCGCTTCCAATATATCAGGATAGCTTCACACCATATATACTTACAATTGAGATTCCACCATGGAGCAATTTTCATATTGCCTTTGGAAAAGGACTGTACTGAATTTTCCTGTATTGTTAGATGTGTTTGAGAAGAAATTCTGAATTATGAGAACATTCAGTCTTATAAATGCACGACTTAAATTCTGTTCAGTGGATGGGATTCCAGTGTGCTTTAAAATTCAGAATGTTGAGATGGAAATCTGTATACACCAGTCTTCACACATGTCCTTTTCACATCTTAGGGCATTCCTGGGAATAACTTGCTTGGTCAAGGGGATTTACTATGCCCTCAGAGGCCATGGATGTTGCCAGATCAGTCTCTGGTTGGTGTCCCCATGCTACCTCAAGCTCTCCTCCAGAAACTCTTTTTATGGGCAGATGGTGTTCTTATCCTGCTGTGTGCTTTCTGCCAAGCATTCCTCTTGTGGGTGAATGTCTGTACTGAGCAGCCATAGGCCTGGGGCTTCCCGTTGGTCTGCACAGAACAATTTGTGGATGGATTGATGTTTCTCAAGCTTACTTTGTGATCATTTTTCTTTTTGTTGTTCCTGGACATCTGTTCTATGACAGAGACTGAATAGCAATCTGTTAAGAATCCCCTTAGAGCTTTACAGAGGGGAGAGCTCTTGTCCAGATAAGCTCTGGCAAGATTGCTTGACCTTAGCTGTCCTACCTGCACCACCTGTGTAAATCTCAGGTGAAGGTGATTCTTCACCTTTGTCCTCAGGGACATTGATCAATGGCTGGAGAGATTTTGTCTGGGTGTGTAGACGGTCTTGATACTGACATCTGCTGGAAAAAGGCTAGAAATGTTTTAAGATCCCACATCTTGTTTGCTATGTAAAATCTTCTCACCTGTCTCCCCCATATCTGATCCTGCCCCCCTTTTCCCCTCACCTTTACCCCTCCCACTCAGGTCCTTCCCTTCCTATGTCTTCCATGATTATTTTGTTCCCCTTCTGACTAAGCGGGACTGATGCATCCTCACTTGGGCCTTTCTTCTTGTTTAACTTCTTATGGTCTGTGTATGTGTGTATGGGGGGGGATATTACAGGTATCCTATACTTTTTGCCTAATATCTATTTGTCAGCGAGTACATACCCTGCATGTCTTTGGAGCCTGGCTTACCTCGCTCAGGATAATATTTTTTAATTCCATCCATTTGCCTGAAAATACTCATGATGTCCTTGCTTTTTAATAGCTGAATTGTATTATATTGTGTAAATAAACCACATTTTCTGTATTCATTCTTTGGTTGAGGAACATCATTTGGGTTGATTCAAGGTTTCTGGCTATTACAAATAAGGCTGTTGTAAACACAGTGGAGCACATGTTTTTGTGGTATGGTGGAGCATCTTTTGTGTATATACCCACGAGTCATATAGCTGGATCTTCAGGTATGGCTCACAAGTCTTCAGCTGGCTCTTTCCAGTTTTCTGAGGAACAGCCAGATTGCTTTCCAGAATGGTAGTACTAGCTTACACTTCCACTAGCAATGGAGGAGTCCTTTTGCTCCAAATCCTTGCCATCATGTGCTGTCCCATGAGTTGTTTTTTTTTTTTTCTTTTCTTTATCTTGGCCAGTCTGATTGGTGTAAGGTGGAATCTCAGAGTCATTTTGATTTACATTTCCCTGATGACTAAGGATGGTGAAAATTTCTTCAAGTGCTTCTCAGTCATTCAACATTCCTCTGTGTACCCCAATTTTCAATTGGGTTTTGTTTTGTTGTTTGTGTCTTTTATAGGTGTCTAACATCTTGAGTTCTTTATATGTTTTGGATATTATCCCCAGAGGTCCAGGATAATGAATGGAAATATGCAATTGCTCAGGATGGGGTGGGTGGTGGTTGAGGGCACCTCCAGAAAGTCCCAGAGAGATGATGTGACAGATTCCAAGACTCAATGTGGGTGACCCTATCTGCAGTGCCCAACGGTGGGAGGATGGACTTAGATAGGGTCCCCATTGGAAGGATGGGGATACTAACCCACCTTCAAAACTTTGACTCAAAATTATTCCATCTAAAAGAAATGCAGGAATAAAAATGGAGCAGAGACTGAAGGAATTATTGACCAGTGACCTGACCAGCTTGGGATCCATCCCATGGAAGGGCACCAAATCCAACACTATTACTGATTCTATGTTGTACTTCCAGACAGGAGCCTAGCAAGGCTGTTCTCTGAGAGGTTCTACCAGCACCTGGCTGAGACAAATGCAGATACTTAGAGCCAACCATTGAACTGAGGTCAGGTACACATATGGAAGAGTTAGGGGAAGGACTGAAGGAACTTAAGGGGTAGAAACACCATAGAAAGTCCAGGAGCATACTGACTTTAACTGTTAAACACATTTGAAGTGTGTGATCTGTGCTTCCTTGGAATAGGAAGAAGGAGTCTAATGAAGAGAAGGACACACAGTGCAGTGCCATTTCTCTTGGAGACCTACAGGAGGTTTAGTTCATAGGTGAAAATTTAAGTGCAAGTCCTGTTTTCGTTTGCTAATGCTCTTGCTGTCCTCTGAACCTCCATCTCTAGCAGAGAAGATGAGAATCTGAAGCTGGAGAGGTCTTGTCTGGTGGCTCTGAACTGGTGAGACCAAGCTTCAGAGTCCAAGTCATGTTTTTCTCTTGTGTTGTTGAAAATGGAGGGGAAAGTCATATAGACCTAGGATGCCAGCCCCAAAACACCATGGCTCAGGTTCACCACCATTGGGTTTGTTTCTTGGCTTGGCTACAGGTGATGGAAAAGTTAATGTTCAGTCCCCAGCAGGGCATCACCCTGACTCTATGATTTTTCTCCATTCTCTTTATCTTCTACAGTTTCCTAGAATTCTGCTTTCTCTTATCTGCTTTAGATGTTGTATACTGCAGAGTTCAATTACGGTTTGAAGATCACAAAGCCAGGAGTGTAATTGTTTTAAAGCAATGGGGGTCAGGAGTACATCCTGCACACTGCATGAGCAGACAGGAAGTGCAACTCTGACATAAAACTTTACAACTAGCCTGCACTCTTCAACTTCCTTTCATGATGCCATGCCTCTTAGGGTTCTGCAACCTTTCAAAGGCAGTACTACTAGATAGGGACCCAGTTTTCCAAGATATAAGCCATAATAAGCTGTTCAAAAGGTTTGATCAACTCACAATGCAATATTTCATACAGTATATATTCAAAATTTCAATCACTATGATATTGTAAGGTTGTTGTGAAAACTGGACTATCACAACAGAATGTGTTATAGACTGTATGCAGCTCTGGCAGGGGCAGCTGCCATCCAGGAGGGGTTAATTTCCTCTCTTCCTCTCCCTTTCCCTTCCTCTTTCTATGTTTTCATCCTCTTTCCCTTTTGCCCTGCTCCCTCATTTCTCGTTTTACATTTGATACATGCTTTCATGTCGCCCAGGTTAGCCTTGAACTCCATATGTAGATTAACCTGTCTTGAATCCTGCTCTTCCTGTCTGTGTTTCCCAACAGCCAGGGTTACATGTGTGCACTATTGTGTCCAGTTAGGATCTGTTTCTTAGGAGATAATTTAGTAGTATGATGCTAGAAATAATTAAATGTTCAAGCTATATTCTGTTAAAAAAAGATGACTCCATGCTAACATTTAGTAGTTTTGAATTATAGGATGAAAAGCTGGGTATAGTGATGTGTAACTTTAATTTTTTTCAAGGCCTACTTTTCATGATGGTTCTTAATATTTTAACCTACCTTGTAACCCACCATCCACTAGAAGTAGTGAAAAAGAAAGAATTCAGGGGAAGTGGACCTGTTTAGAAATAGTTCTTTGGAGCAGATACCACCTGTGTTGTCAGGAAATCAGCAGTTCAGCTCACAGGACAGCCATAGCAGCCAACACATGCAAACAGTTCATGGATATTCCAGCAGTCCTGCTAGTTAGAATCAGAATAGCAGTGTTTTCATGACCTAGCAGGAACACTCAGGCCTCAGCTGAATTGGCATTAGTCAGCACAAGGGACCAGGGCCAACAGGAACTCCAGTAACAGTTCTTGGCTGTACCTCTCTCAGTGAAGTGAAGAACAGTGAAGGCGAGTGACCAACAAGTGTTGCACAGCTAGCTCTGTGGGCAAGCCAAGATTGCCAAGCCATGCTTCCAGCTCCTTTCACTCTGTTGGGTCCTTTTTATACTCACTCCAAACATCGCATGTCCTCCATGGGTCTTGTCACACCATGTCTTTCCCCAGTATGTGAGTCTGACTTAGCAAACTTTGACTTCAGTCTGTTTCAGCTGACATCATTCTGTCAATCAACCCTAGTCTGTGGAAGCAACATGAAGCCACAGCATACCACCAGAAATTTTGTTGTTGTGTTTCTCTCCATGGAGTCCTGACAAATGGAGCTCAACTACGTAATGTAATTTGAACCAATACATGCATGTCATTAGTGAAAAATCCTTCATCCCATGTCCTCTTAAGTGTTTGCTTTAACAGAACATCCTTTCCCCTGTGTCTGCTTCAGCAGACTGTTCCTTCCTGAGTTTGTCCCAGTAAAACACCATCTGAACAAACTGACTTTCCAAAGAACCCTTAAGTTTCCACTTCAGTGGTGCATACTGCAATCCTCAGTACCTGGGAGCTGAGGTTAGAGTATGGTACTTGTTCCAGATCTCCAAGCAAGTCCTTAAATAAAATAAATCAAAATGAAACAAAATTCAAAAGTGTTTATGCTTAAAAGTGACACAAGGTTACAGTCCTTCATTCCTGAAAATGTTTCTAGAGCTACTAAAAGTTTTCATTTGCAAAATAATTGATAGACACATTTCTTAGATGGCTGGAGAAGAGATGGGGACAGGTGGTAACACCTGCTACAGGACAGTAATGACCATGGCTATTCTCCCACTTCACCATACACAGGACTCTGCTCAGTGTAGGATTATTTTTTCTGAAGTTAAATATCATTTAGTCATTGTTTTGCACTTAAACTTGCACATTTCTCTCAATGCAATTATTTTTCTTTTAAAGATTTACCTGGTTTTGCTGCCTTCTGGGTGATGTTTCCACCTTTGCAAAGCTTTGGGTGAGAACCTGCTGACTTCTTGAACACTTTTTTCAGCTACTGTTGGCTGAGCTGATCTTCCCTTTGGACACCCTCAGTAGGTGTCTGCTGCTAGATCACTAAGATTCCTTTTTAAGCTAGGCCAACCAGTACTGCTACTGCACCTACCATTGGGAAATCCTTATCTGCATGTTTGCCTTACTGACATCAAGAGACCATTGCTGTTCTCTCTTGCCAGTGTCCACTGGGCCTGCTGTTTTTGGCCCCTTTCCACCATGCCTAAGAATGGATGGTAGTGATGAGGCTCTTATCTTGATTTTGGAGCCTCTGTGCTACCAACTGTTTTTTAAACACCAGGGAACCATGTGATGGGGTTTTCTCTTTAGAAGTGACCTTCCTGGAAGCCATTCAGCCTGTGCCCTCAGCTCAGCTCTCAGGAGTCTCCCCTTGCTCCCTTATTACTCTGGGCCAGGCTGCAGGGAGGGGCAATCACTCTCTCCTCACCTGTACTTGCCCAGCTTCATGGAGGAAGACTGTTCCAAGTACATGTCCTTCTTAGGGTATGGGGTAAAGAGGCAGTGTGCCCTCAGCTGCAGGTTAGTGAGTATTCCCAGCTCCTAAGAAAATACACAGCTGTTGTCTCTGCTTTGTGTTTCAAATTTTAAGGTCTTTATGTAAGCCTAGGGTGTTGGAGTATGCTTGGGATCCCAGCACTAGGGAGGCTGAGGCAGAAGAGTCATGAGTTGGAAGTCAGTATGAACTATATGGTAAGAGTATACCCAAACCACACAAATCTAAGTCAAGATGAGAAAAGATCCACTTAGTTACACAGGTATAAACAACAGTTAGAAAGCCAAACTAAAACAAAATAGTCACCTGTCTATCTGTGATCTAACTCAGATTCTTTATTTTTAAAAGATTCTTTTAGATTTCTTAGTGCTCCTCCCTCCTGAGATAGAATAGAGTTTATAGTGAGCCTTGCACTTTGAAAGCTATTGCTGCATCTCTCCTCTACTGTGCTGAACCTAGAAACCTAGAGGAGAGGCGAGCAGGCCCAGAGGAGGGTGGAAGTACAGGGTTCCTAGTCTGAGGCTGGTACTCGCAGTAATTTTTCATGGTACAGTCATCAGAGGGCCACACCATTCATATTGCTCCTCCTTAGGCCTAGTAGACCTCATGTGTGGTCTCATCCCCTTCAGATTCCACAGAACCCTAGAGTAAAACCTTGTTTCCCTTGACTGGGGACATTGTGAACTTTGGCTTTTAAGAGGAAAGCAGGCCACTTAGAAGTTCACCTAACTCAGGGATTCTTCTGAAAGTCTGGATCTTTGAGGAAGATGGCCATTGAATGGGAGTGGCTCAGAATCAGGTCTAGAGCCACCATGCTGAGTACTGGAGGGTCTCTTCATTACTTTTTTTGTTTGGTTACAAAAAGTGCTGATGCTTTTTTATTGTGACTGCTGTAGACACAGTCATGGCCCACAGACTTCTGAGGGCAGGCTCTCCTCTAGCTGCATGTTCCATATTGAGAGGATGATGATGGCAGGATAGGTGATGAGGACACAAGGATCAACAGCCATGTCTGATCTAGACCTAGAATCTGCTATGAAGTGTGGAAAGATGCAGTGGCTAAGGCCTGGGTTTGGCGGGAGAAGAACTGAGAGACAAGGAGTGAGAAGGTGAGAAGACAGGACAGTAGAAGACAAGAACAGAACAGTGCTTGTTACTATGGAGATGAAATCTTAATGTACATACCCATGCATGTTGGATAATATTCAGTAATTCACAGTGGCGTATCCTGTACCAGGAAGTGAGTCACCAAGATGATTAACATGGAAAAAGAGTAGCTCAAATCAATTCTTCATTGAACATAGAGAGATGTTTGAAATTTAGAGCACAGAGTGGAGTAACAAAGCTGAAGGAGGTTAAGTATTTATTGAGGTGCTTTGTGGGGAACAATCCATTATCACAGACTTTATCTTTGAGATGGTTTTAGGGACAGGCTGAGGACAGTCTTGGAACATGCTTTGTTGAACCCAAGGATTATCAGAAGAGCTCTGTCTTGGAGACTCTGATGCATACAGGTCAGAGCTAATTGCCCTTTAAGACTCTATTAATTCAGGGCATATATGAGGAGATTAAGGTGAAGACTGCAAGAGGCTTTGCCTCTCCATGTACATAAGATACAATACCATGGGCCTCCCCAGCACACAGTAGTGGTCCTCTGGAGTCTCCCTGTATGTTAGAAAATTCAACCTATGAGCATAGATACCTTCCCTCAACTACAGACCCCTCATCATAGCTAATTCCACCAGGAAGTAAAGGTTCCAGGCTCCCTTGGGTTTTAAGTTAGGGATTTAATGACTGAATTTTTTTCCTCTGGCTTTGTCCCAGTGTTTAGAATGTCTCCCTCTGCTCCCTTCATTTCTCTTCTGGAGCTTCATGAGAAGGTTCAGGAAGGGCTTTGGCATAGGCAGACAGGAAAAAGCAGGTTAATTTCAGTTACCAGAGACTAAGGACTAGCTGCCTAAGAACAAAGACCTTAGTCACTGCTACAGAGAGATGCTTGGTGCACTACCTCCATTGACACTGTTGCCTGACTTGCATAGGAAGAGCAGGTGTGTTTTTGTCACAAGTAGAGTCCTATTTAAAGTTCAGACTTTTGAAAATAGAGACAACAATTGAAATGAGTGGCCTTTTGGTTCCCTTTTCCTCTAAGTGTAAGGAGAGCCCATCTGAAGATGGGCAGGGCTCAGAGACTTCCTCAGGCCACTCCTACTTTGTGACTCTGGCTCCTGCATTTCCTCACAGGAAGAAAAGCATCTTATCTTCCTTTACAGCATTCAGCAGTCCAACATACCTGGCTGTATAACCTTTCAGTAGTGATTTTCAGATGGGCCATGTAAGGACCAGAATGTGGTCTAGCCTCAACACCATCAAAAACTCCCCTGGAATAAAGAATCCCAGTCCCTAGTCATAGAGTTTCTGGACACCCCCAGAACAGCACTGGCACTGTAAAAAGCAGCGAAAGCTGAATGACTGCTTCAAGGCCACCCCAGCTCACACGGGGCTCAGGCTCATACACATGTCCTTTGGTCTATTTTTCTCACTGGTCCTCACTGTCCACCATCATCCTTTGTTCAGAACACAATGTCCATTCATGTTTCTGGGTTTCCACTTCATCAGACATTTCTCCACACGATCATCCTGTCTTCCTCAACTCTAAGGGAAGGCCAGAGAAGAGCTGCCTATCAGAACAAAGCATTTTGATGAAATGATGTGAAGGAGAATTAGCTTTACATTCTTCCTAGGCCTTGGGATTTTCCCTAGATGATGTCAGTTTAGGATCCTGCCTCATGTTATGTTCTGTTACCAAAGCTAAGAGATTAAGGTAGATTGCTGAAAACTCG
>NW_021620469.1:754049-878994 GCF_004785775.1 Grammomys surdaster | reverse complement strand
TCCAGCTCCAGCTCCAGCTCCAGCTCCAGCTCCAGCTCCAGCTCCAGAAGGCAAAAGTGCCATCAGGAATAGAAGGTCTGCATTTTTTGTGGCCAGAGAAGCAGCCTATGGTGGGCTTTTGGTGTATGCCTGTCCTGGTTCCTGCTTTTATAGCTCTAAAGTAGGAGAACGGAAGGGCTTCAAACCACAGATCTGTCTGGGACAAGCTTTATTATCCTTTATTCTCATGACTCTGCCCTCTGGTGGTGTTGAATCTGTCCCCAGATTCTGAGATTTTGAGATGATGACTGCACCCATCCAAGTGACAAAAGTGAGTCAATTTTTGTATTCAACACACACTAGGAGGAGTGTGTGTTGAATACAAAGCATGCAGGACATGACCAAGATATTTAGTTAGAGCTTCTTTAGCTTCCTAATGCTGTGACTCTATAATACAGTTGTGGTTGCTTCCAGCCATAAAATTATTTCATTGGTACTTTGATGGTTCAAACTTGCATGTGGGAGGCAGCTTGGGCCCACACGCACACCGAGCCCTCGGCACTCCCCTGAGCTGCTGCAGGCCACTGCTGCTGGGGAGGGAGCCCCACGGGCCACTGCAGTGGGGGAGCAGAGAAGCTTTTCCTGCGGGCGAGTTTCCCACTTACACAAGAAAGTCCAAATTCCAGGAGACACGTGGAATCCAAGATGAAATTTTATTTTCCATGATGATAGTTGTATCGAGATGATGTGCACTCCTCCTAAATGCCAGGAGGAGCTCCCTTATATGGGGAGCAGGGAAGAGGAAGAGCTAGGGAAGGGAAAACTTAATTATCTATGTCCCTCGGCCTTTAGGTAATTCATTAATATGTAAATCTCGAGGCATAGGCCTGTTATTCATGCCCTCTACCTGTGCCTTACATGACCGGGACATACAGGTTAAATGGAAATGAGACTGCATGTTAGGTCTCTGGGTTCTAGGGGTGTGGCCAAACACCCCAGGATGTCTTCTACAGCCCAACAATACTTCATAACTATAATACTACTTTTATGAATTATAATGTAAAATATCTTACATGTAAGATATCTGATATTCTCCACTCCTAAATGGGTTGTGATCCACAGGTTGAGAATAGCTGCTGTAAGTGCATGTTCTGATCTAGTCATACTAATAATCCTGTTGATAGATGTTCCAGTATACATTTTGGGAGAACTCAAGGGACTTTCAGGATATCACAGAACAGGAAGATCTTACAGTTAATTAGTTAGTATCTAAAACTTGTTCATTTCAATTCCAGTGGAATGAACGCAAAACACAATGGAAAGTTGAAAGTACCACCTCTGAGTTCCATAGGCGATCTCAGGCTTGCTAGCTATACATGGAGGGTCTCCTTGCTTGAGAACAATGTCAAATCTGTGCAGATCAGTATTGAGACTTGGTGCTTTCATCTTTTCATGTGTCACGGGAAATAAAACAGGGCTCACACTTACACAGGAAAGTACCATTGGTTACAAAGTTCATTCTTCCTTAATTGCTTACAATTCTGTGCATGTTTGACTAATTGACACATTGTTACATTTCTGGTCTCTGCTATTGAGAGAAAAAGACAAAGTGATTCCTGCTGTATCTCCCTTCAGGATATCAACTTGCATCTTGGAGAACTACAGTGGAGTATTATAAATTTAACTGGGTGGTGACTCTAGCCAAAGATGCTCTTGGTGTAGTTTTATTGTTGCTGCAAATGACACATGCCTGGGTCCTAATAATCTAGGAAAGGCATTGACATCCATCATTAAGTGTAGTAATGTCTATTGAAGGGACAGAATCATGTCACACTGATGGTATCATGTTCATTGGGCTTGGAGTATAGGAAGTAGCACCTACTGTAGACACCTTGAGAAGTCACACTCTTGCCTCAAAGTAGGAATAAGGACATTGACTTTATCATAGTATCCATGGTCAGTGATATTTCATAGGTCAAGTTATCTCTTCCTAAGTAAGGTTGTTGCATCTGACTCATTCATCTCTAAGGTAGAAGTGAAACCTTCCATGGGTATTTGGATGAGTAGTTGTCTGAGAAAGAATGCTCACACAGGATAGAATACAATTTGAGAGTAGATGTTTGGATTAATACAATCCTACTTGATGGTGTCATGGAAGACAGTGATGTACAGAAGTTTAAAACCAGCACAGCTGGGCCCAAGCGTAGAGCAGGTCTCAGGCAGCAGCTCTGTACCCAACCTCAGAAAACTGAGAGAAAGAGGGCCTCCCAGGAGCTTTAACTCAGGCAGCATCTCAGGTAAAAATGAATCACCCGTGATGTCTGCTGTTAGAAGTTCTAATCCAGATGCTGGCCTCTGAACTTATACTACTCAGACCTTTGAAGGACCACTGACAAGAACATCAAACAGCTAGAGATTGACATCTCTAATCTGAAGAAATCCCTTGTTTCACTGTCTGAAGAAACCTCCAAAAATCGCAAAGATCCTTATTGGACTTGATTTACTCTACTACAATAGAAAAGGCTGTGTGCAGATCTTGACTGTGTACAGCCCTTAAGGAAGAAGGTTGCCTTTACATAGACAAGACAGGGAGGGTTAAAGAGAGCATGAAATAGGTCAGTAAAGGCCCTGAGAAAAATCAGAGAGAGAAAGAGACAGATGAATGCTGGTACAAGAATTGGTTTACAGCCTCTCCAAGGTTGTCAACCCTACTTCCTCCCATCTTTGGACCATTATTTGGGTTCTTTTTGCTTATTTCTACTGGTCCCTGGGCCTCAAATAGGTTGACTAACTCTGTGAAACAACAAATAAATAATTTGGTAGCAAAACCTATTCACATACATTATCATAAGTTAGCTATGGAGGACTACGAGACTCAAGATGAGGTTGTTACTTTATACAGGGTGTTCCCAAAACCCATCTCCACCCAACCTAAAAGGGGGAACTTCTGCTCCTAGACCAAGCAGAGAGGGGCTACCCAGAACCCCCTCTCACTGGTGATCTGAATTCTTGCTTAGGCTGCAAGGCTAAGCACTGCAAGGGAATATAAATAAAGTTAAAAATATCTCTCTGGGTTCCCTGAGGGACAAGCCTGACTGCATAGGGGTTGATGTCAAAAGTATCCCCTCTCCAGGAAAAAAACATCAGGATGGATATGGACCTCATGCCTTACTGGACAACAACAGGGGGATGGGAGCCATTACAAGGTCCCCTTCAATTACTGGAGGTCAGGCCTCTATCCCTGCCTTCGCAAGATTGGAATCACCACAGCCCTTCTATACTTAGAGAAGTGAGGAGATGTCAGGGGCAGCCCTGTTTACACACTGTAGGCCTAAAATCAGCCATAGGCCTAAAATCAGCAATAGGCCTGTCATACATGTATACTAACACCAAGTCTTGGGTCTCAGTGGAAAAACATTGAAACAAATGGCTATAAGCTATTGTAAACAGGCAGCTTTTGTGGAAATTTACCAGCCCGAGTAGTCATAGACCTTGTAAATAGGTAGCCGTGGCAGATAATACCAACTTAGATAAAGACAAGTGAGTCATAGGCAGAGTCATAGTGACTTGTCCCCTGAACCTTCACCCAGCCGATACCTGGTTCTGAAAGATATCTGTATTCCCCCTGAACACCCATACTCCAGTGTCATCCCCTTCCCCACATCCTGCCTTTCTGTGTTTATAACCCCTGTGTGAATGAATTACAATTTGAGAAAAAATAAATAAATTATTTTAAAAAAAAAAGAAATTTAAGACCAAAATAAAACCATCCTCTACTTATACAAAAAGACCACCTAATCTATAATATTGGAAACAAGTAGCAACCAAAATTATATTTATTAATGCCATTTTCCTTTTGGACACGTGTAGATTCACATTGAATTGTGGAAAATAACCAGAGCCATCTTGACTTTCATCTTGCCAAAGACAATTTCTTAAATTTAAAATGTTTGTTTTTTAGAAATGTTGTGCAGAGGTATGGTATTTATAGCACTATCATGCCTCCTCTCCCTCTGAAATTCCTTTCATGATGTATTTTGCATAGCCTTATGGGGAATCCCACGTGGTAGGAGAGGTGAATGGTGTCCTTCATTTCCACTTTCGCATCCATTTTTCATATCCTGTTTTCACATCCCTTCTCTTAGTCCATATTTTTTAAATTGGGAGTTAAGACCATTACTATTGGAGAGTTATTAATGAGCACAGTTGTTGATTCCTGTTATTCTGTTATGTTGTGTGCCACAAACAACATATGCCCACTGTCTATGACTAGTTTAGCATTGTTTATTATTCGTTGTTTTTTCTTGAATGTGGTTGACACCTTCAGATTAAAGTTTTCCTTATAGTCCCTTCTGTAAAGCTTTATTTCTGGACAGAAATTACTTAGATTTATTTTTATCGTTACATGCTGTTTTTTTTTCTCTATCAATTGTGATAGTTCTATTGGGTATAATAGTCTGAATTTTCATCTGTGGTCTCTTAGAGCTTGTAGAACATCTATGAAGGCCCCATGGCTTTCAGAGTTTCCAGTGAGAAGTCAGTATTATTTTAGTGTGTTGTTATCACCAAAATTTTTTATAACATCTTCAATTTTATTACACTTTTGTGAGTTGGCTCACAGACCACATGAAGCTCAACAAGAAGGAAAACCAAAGAGTGTATGCTTCAGTCCTACTTAGAAGAGGAAATAAAATACTTATGGAAGGTAGAGGGAAGGAGGGACCTGGGAGGGAAAGAGGTGGGTCAGGGAAAATGGGGGGGGGGGAGAATCAGGTGTGGGAGGAGCAGAAGAGAAGTACAGAGGGTCAGGAAATTGAACAGGGTTGTGTAGCAGTGTGGGATGGGGAACTAGAATATCCCAGATGCCAGGCAAGCAAGAGTTCCCAGGACCCAATGGGGATGACATTAGCTGAAATATCCAACAAAGGGGAAAAGAACCTGTAGAGACCATATCCAGCAGTCAGGCAAAGACTCTGGTTGAGGGATGTAGCCATCCATTCATCTTAAAATTTTTAATTCAGAATAGTACCTGTTTGATGAAAATTCATGGACAAATTATGGAACAGAAACTGAAGGAAAGGTGACCCAGAGACTCCCCCACCTAGGGATCCATCTCATCTGTAGACAATAAACCTAGACCCTTTTGCTGATGCTAAGAATCACTTGCTGACAGGAGCCTGGTATAGCTGTCCTCTGAGAGACTTTGCCAGAGCATGACCAATGCAGATGAAAATGCAGATGCTTGCTGCCAACCATCAGAGTGAGCATGGGGACCCCAATGGAGGAGTTAGGGGAACGGACTAAAAGAGCTGAAGGGAATTGCAATCCCATAGGAAGAATAACAATATCACCCAGAGCTCCCAGTGACTAAACTACCAACCAAAGAGTACACATGGAAGGACCAATGGCTCCAGCTTTATACATAGCAGAAGATTGCCTTCTCTGGCATCAATGGTAGGGGAGGACCTTGGTCCTATATAGGCTTCATGCCCCCTCATGGGGGGATGCTAGGGCAGTGAGACAAGAGTGCGTGGGTTGGGAATCACTCACATAGACGTAGGTAGAGGGACAAAGGATGGGGGTTGCCAAGGAAAGACCAGGAAGGGGGACAATGTTTGGAATGGAAATAAATAAAAATAATCAATAAAAAAGAATCTTAGTTGGCACTTGCACATAATTCATAAGTTTAGGTTTTTCATAAACTCTCAGAATCTGTGTCTTGGATTTCATCTGAGTTTTTCTCTTTAGGAGACATAACTATAGAATTGGGCATGCTGTCTGGATTTTTCACATTGTGTTTTTCTGTTAGAAACTGGATATTTTAATTTATACTGCTTGCTGCTGCTGCTGGTAGTGGTGGTGGTGGTTCTGGTGGTGGTAGTGGTGTGTGATTTTCTCCAATAAGCTTGAATCCTGAGGTAGCCAGGATTCACTTACACTGAGTGTCTTGGGGTGTCTCAAAGGATGAAGCCCTGGCTGGGAATCTGGGTCTAGGGCAGAGTGTCCTACCACATCCAAGTCAGGTCTAGGCCCACAGCAATCCTGTGGAATGGCTGGGTCTGAGGTCAGAGGAGTGTTGTGAGATGGTATCACATTTAGGGTATGCTGGAGTCATGATAGTGTAGGAAAACACACCTGAGTTGAAGAACAATGTGGTAGGAAACTGGATGTGAGGTGGGCTCAGATTTCTGGGAGAAGATCACTGGTCCCAAGGTAGCATTGCAGTGGTAAGCCATGATAGGTCAGGAACTTGATTGGTTGGGTGATCTCACCAGAGCTGGAGCAGCCATGTTGAACATATCTTGATTAATCCCATTCCTACCATTGATTAAGGGTTAAGGGTGGCCTTCTGTGCCTGAGATGAGGTAGGTAACTTCCAAGGAGCTATTGGCTGTAAATGGTTTCTGGAGGAGACAAAATAAAATGATGCTTCCCATGCTCTACTGCAGTGGTTCTCAACATAAGGGTCTCCATCCCTTTGTGGGTAGAATGACCCTTTCACAGGGTCACATATCAGATATTCTGCATACCAGATACTTTCATTATGATTTATAGCTGTAGCAAAATTGGTTGTGAAGTACCTATACAAGTAATTTTGTGGTTGGGGATCACCACAACATGAGGAAGTGTTATAAAGCAGTACAGTATTAGGAAGGCTTCAACCCCTCCTCTAGTGGAAGGACCCACACCCATGTACAAATGGGAAGGACTAATTATACTTGTGGGTTTTAAGAAGAAATCAACTCTAGCTTTAAGTATCTCCATCAAGTAAGTAGCTATTAGGGTGATGTGTCTGCCCATGTTGTGACTCAGCCCTTATCTCTTGAAGCTTTCAGCACCTTTAGCCCTTTTAGTTTTAGCATTTTGATGATAATAAATCATCAAAATTTCACTTCTTTGACATTCCTTGAACCTGTGTACTTGGATGAGTAGCTCTTTCTTTGTGTTTGGGGATTTTTCTTCTATGAGTTTAATGAGAGTGTTACCCATGACTTTGGCCAGGAGTTCTTCTCTGTCTTCTATGTCATAAACTTGGGAAGGGCTTTGTCAAGGAGTACATGGTGGGAGTTAGATGGGGAGATGGGGAATATATATGATCATATTGTATACAATACAAATTCTCAATGAAATTCACAAAGGTAATGGAAAATTAAAAATAAACAACAAAAGATAAAACCAATTGAAAATGTCCTATAACAGAACCAAACAGAAAGCTCAGAAGAGAATAAACAGAAAGAGCTAGAAATAAAGAATTTAAAAGTTTTCAGCATCTGTAGCCAGAAGAAAAACCCAGACTAAAACCACTTTAAGATTCATTTACTATAGCACAATGGCCATCATCAAGAATGGCAACAACAAATGCTAGCATGGATGGATAGAAAGGGGAACACTTTACATTGTTTTTTGGAAGGTAAACTGGGTGAAGCTGAATTGGAAATCATTCTGGAGATTTCTCAAAATAACACCACTACCACCACTAGCACCACCATCAACATCCTGCCAAAATAAAACTACCACAGTTCCGGCTAAGTCACTCCTGAGCACTTATCCAAAAGACTCCATAATCTCTGATATGGATATCTCCACATTCAAGTTCATTGTTGCCATATTCACAGTAACTAAGAAATGGAAGCAGCCTAGCTGCCCATCAATTGATGAAGAGATAGTAAAGATGTGCTACTTATATAAAATAGGAAAATTTCAGGAAAATAAATGGAATGGAAATTCTATTTTTTCTGAGTGAGGTAATTCAGGACTTCAAGCACAAAACCTGCATGTTCTCTCTCATATTAGGATCCTAGCTATGTGAATGTACGGTTTTGTGTGTCTAACATGGAGTAACTATGGAAGCTAGGAAAGAACAAAAGACAGCAGAAATTACCTCCAAGGAGGAGGAATAGTAAAGCATATGCAGTAAAGTAAGTTTATACCAAAGTAGAAAGGTTTAGGCAGTAAGAAGGCAGGGGGCTGAAAGCTGAGTGTGTAGGTTAGAGGGAAGAATTAACCAATATAAAAAAGTATAAAGGAACCATGTGAAAAACCAGATGTGCCCACATGTGAAATATCAGCTTCTCTATTTTGATGGTAACCAACTGCCTTGTAATCAGATTCAAGACCAACAACTTGGGGATGGAGAGGCCAATGTCTGGTACTCTTTCCTGGCTAACAACATACAGGGAAGTAAACTTAGGCAGTAGCAAACTGCCTTCTAAAGACCCACGCTTTTCCCCATAGACAAAAGTAGATCCCAGCGTTACTCAGAGATGATTCCCCTTCTGATGAACAGTGGGGTGAATGCAGAGAAGCCCAAGGGCCCAGGATGCACAAGTAAGTGGTGGTTGTGGGTCCTCTAAACAAGTCACTTAGTCCACCCCTCCTAAGGCTCAGGGAATCTACGTTGAGAGCATGAGAAGTATTTAACTGCTGGAAGACAGGGGAAAGGGATGCAAACTCCATTCTCTAGACTGGATACAGTTATGACAATCATCAGTTCACACCAACTGTAGTTTCAGCACTGGACCCATGTAAGACTAGTCAAATCAACAACTACTCAAGGAAGGGGGAAGGGAGTGCAGGATGCCACTTTTGATCTCTTGAAATATTGGCTATTGATAGTTTCTGGAATCGGAAGAGGAAATCACTGTTTTTAGTTGAGTATCCACGGCTGAGCCAACCAGGCTCCAATTTACACAGATGGTCATTGTTAATCTTCGTGGGTTACAAAATTAAACACATGGACATGAACATGAGAGAGATATTTGTGAGGAGATCCTAGGGTGTCCAAGGATGTTAGGGAGATGAGAGTGGTTAAGAATGTTTAATTTGTATGGAGTACATGTGAAAAATTGTTTTTTAAAAAAATGTATCAGGCTGCCTTCATGATTATGTGCACAAGGTGAATAAAACAATAATTATTCAGTGGGTTGCTCATGACTCTAAGCTTACACCAGGTCTCTGAGCCAAGATATATTATATGAGAGGTGCTGACCTGGCCCTGCTGCAGAGGAAGTGAGTCTACTTACTGGTCTGGGCATTCAATATTTTAGTCTCTTTCTAAAGTTTCTGATCTGCATTCGGGGGCTGTCCTGTGTCATCTCCTGAGTCCCTTTGGACAAAGTGAACAGAGGTCAGTATAGTTCTAAGATTAGATGACAGCTTCATAGAGAGGCCTTGCTGAAGCTGGACCAGGGGACCTGGGGGGAGTCTCAGAGAACAGTGAACTTCCCAGTGTAGGACCCCCAAAGGCTGCCATGCCCTAGCTGAGACTTTACATGTGCTGCTGTCTGCCAATTAACATTCTGCAGGTTTTTCTAAGAACAAAACCTCCTGTTGAAGGTGTAATGTCCTGGGCAGGGACTTTCCACTATACAAACCATTGGCCCCAGTTGAGTTCCTGTTTGTGTTTTTCTTTCCCCAGTTTGGTGTATATACTGAACCTGCTCAGAAGAAGATTCAGCATTCTCTCATAGTGAATGACCTGATTCTGTGTTTTCCTTTAATCTCCCAGGCCTAAGCTTTAGCTCAGTACCATGGCAGTGCTGGCACTGTCACCCAGGACAAGAGGCATTCCTTAGAGGAACAGGGAGAGTGAGAGGTATAGACTAATGATCTTTCTGAACCTTGGTAGCCTGATAAGTGTAAACAAGAATTGAAAGAAGAAAGAAAGAAAGAAAGAAAGAAAGAAAGAAAGAAAGAAAGGAAGGAAGGAAGGAAGGAAGGAAGGGGGCATCCTTCTCAGGCAAAAGACAGGACTTTCCAGGACTGAGAGTACTGGCCTTTGTGTATGCTGTTATGATGGAATCAGTGCACAGGCTTGATTCTCAAGCTTCATGAAGTGATCTGAAAAAAGAAACAATTAAATGAAGAGAGTAAAGAGAGAGCAAATAAAGAGAGAGTAAAGAAGGTCATGTATGAAAATGTTTTAAGCTCTGCACTCATGGAAGAGAGCAATACTACTCCTTTCCTGCAGACAGATTTCTTTATTAAGACTCAGATAGCCATACCCCAGGATGCTGCACACTGGCCCAGACACAGGTTTTGTGTTCTAGAGTTGTTGCAGGAGTTTCACTGTTCTCTGAATCCAAGGTATAAAGCTGGAGACTCTGGTGAATACCCGAGGAGGTGCATATGCACTTAACCGATAACTGACAATGCCCTGGGCCACTCCATCACACACAAAAGGTCCCCCAGAGTCTCCCTGTAGACAGAAAAAGGAGAAGTCTTAGTACATAGTCTCTTATCACCTCTTTCCAGACCCATTTTCTCCCTGCTCTTCTCTGTTCCCACTTAGACCTGAGTTTTCAGATGGGAAACATACTTGAGCCCATTGACCTCAATTCTGAATGGGACCAAGTAGACAGAGTCTGTGAATCACTAACTAGTGTGTCTCTGTCTGGCTGTGTCCTTCTTTCAGGTTAACTAGACTTAGCTCTCCTATTTTCCCATGGTGAAAGGACAAACGATTGGCTGAGGGAAAATGCCAGATCCCCATATGTTGTTCTCTCCATATCCTGTGGACTACTCGTGGTTGTAGAGCCTGGCTGTATACCTGCAGTATAACTCTGGCCCTGGGCAAACATTTGAAGATGGTTATGTCCTTACGTAGGAAGTAGCCTTCCTCTCATTGGGATTTCCCACACAGAGCTGGATGAAGTTGTTGTAGTTTCTGGACCTGGCATAGCACTTTTGGCCGTTTTGAACTTCTAGATTCACTTCTTGAAGTGTTTCAGGTGAAGTACAATTGGGCAAGATTCCCCAACCTGCCACTGTGCACACCTGCCCAGGCTTCACCCAATCATGGCTTTTTGGAAGACCAATAGTCTTCACAGCACTATTGAGTTGAGCTTTGCTTTCCAGCTGGTGAGAAAGACGAAGAATAAGAGTTCAAGTCTGGCTCTCTCAGCAAGCTTAAACCAGGGATGAAGCTGCCTGTATCCTCCCTATTTTCAAAGTCCCCCACACCACTCCCACTCCAGGTACATTCTATTGCTCTAGGACCAATAGATCAACCACCAAGTAGAGAAAACAGGACTGATCCACTACTGATCTATGGGAGTAAACCAGATAACAGTAAAATGGTACCTTCAGGAGCATGATGTCATTAACCAGTGTTTTACTATTAAAGTACAAATGAGGTATGGCTTTATAAACACGAATGACCTGGGTGTTTTCCAGTTCCTGGATATTGTGAGCACCTAAGGTTACAATCATATGGCTGTGAAAAGAAGATGGGTTAAGTATAACACAGGAGCAGTGAAGTGGTCCCTGAAAGGCAGGTTGAGGGATCAGGCTAAGGCTGAGTCAAATAGCAAGACATTGATGGGGGCATTGCTCCTTTGGTCTTCAATAACCGTCTATCCATTCAGATCCTTCACTGACACTATCGGTCTTGAGTTTCACAATCACTTTAGGTCAACTAGGATAAAGTCAGGTTGATCTTCACCTTTGGTTCTACATGTTTAGGGACAGCCAGGGTCTGTTGTTATTTGGTCAGTCCCAGGCATCAAAGACCCAGTTGTTTCTCCTTACCTTCCAAAACAGTGAGCTGCTGTCATTACAATGTCTTCTCTGACCAGGAAACCACCACAGTGACTGAGACCTATTTTGGTATCATAAAACTTTATGTATGCCATGTAGGGCCGGGAGTGGGGTTTGGTCTCTGTACCCCATATGATTTCTCCTGAAAAAGAAAGCATATTCTGAATCTTGGTGCTCATGGAAACTGTGCAACAATCCTGGAGGCTGGAATAAGGGACATTTCATGCTTGGAGAGTCTGTGGACCTGACGCAGATGGAGAAAAGATCCTTTTGTAGGGGCTGTGACACAACAAGAAAAGGTGCCTGGATGCTTCGAGGCATCACACAGAGCCTGCCACATGACGTCACTTTCCCCTAGTTTCCAGTTTCTTCTTGTCATCGTGATGGTGCTAAGACTTTGCCTTGAATCAAATTAAATCTCATGTACACATTAAGGAGGAACTCAGCACACATTATCCAGCAGATCAACACACTCCAAACAACTAGATTTGTTCCTGTGTCTCATGATTCACCTGGTGTCCTGCTCACTTAAGCACTGGACTCTGTCCCAAGTAAGCATGATGCATTATTGAGGTAGAAAGCTCTGGCTGCTTTTCCTCTATTCTGATTCATGAGACACAGTAAGTACTTCCCTTAGTGATGGGAATGCTGCATAAACACTGAAAAGCTCTCAGATGTGCTAAGCAAGTAGCTGGGAGGAGGTTTCCTAATGTAGTCTGCACCTCAGCATAGATTTGTCTTCCTAAGTCATTGGAATAGCCTTCAGGATGAAGAAGAGAGGGCACAGGACTAGTAAGATCATAGAGAAGAGGGGAAATGTGTTGTAGGATCCTGTGTCTGCCTGTTTCCATCAAGCTGTGGAGCAGGGATGGAACCACACTTTGCTGGCTCTGCTAGATTTGGGGTGTTATAGTAGATCTACATGGTTCAAAACAACAGAGATGAGACCAAGGTGACTTCTGGAAACCTGAATAGAAGAATTCTTCTAGTCTTGATCCAGGTGGCAACCCCTGGATAAAGCTGGTTGCTCTTTGATTTGTGCAATTGAAACTTCCAGCCCTCATTTTCAACTGCAGCTTTCCAGTAGGGTCCTATGATGTTTTATAATCCATCACTTTTAGATGATTGAGGTCTCACTCACCAGGTGCCACTGCAAGTAGTTCACTGACATTTTGGTGCCCTATTTATCTTGTGCTAGAGCAGGGGCTCAACTAACTTCTTAGATGAACCAAGTCAAGAAAAGACCTCAGGTACAGCCTGACTGGGCACCATGCAAGCAAGTGTCAGTGCTGGAAGCCACATGCCACACCTCTAGGAATCTGGATGGTTGCTTACCTCCTTCAGTGTTGACTGGTAGGACAGCCACCAGGAAGACCAGGAGCAGGAACATCCTCTTCAGGTTCTGACCAGGTCTCAATTGGTCACTTTGTCACTTCTCACAACTTTTAAACCATCAGGTGAGGAAAGAAGTCCAGAGCCAGAGATCTCTAATTTCCTGTGTGATAATTAAGATCCGAGTTCTTGTCACATCTGTGTGGTGAATGTACAGGAAACACACTATCATCAGTTGCTGGTGATCATGACCACGTTCCCCACAGGAATGATGGAATCTGAGAAAGGTAGAAGTGCCTACTGAGGCCTTCCACACTAGGCAGAGGACAAGTCAATGCTTCAGGTCTCTTTTAAATAATAATATCTCTACATATCATAGTACTCTCTTTGAAGAGTTTTGTTGTTGTTTGTTTTGTTTTGTTTTTGGTTTGGTTTGGTTTAGTTTGATTTTTTTCCACAGGACATTTGGTTTCAGATTTAGGCCGGGTCATATATTAACATCCTAAGAGCTTTGAACACTTTGGGGTATGGGATAAGAGTAAAGACTTAGGTTGAAATGCCATTGGGATGCTGATGACAGTGTCAGGAGGTAAGAAAATGACTGAATGGGAGCTGTACAGGAAGGATTTGACAGACACATGCTCAGAGTCCCACACTATAAAGACACTGATGTCCTTGTCATCTTGACATCTCAAAGGTTTCAGATATTTTATCGTGAAAGTAGTTAGTGGCACAAAAGTAGACACAAACAGCAAAAAGAAAGCTCTACTGTTGGCGCTGAGTCTCCGCATTTGCTATTTTCAACACTGTCAAGGCAATCTGGTCCCTAGGGAAGACTGTATGCAATGCAGGCAAAGCCCTTTACTGCTCACTTCTCTGTCTCTGCTGAGCAATCAGCTGTGATTCATCTTAACCTGGTTGATGTCAGCTTTTGAATGTAGAACTCAAGTGCATTTCTTCCTAGAATACCAGAGTCAACCGAGACTACTGTTCCTGGCAATCTTGTCATTTCATATAGACATAAGGATACTTCTGATGTAAGCTGCATATTGTCTTCATACTGACTTTGCATCTGTCCCACCAAAGCTGGAATATTCAAACACATTCTCATTTGCATTGCCCTCTCAGGGGATTCTACAAGGATTATTGTTATTATCTTATTACTCCGTTAATTTACTTGCATCCTCATCCTGTCAATTTGAAAATGATGAACACATTCAGTAATGGTGGAGTAACTATTAAATATCTGTGTGATACCATATATCTGCTAAAACAAAATCCATAAGGCTATACACCAAGAAAATAAAGATACTACATTATAATGTTACTCCCATAGCCTGATTAGCCTGTGAATGCATCCGATCCTGTGCTGTCACAATTTCCACTGCTGATTTCTTGTATCTTGATAAAGGTATCACATTTCCCTTGTAGTTAAACGTCTTTTGAGTCACTGGGACAGGCACTTGAACTAGCCTGCTGCCTCACACATGGCTCACAGCCCCATATCTCAGGACTTCTGGGAACCAGTTCAAACTGTCAGGCAAAAACAGTGTGAGCACCTCTCCTGCTCCCAAAATTTATGGCTGTTCTGACCAAGGATTGGGGAGTCTGTGGATGTGCTTAGACACCATGTGGAGAAGGAAGTTTGTTTGTTCATGTAAAGATTTTACTGCTAAATGTGTAACTGCCTTAAGACTTTGTGAGTAGAAAGAAGGAATACAAATAGGGATGACCTTTTAATTGGATAGTGTGTGTAGATCTACAGTAAGGTCTGGAAGGTAATGACAGAAGGGCCAGGAAAGATGTATGAAAGCAATGAGCAGAAAATTCTCATGTTTGATGGAAAAAAAATCACCAAGGTCCTCCCGTGGAGCCCAAGGCCTTTATGTAGGATAAACTCAGACAAGGGTCTAGGACATGCAAGCTCACTCTCCTTGTGTCTTAGCTCGATTTCTCTTTTCCTACCCAGACCTGTCTTGAGATAGTACCTCTGGGGTCCCTGTCACCCACGACTTCTGTTTCTATGCTAAGGTCACAGATGAGCATGGAGCTTCTGCTAGGCTTCTGATAGCTACACTTGGAACCTCTCTTCCTGAGCTTGGGAAGCTGAAAGTCCAAGGGGAAAAGGAGCCCTTGGCAGTACTTTACCTGAACAGGGGATGGGGCTGCCCACTGTATCTAGACAACATCTTAATCCATTTAAGATCTGATCTTTTTGCATTCTCAGAATCTGTTTAAAATTTTAAAAAAAATCATCACTATTACAAAAATGAGAAAACACAAGTTTGATGATTATAGCTGTTTCTATTAGTAAAGCACAATGGCACAGTCTTCTACAGCTATCAAACAACATTCTTCTTAGACATTTTTCATCTTCGTGTATGGAAACAATAACCCTATATGACACCATTGCTCCTTCTGTCTGACTCTGTGTCTCCATGGATCTGTGGGAGACTTGCACAGACACCAGCATCCAGAGAAGGATGCTACCTCATGCTTCATACGTGGTCACTACTTTATTGACCAACCAGACCTTAGTAGATAGTAGGGAAGCCCTATGAATATTCAGGACTATAGTGGGGCCTAGAAAATGAGGAGAGTGTAAAGACCAGATCAAGAGCTGGGGAGAGGGTAGGGTGATAATCCAAAGCCTGAATTCATCCTTCTGTTCTGAACACCTAGGATGAATCTTCCAAGAGGGAGTTGGCTCAAAATGTCCCCTGAGTGGTATAAGGCAGACTACAGGGATTGGGTTGCCACAACTTTGGATGTTTTGGAGGATAAACAAGAGAAACAATGATTTATTGTTGTTTGTTTTATTTTGTTTTGTTTTTGTTTCTTTGTTTTTTTATAAGTGGGAAATGTATGTTCTCAGACTTAACTTAGAAAAGCCTTGCACAGGCCTTTCATCTTGTTTCCAAGGAATCTTTGGTTCTGCTTTCCAAATGCCCCCAGGGTGTTTGAACTCTGCTAAGGCAAGCTCAAGAAAGCTATGCTGCATTTTCCCTGTGCTGCCTTCTGGTGTCTGGTGATGGGCTTTTGAGAATTGCTGAAGCACTCTCCAGGTGGGAGAAAACAATCTAGGATGGGGACCTCAGACTGGATGAGAAACAAGGCAGGCTGAGGCCAAAGTGTCAGGGGTTCTCAATCTCCTAGAAGTCCATTCGCACTGGAAACCTCAGGGAATCAGTAATGAAAGGGGGAGGGGACTGCAATGGGGGAGGTGGGCTCTGGTTTAGCTCTGAGCAAATGTTGTGGAGGGGCCTTCTGTTAGGTGAAATCTCTGCATAATGAAGGCTTCCACCCACTACAGGCCTCTATGACCAGAGATTAAATACCTTTTGTATGAAGGAATGTCTGGGAAGGAAAGATCATTGGCTAAACCCTCAGAGTCCATCTAGATACCTCCTTAGCAGATAGGTTTCAAGTCAGTGAGAGGAGAAGAAATAAGTCAGTTTTATATGAGACATCCTCTCCAGGTACATAGTAAAGCTGAGGAAGCACCATGAAAAATATTTAATTGGAGGAGCATTGGCTAAGAGTGCAGATGCAGCCCAGGGATCAACTGTGTTCCTGTAGTCACTTAACAAGGTGCTGTGTGCTCATTTCCTTTCTGGGCCTCCCATTTCCATGAAGGTGCTTAGTGTCTGTTGGGCCTTACAGTTTTCTTTTGTAAGCCATGCATATTTTCATTAACTAAATGAAACTGAGTCAGCAGGTGGTATCTCACACCTTTAATCCCAGCACTTGAGAGACAGAGGCAGGTGGATCTCTGAGTTCAAAGTCAGTCTGGTCTATAGAATGAGTTCTAGGAAAACCAGAGCTAAAACAGAGAAATCCTGTCTCAATAAACCAAAACCCAAACCCAAACCAAAAACTAACAAAGAAAGAAAGAAGCCCTAGCAAATACTCATGGTTTTTCTCTGACTTAGTGGAATGGGGTAGATAGGTATCTTGATTCAGTTTCCCCCTCCAACCCATATAGGCTGTTGCCCAATTTGAATGCTTGAACGTGATAGAATCTGTGGCAAGTTACTGGTCTAGCAGGACAGTCCTGTAGATACCATGTGACAGGAAGTCCTAGAGAGCTGTTAACTGAGGCCTGGGAATCCAACAGTCTTCTGGAGCTGCTTGATAAGAGAATCCTCAGTTCCATGTGCTCAAACCCTTTTGCAATAAGGATAAACCACCAAACAGTGTCTGTGCTTGAGGGTTAAGTGTCTGTACATATAGTATCTCTAATATTAGGAAAATATTACAGTTTATTTTGGCTTTTTAACCCTGTCAATTGTTCAGCATGGGGCATTGAGTTTTATCCTATGACTGTCTCATCAGAAATGGGTTCAAACATGTGGTCTTGGGTGAGTTGGAGGGGAGGAATGAAAGGACTGCCCTGAAGCTGGGAGAGGAGCTGCCCCGTTGTCCTGACTTCTGCAGTCCTTTCTCCATGTTTATACCCTGCTTGTTCCAGATATTCCTGTAGGCCATATTTCAATTTGTTTTAGGCCTGATATCAGGCCTTTTGCAATGTGTCTCAGCTCTTCCTGAGGAAATTCTTTCATGCCTCAATACCACAATGTGTTGAAGGGGCTACACTTTCAAGCACCACAGTGTTTCAACATATATGTAGAACAGGAAGAGGTAACACATGTTGATAGTTACAATTTAAACTACAAAATTTAAATTACAATAGCAGAGACAGCAGGGTACTGGCAATGGGAGAGACAGACAGGTCAAGGGAACAGGATAAAGATATTTTAATAGCCCCAGAAAAATAAAGTCAATGACTTCTGGGGAACCTAGCCCCCAGTGGATACATTGACACCACAGGTCCTGCATCTGTAGCTCAGAGAACATCACGGAAGAGGGGCTGGAGAGATTGTAAGAGCCTGCAAGTCTGCTGTGAAAGAGTGTCTCCTAGAAATGGCAGCATAAGCAAAACCAGGGCTAACAGGTCAATGGACACGTTAGCATGGAAGGGGGACAATTCTGCTGGGTACAATCCCCAGACAGGAAATACAAGAAACTATTGACTGCTGAGAGGAGAACTAGAACCTCCCAGGGATGAGCCTCCTTGTTTTTTATCCAATTCAGAATTGTCATCCTTGACACACATACACAAGAAAAACAGACCCAGCTGGTTGTGTTTGTGACAATAACAGATGGCATGTTGACTAGTCTTATGCCAACTTGACAAAAGCTAGAGTCATTTGAAAAGAGGGAAAATCAATTAAGAAAGAAAATGCCCCAAAAATCAATAAGTAGGCAAGGTTGTAGGGCATTTTTGTTTATTGATTGATGTGGGAGGGCCAAGCCCATTGTGGGTGGTGCTGCTCCAGGGCTGGTGGTCCTGGGTTCTATAAGGAAGCAGGCTGAACAAGCTTGAGGAACAAGCCAATAGGCAGCATTCCTCCATGGCCTCTCCATCAGCTCCTGCCTCCAGATTCCTGTTTCGAGTTTCTGCCCTGACTTCCTTCAGTGAAGCACTGTGACCTAAGAGTTTTAAGATGAAATAATCTGTTTCCCAAGTTGCTTTTGGTCATGGTGTTTATCACAGCAATAGAAACTCTAACAAAGACAGTTACATAATCGATTTTCAATTAATACCACAGTGAAAGACACTGGTAAGAGAATGAGAAGGCACAGCAAAGAGAACATTATCCTCTCAGATATCCCCTAATCAATTTCTGCTAAATGTTACAAGTACTGATTTAATGAGGCTACTTTTTTTTTCTCTCATTCAGACTCTGTACTGGTCTCAGCTGGATGCTGTGTGTGCTTGACTTAATGATGTGTGACCTCTCTCCCTACCTCTTACGTATTCTTTTACTTTTGCTTGCTATGTACTTAATAAGCTTGGTCACTCAAAACTGAAAGAAGGAGTATGCACATCACTCTCCAGACCTTAGAGAACACTGTACTCTGTAAGAGTGGGAAGGGAGGCAGGGGCCTGGGACAGCATCCCTGCTGTGGTCATTGTCACCTAGTCTAGCCCTGGGGCAAGAAGAGAGGTCCTGCAGCTGTCAACTTGAGTTCACTTTGCAACCAGAGCAGGTGAGATTTAGAGGCTAGTATCTGCATTCACATCAGTTTCTATGGTCAGGGATTGGACTGTGCTTTCTCTCCTAAAGATACCTTAGGATCTAAAGAGAAAAGCCATTGTCCTTGCCTGACTCTCCTGTGGGTCCTGGGCTTAGAGTTCTCTGAAAGTAGGAGATTCATGGCTGTTTTCCCATAGGCAACATGCTAACAAGTGTGATTGTGCCTGGAATATAGGAGACCAGATTGAGTTATTTTCATTTCCTGCTCAGATGTAACTATTTCTTCAATAGTGACTGATTCTATTGCTGCTGCTTAGAACAATATTCTACAGGAGAAACACTTAAGCCTCTGGTTGCTAAAATGTCATAATATATCCATAGGCACTTTGTTTTTGACCTTTAATTTTTTTGAGATTATAGTTTAATTACAATATTTCTCCCTCTTCTTTTCTCCCTCAAAATCCTCCCATATATCCCTCCCTGCTCTCCTTCAAATTCATGGCCTTAAAAAATGTTACTACATTTATATATGTATTTGTATACATATACATATACATGTACATGTACATGTACATGTACATGTACATGTACATGTACATATACGTGTGTGTGTGTTTAAAAATATGATCTGATGAATCCATATAATGTTGCTTGTATGCATGCTTTTAGGATGGACCATTTAGCACTGGACAACCAATTGGTATGTTCTTTCCTGAGGAGGGTCACCTCTCCTGCTCTATAGTCACCTACAGTCCTTTGTGTAGGGTTTAGGCCTCCTGGGTTTTTCCTTGTCCAGTTTGGCATGCCCATTGGTGTCAGCCTTTTTCACTTTGCACTTGGATGGTCATGTTGGTGAGACTTTATGCATAGCTTCTACTGTTACTAGGAGACACAATCTCACATCAAACTCCCTGGTCCTCTGGCTCTTACAAACTTTCTGGCTCCTCTTCTGCAATCTTCCCTGAATCTTAGATACAGGAGTGTTTCATAGATGTATCTACTTGAACTGGCCTCCACAACTCTCCATATTGATTGGTTGTAGTTTTTTCTAGGGGTCTCTGTTACAGAGCAAAGTTTCTTTGGTGAGAGGCAAAGACTACAATCATCAATCTACACTCTTCCCTGGAGATAGAAGTCTGGGTCCCAAAGGCTCTTATACCTTTGAAGGTGTGTTGAAGCAATGGTGATTAAATGTAATGCTGAAGACTGTTTTAAGCATGCTAGGAGACATGCCACCTAAATCTGAACTTCAGTAGTTCTTCATTTGGATGAAGTGCCTAGCAACTCCAGACATTTATTGAACTTTTATTTTGACAGAGATATTTCCTTGAACCTTTGAGGTCACCTCTACTGTGTCTCTGGGCTTCACTCCCCACCCATAACAATCAACTGTATGAGTGACTGCACTCCTAATATAAGTCCCTGTATTCTTCTTTTTCTCCTCTTTTTTAGGTTCCAGAACTGAGTAGTTCAGATGTGTAAAGTCACAGCAATAGATCTCTGAAGATAACAGGCTGTTCAAATTCTATTGCTAACTGGAGATGTGCAGGTGATAAGTAGCTCAGAGGCAGGATGTGAGACCACATGGTCTCTCATGCAATATCCTCCCAGACCATGTCGGAGGGCACTGGGTGTCCACACAAACATATTTGGAAGAAAAATGAGAGTGAAAAGGAAATTTGTCTAAGTAGAGGAGTTTGGACAAGAGAGTCCTGGTTCTGTAGAAGTCTTGTTGAGGCCTAGGAGGGTCATGCTATTGTCTGGGACTTACATCTGCTTATAAGCCTGTATCCTTAATTTTTTTAAAAATGTGATAGTTTTTATCTTAGGGTCTCATTGCTCTGAAGGGATAATATGATCAAGGCAACTCTTATGAAGGCAAATGGTTTTTAATTTAATTTTATGTTTAATTATTGACTTTAGATCTTGCTCACTGCCCTCCTACCAGTCACCCCCTCCCACAATCCTTCCCACATCCTCCCTCCCTTTCTCCTCTGAGTGAGTGGGCAGTCCCTGGGTATCCACCCCCATCGTGGCATTTCAAGTCTCTGTGAGCAAGGAGCATCCCCTCACACTGGGGTGAGACAAAGCAGCCCATCTAGAAGAACGTATCCCACATACAGGCAACAGTTTTTGGAATAATCTCAGCTCCAGTTATGTGGGACCTACATGAAGTCCAAGCTGCACATATGCTACATGAGAAGGGAGGCATAGGTCCAGCCTCTGTATGTTCTTTGGTTGGTGGTTCAGTCTCTGAGAGCCCCAAGGTTCCAGGTTAGTAGATTCTGTTCTTCCTGTGGAGTTCCTTTTCCCTTCAGGACCACAGTTCTTTCTCCTATTCTTCCATAAAGTTCCCAAGGTTTTTCCACTGTTTGACTGTGGGTGTCTCTATCTGTCTGAGTCAGCTTCTTGGTGGAGCCTCAAAGAGGACAGCCATACTAGAAGCTTGTCTACAAGCATAATATAGCATCATTATTAGTGTTAGGGATTGGTGCTTGCCTATGGGATTGATCTCAAATTATGTTGGTTTTTGGTTGGAAAGGCAAACATTTAGTTGAAGCTGGCTAACAGTTTCAGAGGTTTAGTCCAATAACATCATGGCGGGAAGCATGGCAATATGCAGGCAGATGTGCGTCTGGAGGAACTGAGTGTTCTACATCTTGAGCCAAAGGTAGCTAGGAGAAAACTAATTTCCACACTGGGTATACCTTGAACTTTTATATGGGACCTCAAAGCCTACCTCTACAGTGAACACTTCCTCCAACAAGGCCTCATCTACTCCAGCAATGCCACCACTTTTAGTAGTGCCACTTCTTTGGGCCAAGCACTCAAAGTTATGAATCTATGGGGATCATACCTATTCTAACAACCACCATTTTCTTTCAGGAAATAATTTTACCCATGAAATTACTCATTATACTCATGAGTGAAATACTTCACATTTAAGACCCATGGGCATATGTAAATAATTGTAGAGGGATCGGGCTTTAGCATCTTTCTTCCTCTTGTCCTCTGGGGACCTTCATAATTTGATCCCTGGGCCATGAGCATAAGCAATTTCTATGAACTCCAGTCATTTTTCTAGTAGTAATTTACTATGGCCATGCCAAATTCTGCCAGAATATATAGAATACAGGTGCTATAGTGACAGTTGTGATATTTATACTAGACTTGAATATTCTTACTTCTAGTATCAGGAACTGGATTTACAGTTGGGTTGCAGATTGCCTCCTAACCCAGCAATGAAGGTGAAGTCACCCATATTCCACAGGGATCTGAGCATCTCTTGCCATGGCAATTACCATAAATTCTCAGCGTCCATGTAGTTCACCTCCTACCTTTACCTGTGAGCAGTTACATCACAGGCTAAATAAAAGGCAGATCCTCTTGTCCTTTGCTCTCTCTTTTCTCTCTTTTCTCCTTTCATCTCCGTCACCACCTTTTGCCCCCTTCCCCCACAATAAACTTCTCACCTGGAACTGTACTAGCCTGGTGTGGTCTCTCTAGACACAAGCTGCGATTCTAACACAACACTTAGCTTTGTACTGACATTAATTTATTAAAATTAAGATACAATTACATTACTTCCCCCTTTCCTTTTCTCTCTCAACCCTCTTAAATATTCCCTTGCTTTATCTCATATTCATAGCCTGTTTTCTTTCTTTTTGTTAAGTATGAGTATATGCATCGTATGTGTTGGAGGATGGAATACAGCATAGGATCGCTGAAGATGCAGTTACAGGCAGTTGTGAATTGTCTGAGGTGGGTGCTGGGAACCAAACTCAGGTCCTGTGAAGGAATAACCACTCTTAAACATGGAACCAAGTCTGTAGGCTCAGAATCTCGTTTTTTTAAAAAAAATTATTACTGTTACACACACACACACACACACACACATATATATATATATATATATATATATATATATATATATACACATACATGCATACATAAACATATAAATAAAATGACCCATTGAGTTCATTTAGTGTTGCTTATGTGTATATGATTTCAGGGCTTGACACTTGGTATTGGACAACCAATCAGAGGGTCAGCTCTGAGGAAGACAATTTCTTCTGCTTTCAGAATTTCTTAGTTGCCTGTAGCTCTTCCTTTAAAGTTACAGCCCCTAAGATTCCCTGTCCCATGTTAGCATGTCTATTGGTAACTATTACTTGTTCAGCTCTTGTTTGGGTAACTATATTATTGAGGTATCATGAGTGAAGCCTCCTTGTCATTTCTAGGAAGCTTAATCACACAGCACATTTCCTGACTCTCTGGCTCTTACAATCTTTCTTCTTTCCCCCTCTTCTGAGATGTTCCCTGAGCCTTAGGTTCAGGTGTTTGTTGTAGGTGTATCCATTAGAGCTGAACATCCCATGATCCTTTGCTCTCTGCATTTTGAACACTTGTGGTTTTTTGTAATGGTCTCTGTCTCTTAAAAAAAACTTCCTTGATGAGGGAGGAGAGCTACCTTTATTTGTGGGCATAAGGATAAGCATTTAGAATGTGGAAAGGAATCAAGCTGGTTTAGTAAAGTGGTAGTAGTCGGTTCTCTAACATCCATGATCTCACTAGCTCCAGGAATTGGTTAGATTTCCAGTTCCAAGCATGCCTCTCCTCCTCCAGTTGAGCAATAGCAAACATGCCTTTCTTCCTGTTGCACAGGCTTTAAATCTAATTAGACAGATATTGATTACTGCCATGATATAAGTGCCACTAGTGCATCTTAAGGGATACCTTGTTATGATGGTCATTGTGGTTTATAGATGTCATGGTTAGGACTATTGGTTGTTTCCCTCTGTTGGTAGCTTTCAGAGTATCTTCCATTATAACCATAGCTAATCTTTAGGGAGGAAACTCTCAGGCTATAATCAGCCTAGAGTATTTGAGTCCTGTGTCCAAAGGGTATGGTGTCTTCAGCAACAGGGAATTACTTTCAAGTTCTGAGAGGCAACTAAGGGCAACAGAAATAACCTACATTTGTTTTAGAAGTTAATTGAACTTCCCTGACTAACAACTCAAAAGGAGGCTTCCCATGCCTGGTACCAGTGTTTTTGTTAGATAGTGTATACCTTTTCACTGAGCATTGTCAGCTTAAGTCACACCACTTGGTATTATTTTCCCTCCTCCCTTCCTGATTCTTCTATATCAACCCCACTTCACTGCCCAGTAAAGCCCTCCTCTATGTTTTCCTTGTATAGTCTTTTCACCTAAGATTCATCACAAGGGGCTATTAGCACAGAGCACAAGACTCTGTGAGTGTAGATTGGATCACCCAAACAGCAGGTTAGCGAGCACTTGTCATTCTTCCCACTGCATCTCCAGAGCACAGCATTCTTAGACTCCTCTTACAACAAGGCTGGCTATCATCATCATCGTCATCATCGTCATCATTGTCATCCTACATTATTGACAGGCTGACAGCTATTAGCAGCGGGATTGTCTAAAGTAATGTTGAGACTGGAGAATGACTGGATAGTATGTACCTTTGAACTTGGATACATGCCCAGGACTCTGCTTAGAATCCAGCTTAGAATCCTCTTTGCTGAGATAGAATGTAGACTAGCATCAGAGGAATATCCTGGCTGTCACCACTGTTACAACAGATGGTTAATAAAAGCTTTGAACTCTCACCAGGGAGATGTGAGAGACACAGTGGGAACAGGTGCTGGTGTAGAGTGGTCTCCCAGTCCCTCAGGCCTTTCATATCTGATTGATACATTGAGCACATGGATTTGGTCATGACAAGAGCAAAACAGTGGACATCTGGACCTTCAGACATGTCTTCCTTCAGAAAAAGGATTCCTTTACAGTCTAGACCTACATATGTTAGTGGGTTAGACCCCAAGAGAGACTTTAAGTCCTGAGTGTGTGTGTGTGTGTGTGTGTGTGTGTGTAGTGGTGTGCTAAAGAACACAGAAGTACCAAGGAGAGTGATGATGTAGTTAGGGTCTGCAGGATCTCGTGGGAAACAGGCTTCAGGCCTGTATGGAGTTGTAGAAAACTTTCTAAACAGATGTCTGGTCTGGAAGCTGCCTTAGAGGTGCTGACAGGAGCAGGAAGACATGCAAAGAGGTGGAGACTCCATTGTGTTTCTTTATTATCGGGTCTGGGACTGGGCAGTGTTCTGGGGTTCCAAGTAAATGTCACAGAACAAATGTGGTGTGGGGGACTTTTCTGCTGCTCTCTGCTCTTCTGACCTTACTGGCAAGAGTTGTCTCCATTTGCCAGTACAACCATTTAATAGTGAGACTGTCATCCCTGAGAAACTGCTACATGTAATCAATAATTCACATGGGCATGCAGTTACTAGAGAATGACTGTGTGATGCTAGAGATGAGCTGTTAACTACAATTTTGTTTACAATGGTCTTCACTGAGTATTAAACAAATGGCCGTATGACAGGAGTTACATGTAAAACAATGAACTTGGATAGATGCTTAAAGGAATTCATGAAAGCATTTCGTATGTGCCCAGTTGGATTTGGTAAGACATCTGATCATTAATTATTTCACTTAAGACAATAGAAACTGAAGAAGTTCAGATTGTAAACACCACAGGATCAGGTGTAATTAACATTTTGATGTGTCAGAAAAGCCTTACCAGCTGAGTCCCTGCAGTTACTTTAAGATGCTTAAAGTCTGATTTCAGTCTACGTGATTTCAGTGACCTTTTATTTGATTTAGACAACCACAGAGTAGTCTATAGGGCAAATACACCATTCTTTTAGTCAACATTTTTTCTGTAGTTTTATGGAACTTCAAAGCACTCAAAGTGTGAAGCAAATCTTCACCACTGGAAATGGAAACACTGGTCTATAACCCAGTGTCTTAGTATAACCTGTGGTTTTAGACAGGAAGTGCCGTCTCTGTTGGACACTGCCTTGCTTCTAATCTGATTTTGTGACTTGTATTCCTACTAACATTGGCATTAGCTTAAATATTCCTACGTTCTATTTTTCCCTTTCTTCTAGAGCGTATGTAGTTTAAGCTAATACCATGTATTAAAAACTCGGTTTTTATCTTTTTTCTAACCTTAAGATTTATTCACGTATTTATTTCACGTAAGAGTGCTCTATCTGCATGTCCACGTGCAGTCCAGAAGAGGGCATCAGATCACATTATAGATGATCATGAGCCACCATGTGGTTGCTGGGTACTAAACTCAGGACCTCGAGATGAACAGCCAGTGCTCTTAACTGCTGAGCCATCTCTCCAGCATCAGAAGTTCATTATTTTCATGGGTTTGAGATTTGTCTTAAATAAGGAATTAGTGGAATTTCAACTCTGTCCTTGGATCAAGATTATCTGTCTGGATAGCTCAGCACTGAGTGGGAGGGTTTCAGGGAGAGAGTCTTGACCTGGGGAGAGATGCTGATTCAGAAAGTGGGATAAGGTGACAAGGGGGATGCATGGCTTAGGGAAGAAAAAAATCTCATCTTGATCCCCATGCTGAGGAGAGTGGCCCACAGGGTGTGTTTGTGATTGGGAAGAAATCTCATTTTCTGTAGGAACGTCACTCTATCTAGGCAGATGTCATTGGGTATCCACTAGAGAAGGAGTGTTTATGCTCCTTCAGTATCAATACATGGAAACCTAATCCCTATCAGAAAGGAATTACATGAGAAGTGACAGCTACTGAACCCTTGTGAGTAGCAGTCCTGTTAGAGAGGCCCCATGGATTCCTCTTGTGCTTTCTACATTGTGAGAATGCAGGAAAGGATAGCTGTGATCTAGTGAACAGCTTCTCATCAGACACCGGATGCTGATGCCTTGACTTTGAACTTCTCAGCCTCTGAAATATGGTAAAATGAATGTCTGTTGTTTAATATACCACTCTAATACCACTATGTGGTTCTTTGACATATGAGTTCCAACACAGTAAGACAACACTAAATAATATTTAATAAACAAAAATATATGCTGTCCAGGAGACATTAATAAGGGCTATGGAAATCACCTGGAGCTGGTCTGCATCTGAGACAGGAACTCAGCAGGTCCCTGATATCATGGAGCAAGACGTCTCATTGTTCTTTTGATCCAGGGCATGAAGCTCTGGATCTTGGTGAATACAGCTGGAGGGTTCCCATTGTTGCTTCCATAGGAGACAATGCCCTGGGCCACATTGCTACATACCAGAGGACCACCAGAATCCCCCTGTGGGCAGAGGAGAAAAAGAACATGAAGCTAGGCTTTCTGGATCTTGCTGCCCTATGATACAGGCTCCCAGAGAAAGGTATGTGTTGGAGGCTTCTTCCAGTTGCCTGTGTGTGGGCGATGGGCTTTTGATGGGCTTACAGGAAACAATTTGCTGTGTCTTTCAGCTGCTAGCCTTCAGATCCTGTTAAAGTTACTGCTGTCAGCTAACTCCATCAAGGTACTTCTACCTTCCCCAGTACACTAAATTGTGGGTCTTCCTGTCATTCCTGAAGAGGAAAAACCCTTTCCACTTTGGTCTAGTCCCCAGGTTTGAAGGAGTGGAGACCTGTCCTGCTGTCCTCTGCCAGCCTTGAGCCCCTTGTCCCAAGAAAAATACTGGTGGGTGTTCACAATCTTACCCTGAAGGCAGACTTCCTCTCTCTTGGGTTTCCCACACAGATCTGAGTCTGGCTGTTGTAGAATTGGAAGCGATTGGAGCACTTTTGGTCCATCTGGATTCTTAGCTGCACCTCCTGGAGTACATTTGTTCTCCTTCCCTGGCTCACCTGGCCCCAGCCAGCCACTGTGCACACATCCCCTGGCTGCAGTTTCCTGCTGGCCTGAGGCAGAGCCACTGGCTTCACTGCTCTACTCCTCCGGGCTCTGCTCCTCAGCTGTCAGGAGGGATGGAGGCATTCCAGCTCAGCTGCTGTCTCCCACCAGCACCCATTGATTCTTCCTCCCCATCACCCCTCTGGAATCCTGTTGAGGCATTCTCCTCAAAAGCCACACACCAGGAGTGAGCCAGTAAGCCTGGAGAACCAGAGGTCAGAAGGGGAGTACCTGCAGTAGCATGATGTCATTCCTAATGGTCTGTGGATTGTAATCAGGATGGCGGATGGCTCTGAGCACAGTGATGTGTTGCTGGGTCTTTTCTCGCCTTTGGATGTTGTGGGCCCCTAGGGTAACATTTATGGAGCTGCAAAAGAAAGGTTGTGATAGAGGTAGGTATGATAACCAGGATCTTAGATCCAGCAGTTCAGAAGGGCAGATGAATATCCCAAGGGCAGAAAAATAAGCTGGAAGTGGGGGTGAGGGGGGGGAAGTGCGAGGGCCTTAGGCCTGACCCCTGCCTGCTGATTCCCACAAACCCTGAAATGGGGAAAGCAGATTAAACATAAACAGTCTGAGTTCATAGTTAGCGCCCAGCCTGTGTCTTCCACTTTCTGTTTCTTTTTGGACCACAGCCTCCTTTTCTGTGTATGGGCACTTGCTTCTTACCACCCTCCTCCTGGTCCCATCTTGTCTCCAGAGGTTCATTATCATGCTACTCAATTGTAATTGCATACTTTCAGGCTCTGTTGAGGGAATTTGGGGACACTGACTTCCTCAGAAGCCCCTGAGTTTCTCACCTTCCCAAGCAATGACCTGCTGTTAGGACAAAGTCTTCTCGCACTAGAAACCCTCCACAAGCACTCAGCCCTTCTGGACTCTGGATCAGAAGAAATGCCATGTAGGGGTACGAATTTGGTTTGGCTTCTCGGCCTCCAATGATCTTTCCTGCAAAGAGGCATCTGCCACTCACCTGTGTACTTGGAAACTTGCTGACAGCGCCAGGTGGGCAGCTTAAGAAAGGCTGGAAGTGGGGGAGGGAGGTGATACAGAAGAGCTTTGTGGAACATCAGACACAGGGAGAAGATGCCAAGACTCCACAGGAGTTACTCCTAGCTTGAAGGGAAATTCATCTCCTTCCCAGACCTTCTCCAAATGGAAAACTATGCTTTGTTCCACATGAGGCTGACTCAGGCTATTGAGGCAAGATGCTTTCCCAAAGTATGAACTTTCTCTGTTTTCTGGTACTTCTTTCTTCAGAGAACAACCCATGGCCCAGAGTCTACCTTCACAAATCTTGGGACTAGATATGGGTGACTGAATAAATTCATGTAGAAAATATTTATATAGTACTTTCTATGTGTGAAGGCCAATGACAAGACTCTCTTGTATATTAACTAATTTAATTTCCATCCAACTCTATATGGCAGTAATAATGTTATCTACATTTTATAATTAAGGAATCTGAGGAGACGTAAGTTCAAGTAACTTGCTCAACAATAGAGAGTTAGGATTGCTACAACATGTCTATTCAAGTGTATAGGATAGGACCCATTCTATGAGGTGCGGTTGGCCACTCACCTGCCTCATCTCCTTGGAGTAGAATAAAGGTCAACAGGAGCAAAAGTGGCTGCATCTTTCCAGAACTGGTGCTTAGTTGCTGCTTGTACTTTCCTCTGGCAGACTTTTATCCTCCCCTGGAGAGGAAGGAAGGGTGTGCTGAGAAGTCACAGGTCCATTTTCCTGCTCCTGTGATAGATTTCATCACCCAAGGCTTCCTAGGAGGTTTGCACACCAACTGCCAGTGATCTGGGAGAAGAGAGAGTTGTCTACATCTATGTGTTGTCCCACACAGTTGCTGTGTCCTTGCTAACAGCAAAATAGAAATCCAGCAAAGAGTGAGGTCTTTGAATATTGTGTACCAAGAATACCATACACCAATAATTCTGGGAAACTGGTGACTACTTTCTTTTCCTCCTCTCCTTCTGGGATTACAGCTTCAGTTGACAATGAAAGACACACACACACACACACACACACACACACACACACACTGAGGATGACTTTGAACTTCTGATATTCCTGCCTCCATTCCTGACTGCTGGAGTTCACCACAATATCAGGTTTATGAGGTGCTGGGAATCAAACCTAGAGTCTCATGCATGATAGGCAATCACAATATCTGCTGAGCTAAAGCTCTCCAGTTCTGGACCTCTTCCTCACTTCCATTTAGCAATGTCCAAGGATAAGGTGAGTAAATGATGGTGAGTGTGGGGGAGGTATGGATGAAGACAGCAGCAACATGCCAAAGAGGGATAAAGAGAAATAAAACCTGCTTGTCTTCATCCTTTAAGAACCCTACTGCTCCTACTACTGTCTAGAAGTTGCCAAGATTGATAGAATGAATGGTCACTCTCTTGAAGTCATGGAGGGAGCTACTGGGGAAGGAAAGGGTAGATCAAACCTCTCATATTGACTGTTTCTCTTAGGTCGCCTGAGCTGCAACCCACACTCAGAGAAAATCATAACTCACTTGAAGAGTTTTTGTCAATTCTGGCAAAGATCTTTGTGTTCTGCAGGATGCCCTGAATGCTGTGGTGCCCAGCAGGCTGACTTGCTGAGAGCTCTCTGCTTCGAAACATTTGGGATCCCATATCATTGATGATGGAAGACACCAGGCAGCCTGGTTTCCATTCTCTGCCTTGTAGATACCAACTTTAAAGAGAAGAAAGAAAAGAAAGAGAAAATAAAGTAGTCACCAGTTTCCCTGAATTATTGAGTGTATGGTCACTCATCGTTTATTACGTGTACCTCAAGAAAAGCTATGGTTAAATAATGAACAGTATGGGACAGTGGGGGTGAGATGACACAAAAGAGATCGCTGTTACACAGCGGATCTTTAAACCTGCTGAAGAATAGCTAACAGATTCAGTGTTTGCTGCAGAGCATTGTAATCCTGTATCTCTTCTGTGAAGGAGCTGAAGACTGACATACTAATATATGGAGCATGTAGGCTAACTCCTAAAAACCTTAGAAGTTAAGGATTCTTTCTCATCTCATACACAGTTTCCCACTTATTTTATAGTTGCATGAACTGTAATCCCATCTTAATCCATGTTCTCTGACATTTTATTTTTTTGTGTTATGAATTTATTTTGTTTGTTTTGTCTTGAGAAAGGGTTTCTCTGTGTAATCCTGGCTGAGCTGGAACTTAGAACTAGGCTGGCCTCAGACTCAGAGATCTTCCTCCTTCTGTCTCCTGAATGCAGGGGTAAGAGACAGGTGCCACCAAGGCCAGGTTTGGATTTGTTTGTGTGGGAGGAGTAGCAGAGGGAAGATAGAAGAGCACCTAGCATTCTTACCTTTGCATTTGCTATAATTTCATTTCACTGATATCTTAACATTTTGCGTTGTTTCTGAAATGATATCTGAATGGAAATAAAGGAAAAAATGATAAAATTGTCTGCATATACAGAAAAAGAGGGATGAAAGACATACCCTGACTTATGTAGATACAGCTGTGCATAGGGCATTTTGTACTAGGGAACAAGGAATTCATGTCAACTTTCCCACTGAAATCAACCAAAAACCCAGCTGCTTAAAATAACCAGCGAATGTAAAAGCCTGAGAACTGCCTGTACAGGAGTTATTGTCAGGCCCTGATTGAAAGAATAGTGAGTCTAGGCAGGAAGCTAATGATGTCCAGGGAAGGTACTGAACCCATGAATTATGAACCTTTGAAAATCAAAATAGTGAAAGACTATTGTATATAACTCCTGCAGACAGGGCTCCCATCTCTTTGATGGGATTAGCATAACTTTAAGACCAAATCTAATGAAAATATTAATCTTTATGAGAAAGATACTGATGTGTCATATTTTCAAGTCTTTATTTGCGCTTGGCCCTATTTTCTCCCTAGAAAGAATTTTTTTGGTGTGGTGTGAATAAAAAGACATAGTGTACTTTTTCCACACAGAAAATATGTGTCCACATAAGACAATAGAAACTTGTGCCTTATAAATATTACCTATTAGGGTGAAAAGAAGACAAAACCTTACTATGTCAGAGGATGCACCCTCTATCACAAACGAAATATCCAGCCAACAGCCATAACATATGTGAAAAGAACATTATGGAGCAATGTTACTTTGAATACATATCAAATTTGATATACAATAATACACACAAATTAGCAAAAATTTACACCATGAGAAGATTGAGTTTATTCTAGGAGCATGTGGTTGTCTTTGCATTTGAAAATTGGTTGCTATAGTAACTAACTGATTAGAGAGAAACATTGTTCACAGTGATGCAAGAACAAAAGGAAAAACTGCCTAAGTATTTGCTAAATTTCACAATCATTCATTGCATTTTTTTACAGCAAATTAGAAAGGAATCTGATCTCATAAAATTAAACACTAATAATAATTAATGGTGAAACATAAGAAACGTTTTCTTTCAGAGCAAAAATATATCAAAATACCTGGATATAAATTGCCATCCATCATCTTCCATGTCATGTTAGCAGTTTGAGTTAGTTAGGCAGGAAATATAAGTGAAAGGGCTAAGGCCCAGGAAGGAGGAAACCAAACTGTAGTATTTGTGGATAGGGAAGTACTTAGAGAGGCTTTAAAAGAATCTACAACTAAATTACCATCATTGATATAAGAGCCTAACAAAGGGGCTGGATAAAAAAAATCAATTGTATTTTTACAAATATAGCAATAGTGTTAGAAAAATTAAAAATGCAATAATTTAATATATAATTGCATAGAAATGAAAAAATGATAAAACTACATGAAAGTTTAAAAGAACAGATGTGATAAAAATGAGCAAAGAATCATTTAAGAAGACTTAAACATAGTGATTTCCATGCACATGAACTGGAAGACAATACTATAAAAGTGTCTTTTTCCCCAAAGTTGACATGTAGATCCATTGCTCTTGAGAAATATTTTGTAGGATTCTTTGCAAGTGTGTGTGTGTGTGTGTGTGTGTGTGTGTGTGTGTGTGTGCTGATATGTGACATAGCATATGGAGAGAGTTCAGAGGACAACCCATGGGGGTTAAGGTTTGCTTTTAGACCTCACACAGTCCGATATTGACATACCACATACGACAATTTTGTTCTCCATCAAATACTCACTGAGCAGGGTCAACTCTGCTCAGATCAGACAAGACTAGGCATGTTCCGGGGGGAAGGTATGGCTGTTGGCTGCATATTTAATTTTTGATAGAAATTACATCCCTTGACGTAGTAAAAACTAATATTCTCTTATTTCTAATAATGAGAAATGATATTTATAAGGCACAAGCTTTTCCAGCATCCTAGAAGCACAGACATTTCTATGTGGAAGAGATAAAACTTTACCTGTTATTTATGCCACTTCAAAAATTCTAGGAGAGGAAGGACATTGACCAAATGTGAATAAAGACTTGAAAATATGAGACATCAATATCTCTATCATAGATAAAGATTTTATATACTATAATTAAAAGTAAACAATATAAAGAGAATAATTGATGGATTTGATACATTAAAATCGAGAGGAAACAAAGACAGAGATTCTTAGAACACACACAACCAGCAAGACTTGTGAGTCAAGTTATATAATGAACTTCCATAAAGCAGTGTGAAAGATAAATAAATAAACAGCATAATGGACTTTAATAGAAATCTCAAAACAGAACAACCAGCTGACCAATAAACATCTTGAGAGTTGCTGATCTCACCAGGTATCACCAAAGCAGCAAGTTAAAACACTCTGAGCTACCAACATCACCACCCATCCATCGATATAAATGTGAAGGAAGCCTGTGTCCAAGAAGGCTGCATCAAGCCAGAATCGCAGCACTTCAAGGATTGGCATAGAGAGTCATAGAGGGCTTCTGGAGAATGGCCCACTTCCTGACATAAAACACAGTGATTGTCTTATAAGTATTCTTTCAAGAGTATACATGGAATCTGTAGACTTTTCAAGTGAGCATATTTCACAATAAACACACACACACACACAGTTTGCTTGCTATAGAGTGGGTGTTAGAGAAAACATTTGAGTGGAGAGGAGATTAGCATAATATATTAGAGCTTGTACCTTTAAAATGTTTTTACTTTAATAAAAAATGTGGTTTGAACAAGTAAGACTGTGATAGGTTTCACAATGTCCATGGCTGGTGGCATCTGTTTCCGGCTGTTCCACTACATTTCTGTCAGTTACAGTTTTTCTCCTTTGGGGTGTTGGGACACCAATAGTGGGTGTTTCCCATCTCCACGCTCTGATCCTCTGGGCAGGCAGTGAACAGATGCCACTGGCTCAGAGTTCTACCCTCCCGCCCGCCCCCCCCCCCAATCAAGAAACCAATTTAGTTGTTCTTGACTTTGTAGGAGACTGGGACTCTACTGACCTCAGGTCCTCAGGGTGTCTTAGTGTCACTCCTGAAATGGTGTTTGGAAAAATCTCAGATGCCTCCTCTGAGTGTGGATATTTTGTCATTATTGGTGTTGGGAGTAGGATGCATCACAAGCAGTCCTTTTGACATAGTGTCTGCAAGCAGCCAGACCTTTTAATGGAGAATTGGAGTGTGTGTTGCTTTCTGTGAAATAGCAGCAGGCAACAAAGGAGATATGGAAGCTCCAAACGGTCCTGAAGCACGTGATTGCAATAGCAGATTTGCTGGCATCTGCACAAAACCCCTCAGATTGAGAATGCAGATGGAACAACACATGTGGATGTCTCAGGTCTTCAGCATGCAAGTCAGAACGATATTTCCAAGGTTAGGCAGAGGTCAATGTAAGCAAGAAGAGGAGTACACTTTGAGACCCTCTTGGCAAACCTTCAGACCATCCAAATAAGCAACAATATAGGTCATGATATAGGTATGGAATGAAGTGCTAACAAGTCAGAAAAGTTTATCTTAAAATTCTATTTAGTGACATTCAGAAACCTGTATTCTCTTATGGTGAGTGGAAAAAGCAGAGTGTAAAACCATGTATATAATTTAATTCTAATTCTATAGAGGGAAAGGGGCAATAACCAGAAAGAAGGGCAATTTTATATAACCCTTACTTGCATCACCATATTATCTATTTTTCCATAAGGGAGATGATTGTTCCTACTTACCCTTTTTTAATTTTTTATTTTTTGGAGACAGGATCTCAGGTAGCTCAGGGTGGACTCTAAGTCTCTGTGTTGCCAAGGATGATTTTGGATTCATAATCTTCTTCATCACTAGTGCTGGGATTGCAGGCATGCACTACCATGACAGACTGGGTTGAAATGTACTAGTTTTATAAGAAGAGAAAATTATGTTGCTTACAGGAAAATGGATGGAAATAGAGGTCATTTGGAGAAATGAAATAAACCAGACTCAGAAAGACAAATGTCACATGCTTTCTTTCAGGTGTGGATTTTGGAGACAGGGAGACATGGTAGTAAAGGGTGTCTATTAGAAATATGGAAGGAGGTAAGGCTTGGGGCAGGAGGGAAAGGGTAGGGGAGGCTGAATAGGATTAAAATGTGTTATATGCATATAAGGAAATTTCCAAGTGAAACCCACTACTTTGTAAAATCAGTATATGATAATAAAAGAAGATGGTAGAGGAAGGAAAATCTAAAGTAGGGCCCATATGTTCTTACAAACAGCAATGGCATTAAGCATTGTAATCACCATGAGCTAAGCATGTTCCCTTGCTCCCAGCTCAGGTGAGGGCTAATGCTGTACTGTGACTGTTGTTGTACAACATGAGAACACGTCAAAGCTCTCCTTAGAAAATGTCTTGGGTTGAGGAGGGAGGGAGAGAGACAACTAGAATTAGGGGGCATCTCATCAACAAGCCAGAAACCTACAGCAATAGGACCTCCCAGGAATCTATGAGGATGACCCTAGCTAAGGCTCCAAGTAATGAGGATATGGAACCTGAACTTGCTATTTCCTGTAACCAGGTGAGACTACCAGTGGAGGGATTGGGACTCCAGCCCAGCCACAGAATCTTTAACCTATACTTTATTATTGTGGATTTGGTTTATTGTTTTTATTATGTTAATTGGGTTCCTCAAAAAATTACAAGAGAATCCCTCATGCAAAATGCTGTGGTTCCCTGCTCCCACTTGGTTCTAATTGGTAAATAAAGTTGCTGAGAGCCAATGGTTGGGCAGGGAGACAGAGGAAGGACTTTAGTTTTCCCAGGGCAAGGGAACTGAGTAACAAAGAAGGAGGAGAATCGCCATGCTACGGAAAGAATAAGATTCAAGCTTGAGAGCTGCTAGAAGAGAGGCATACCAGCCATGTAAGAGCCAGGAAAGAGTGGTCCCAGGGCCCCCAGCCCCACTGGGTCTGGGGAAGGAAAGATGGAATATAGATTTTAGTAAGTAATAACTCAGAAGTATCAGAGGGGAGGTGTTAGCAATGTGGAAGTCTGAGAGTGGCCCAGCTGACTAAGGCATATTAAATATAAGGCTGTGTGTGTGTGTGTGTGTGTGTGTGTGTGTCTTTCATTCAAGAATCCAGAGCACCCTTCCTCCACTGCCTGGTCCTGTGGGCTGGGGCAGACACAGAGTTGGTCTGCTCCTGTCCTGTGGGGATACTGACTCCTGAGTCATCCTAGAGGAGCCACTGCACTCAGAGCAGCCGAGGAGCCACTGCACTCAGAGCAGCTGAGGATCCACTGTACTCAGAGCAGCTGACACTGAGTTGATCTACTCCTGTCCTGTGGAGATACTGACTCCTGAGTCATCCTAGAGGAGCCACTGAACTCAGAGCAGCAGAGGAGCCACTGCAATCAGAGCAGCAGACACCAAGATGAGAATCTTAAGACTACAGAGACATCTGGACTCTGAGGAGCTCTGCAACAAGCAAGATAACTGGAAATACAGACTCCAGTCTTACACAGTGAGGGCAGGCAACACTAGAGTTAACCAGATGGCGAAAGGCAAGTGCAAAACATAAGCAACAGAAACCAAAGTTTCTTGGCATCATCAGTACCCAGTTCTCCCAATATAGCAAGCCCTGAACACCCCATCACACCTGAAAAGCAGGATTCAGAATTAAAATCACTTCTCATGATGATGATAGAGGATTATAAGAAGGAATTAAGTAACTCCCTTAAAGAAATACAGGAGAGTACAAGTAAACAGAAGCCCTTAAAGAGGAATCACAGAAATCCCTTAAGGAAATGCAAGAAAACACAAAGGAGGAATTAAACAAAAAAATTCAAGATCTGAAAATGGAAATAGAAACAATAAAGAAAGCTCAAAGGGAGACAACCATAGAAATAGAAAACTTAAGAAAGAGGTCAGGAGTCATAGACGCAAGCATCACCAACCGAATACAAGAGATAGAAGAGAATCTCAAATGCAGAAGATGCGGTAGAAAATATTGACACAGTTGTCAAAGAAAATGCAAAATGCAAAAAATTCCTAACTCAAAACATCCAGGAAATCCAGGACACAATGAGAAGACCAAACCTAAGGATAATAGGTATAGATGAGAATGAAGAGTCCCAACTTAAAGGGACAGTAAATATCTTCAACAAAATTATTGAGGAGAACTTCCCTAACCTAAAGAACAAGATGCCCATAAACATACAAGAAGCCTACAGAACACCAAATAGAATAGACCAGGAAAGAAATACCTCCCGTCACATAATAATCAAAACATCAGATGCACAAAACAAAGAAAAAATACTAAAAGCAGTAAGGGAAAAAGGTCAAGTAACATACAAAGGCAGACCTATAAGAATTACACCAGACTTCTCACCAGAGACTATAAAAGCCAGAAGAGCCTGGACGGACATCATACAGACCCTAAGAGAACACAATTGCCAGCCCAGATTACTATACTCAGCAAGACTCTCAATCACTATAGATGGTGAAACCAAGATATTCCATGACAAAACCAAATTTGCACAATATCTTCCCACAAACCCAGCACTTCAAAGGATAATTGATGGAAAACACCAACACAAGGAGGGAAACTACAACCTAGAAAAAGCAAGGAAATAATCTTCCAACAACCCCAAAAGAAGATAACTATACAAACATAACTTTACCTCTAATAGCAAAAATAACAGGAAGCCCCAATCATTTTTCCTTAATATCTCTTAACATCAATGGTCTCAATTCCCCAATAAAAAGACGCAGACTAGCAGACTGGATACACAAACAAGACCCAGAATTTTGCTGCATACAAGAAACGCACCTCAGTGACAAAGACAGACATTACCTCAGAATAAAAGGGGGGAAAACAATTTTCCAAGCCAATGGTCCCAAGAAACAAGCTGAAGTAGCCATTCTAATATCAAATAAAATCGACTTTCATCCAAAATTAATCAAAAAAGATAAAGAAGGACACTTCATACTCATCAAAGGAAAAATCTACCAAGGTGAACTCTCAATTCTGAACATCTATGCTCCAAATGCAAGGGCACCTACATACATAAAAGAAACTTTACTAAAGCTCAAAACACACATTACACCTCATACAATAATAGTGGGGGATTTCAACACCCCACTCTCAGCAATGGACAGATCATGGAAACAGAAACTAAACCGAGACACTTTGACATTAACAGAAGTTATGAACCAAATGGACTTAACAGACATCTATAGAACATTTCATCCTAAAACAAAAGAATATACCTTTTTCTCAGCACCTCATGGTACCTTCTCCAAAATAGACCATATAATTGGTCACAAAACAGGCCTCTACAGATACAAAAAGATTGAAATAATCCCTTGCATCTTATCAGATCACCACGGAATAAGACTGATCTTTAATAATGACAAAACCAATGGAAAACCCACATCCACATGGAAACTGAACAACTCTCTACTCAATGATGACTTGGTCAAGGAAGAAATAAAGAAAGAAATTAAAAACTTTTTAGAATTCAATGAAAATGAGGACACATCATACCAAAACTTGTGGGACTCCATGAAGGCAGTGCTAAGAGGAAAACTCATAGCTCTAAATGCCTACAAAAAGAAACTGGAAAGAGCACACACTAACAAGTTGACTGCACAACTAAAAGCTCTAGAACAAAAGGAAGCAAATACACCCAGGAGGAGTAGAAGGCAGGAAATAATCAAACTCAGGGCTGAAATCAACCAAATAGAAACAGAAAGAACAATACAAAATATCAATAAAACCAGGAGTTGGTTCTTTGAGAAAATCAATAAGATAGATAAACCGTTAGCCAGATTAACCAGAGGGCACAGAGACAGTATCCAAATTAATAAAATCAGAACTGAAAAGGGAGACATAACAACAGAAACTGAAGAAATTCAAAAAAATCATCAGATCCTACTACAAAGGCCTATACTCAACAAAACTGGAAAACCTGGAAGAAATGGACAATTTCCTAGACAGATACCAGGTCCCAAAGTTAAACCAGGAGCAGATAAACCATCTAAATAGTCCCATAACCCCTAGGGAAATAGCAGCAGTCATTAAAAGTCTCCCCACTAAAAAAAGCCCAGGACCAGATGGTTTTAGTGCTGAATTTTATCAGACCTTCAAGGAAGACCTAATACCAATTCTCTTCAAACTATTCCACAAAATAGAAACAGAAGGAACACTACCCAATTCGTTCTATGAAGCTACAATTACACTCATACCCAAACCACACAAAGACCCGACAAAGAAAGAGAACTTCAGACCAATCTCCCTTATGAACATCGATGCAAAAATACTCAATAAAATTCTAGCAAACCGAATCCAAGAACACATCAAAACAATCATCCATCATGATCAAGTAGGTTTTATCCCAGGAATGCAGGGATGGTTCAATATTCGGAAATCCATCAATGTAATCCACTATATAAACAAACTCAAAAAAAAAAAAAAACCACATGATCATCTCACTAGATGCTGAGAAAGCATTTGATAAAATTCAACATCCCTTCATGATAAAAGTCTTGGAAAGATCAGGAATTCAAGGCCCATACCTAAACATAGTAAAAGCAATTTACAGCAAACCAGTAGCCAACATCAAGCTAAATGGAGAGAAACTTGAAGCAATCCCACTAAGATCAGGGACTAGACAAGGCTACCCACTCTCCTCCTACCTATTCAATATAGTACTGGAAGTCCTAGCCAGAGCAATTAGACAACAAAAAGAAGTCAAAGGGATACAAATAGGAAAGGAAGAAGTCAAAATATCGCTATTTGCAGATGATATGATAGTATACTTAAGTGACCCCCAAACTTCCACCAGAGAACTCCTAAACCTGATAAACAACTTCAGCAAAGTGGCTGGTTATAAAATCAACTCAAACAAATCAGTAGCCTTCCTCTACATGAAAGATAAACAGACTGAAAAAGAAATTAGGGAAATGACACCCTTCACAATAGTTGCAAATAATATGAAATACCTTGGTGTGAATCTAACCAAGCAAGTGAAAGACCTGTATGACAAGAACTTCAAGTCCCTGAAGAAAGAAATCGAAGAAGATCTCAGAAGATGGAAAGATCTCCCATGCTCATGGATTGGCAGGATTAATATAATAAAAATGGCCATCTTGCCAAAAGCAATCTACAGATTCAATGCAATCCCCATTAAAATCCCAACTCAATTCTTCACAGAGTTAGAAAAAGAAATTCTCAAATTCATATGGAATAACAAAAAACCCAGGATAGCGAAAACTATTCTCAACAATAAAAGAACCTCTGGAGGAATCACCATTCCTGACCTCAAGCTGTACTACAGAGCAATAGTGATAAAAACTACCTGGTATTGGTACAGAGACAGGCAGGAAGATCAATTGAATAGAATTGAAGACCCAGAAATGAACACACACTCCTATGGTCACTTGATATTTGACAAAGGAGCTAAAACTGTCCAGTGGAAAAAGGACAACATTTTCAACAAATGGTGCTGGTTCAACTGGAGGACAACATGTAGAAGAATGAAAATTGATCCATTCTTATCTCCTTGTACAAAGCTCAAGTCTAAGTGGATAAAGGACCTCCACATAAAACCAGATACACTGAAACTAATAGAAGAGAAGGTGGGGAAGACCCTCGAATACTTGGGCACAGGGGAAAAGTTCCTGAACAGAACACCCATGGCATATGCTCTAAGATCAAGAATTGACAAATGGGACTTCATAAAATTGCAAAGTTTCTGTAAGGCAAAGGACACTGTCAATAGGACAAAACAACAACCAACAAATTGGGAAAAGATCTTTACCAATCCTACATCTGATAGAGGGCTAATATCCAATATATACAAAGAACTCAAGAAAGTAGACACCACACAACCAAATTACCCTATTAAAAAATGGGGTATAGAGCTTAACAAAGAATTTTCAATGGAAGAAACTCGAATGGCGGAGAAGCACCTAAAGAAATGTTCAATGTCCTCAGTCATCAGGGAAATGCAAATCAAAACAACTCTGAGATTCCATCTCACACCAGTCAGAATGGCTAAGATTAAGAACTCAGGTGATAGTAGATGCTGGCGAGGGTGTGGAGAAAGAGGAACACTCCTCCATTGTTGGTGGGACTGCAAGATGGTGCAACCACTTTGGAAAGCAGTCTGGCGGTTCCTCAGAAAATTGGACATAGCATTACCTGAGGATCCAGCTATACCACTCCTAGGCATATACCCAGAAGATGCTCGAACATATAACAAGGACATATGCTCAACTATGTTCATAGCAGCCTTATTTATAATAGCCAGGAGCTGGAAAGAACCCAGATGTCCTTCAACTGAGGAATGGATTCAAAAAATGTGGTATATTTACACAATGGAGTATTACTCAGCTATTAAAAACAATGAATTCGAGAGGTTCCTAGGTAAATGGATGGAACTAGAAATTATCATCCTGAGTGAAGTAAGCCAATCACAAAAGAACACACATGGTATTCACTCACTGATTATTGGATATTAGCCCAGAACCTTGAAATGCCCAAGATGCAACTCACAGGCCACATGAAGCTCATAAAAAAGGAAGACCAAGTGGGGGTGATTCAGTTCTTCTTAGAAGGAGCAACAAAATACTCAAGGGAGCAAACATGGAGACAAAGTGAGGGACAGAAACTGAAGGATGGGCCGTCTCAAGACCACTCCACCTGAGTATCTATCCCATGTGCAATCACCAAAGGTAGATGCTGATGTGGAAGTCAGGAAGTACATGCCAATAAGGGCCTGATATGGATGTCTCCTCAGAGGCCTTCAAGAGTCTGACATATTCAGAGGCAGATGCTCACAACTAGCCATTGAACTGATCATGAGGTTCTCAATGGAGGAGTTAGAGTGAGGACTGAAGGAGCTGAAAGGGTTTGTGGCACCATGAGGAGAGCAACAATACCAACCAACCACAGCTCCCAGGGTCTAAACCACCAGCCTGGGAGCACTTATGGAGGGATCCAGGGCTTCAGCTGAATATGTAAGAGTAGAGGGCCCTGCCGGGCACAGGTGGAAGATGAGATCCTTGACCTCATGAAGGCTGGACGCCCCAGGGGGTGGAAATTTTGAGGGTGGGGAAGTGGGAGTGGGGGGGTAGGTGGGGGTTACATCCACAGAGAAGAAGTTGGAGGGGTAAGAGGATAGGGGGTTCCCGGGTGGGTGGGGGATGGGGTAAGGGGATAACATATGAAATGTAAATAAAATATCCAATAAAAACAATAAAAAAAATTTAAAAAATAAATAAATAAATAAATAAATTCCTTGTTTGGATTTGCAAAAAAAAAAAAAAAAAAAATCCAGAGCATTGGTGTGGGTATCAAGGAATACTCCACTGCCAGCAGGGAGATTAAAGTAGGTTTAATCAACTACTGCTACAATTTATCCTGCCTACAAGATGTGCTGGGATAAAGCTGTCACAGAAATTGTTGGAGTGGTCAGCCAATGACAGGCCCAGCTTGAGATCCATGCCATTAGAGGGAACCTACTCCTGACACTTCCTGGAGGTCCAGGACCCAGAAGCTGGATAGTCTAGAGATCTACAATAGAACCACACATAACTGGTAAACAACAATAAAAACAAACAAACCCCCCAACAACAAAAATCAATGAAAAGATTCCTAATGATATTCTGCTATATCATACATTGGGGTCCAATTGTCATTAGAGAGGCTTCATCCAGTAACTGATAGAAACAGATGGAACCAAACATTAGGTAGAGCTGGAGAATCTTGCAGAAGATGAAGAAAAGGACTGAAGGAGCCAGAGGGGTCATGAAAACACCACAAGAAAACACACAGAATCAACTAACCTGGGTTCATAAGGGCTCACAGAAATTGAACCCACAATCAGGGAGTCTTCACAGGTTTGACCTAGGCTCTCTGCATAAATATTACAGTTGAGTAGCTTGGTCTTTTTATGAGACTTCTAACAGTGAGGGCAGGGGCTGTTTCTGGCTCTCTTTCCTGCTTTTTGTGACTCTTTTCCTCCTACTGGGTTGCCTCATCCAGCCTTAATACAAAGCAAGGTACTTAGCCTTACTGTAACTTGATATGCCATGTTTGGTTGATATCCATGGGGATAAGAGAAATCGAGAGAGCTGATAGGGCAAGGAGGACAGAAGGGAGGTGAGGAGGTACTTGGGGGAAAGGAAGGGAGGAGAACCGTGGTTGGGATGTAAAAAAAAAATCATAAAAAGTCACTAGGGGAGAGCATGTGTTGGTAGGGAGATGGGATCAGGGAGCAACTTAGGGTAGGGGGTAGGGATGGAAAGAGGATCAATGTATATAGAGATCTTTATAAGCAATCAGCCTTGTCAAGAGCACCTCTTCATGCTGTCTAGTCAGAAAGTCTCATAGGTAGTGTTTCTATCTGATATAAGTCATAGGACTGATTGACACTGTTCTACAAGATTCCCCTTACCTTGGTAGTAGACCTCTTGTACACTGAGCCATGGACTCTGGCTTGTACTCTAGGACTCTTGGTGGCTGGATTGAAGTGGAAATTTCTGGTTTCGTTGGAAACTCAGTTATGTCATATGGTGTTTTCCTGGGGGAGGCAGGTGAAAGGATGTTTTGCTGAAGCAGATATATGGGAGGATCTGTGTTATTTAGAAAGAATATAAATATGACCCCACAGACAGTAGGGGATGCTCTGGCATTGGGTCTCCTTATTCTGCTTCACTAGTCTTCACTGATGATGCTCTGGTATTGATTTACCTTGCATCACATTACTGATCTTTGCTTGTCACGACTTCATAGAGAATAACTTGCCAAAGAACTTCTCATGATATTCTGGAAGCTTCTTGCTGCTTCTGTGGACTCACGCCAATTGGTGGAGCGAGCCTCACAATTTCTTCTGAATAGAACTGCTGCTGCTGATTCACATGGTTATTGCTGAGTGGGCTGGACTGCAGTTGTTGATTTCCATTGGTGTTTTGCTAAAGGACTGGACTTCTGACAATGAAGACTGGAATAGCCCCAAAGAAGTATTTCTAAACAGGTCCACAACCTGCTTCCTACTAACCTTTCTCTGTCTACTACCTCTGGTGGGTGATGGGCTAGAAGGGAGGTTAAAGGGTTTAAGAACCCTTATTAAAGTAAGTTTTTAAAAATCTAGGCCACCACTGTTTTTTGTTTGTTTGTTTGTTTGTTTTGTTTGTTTGTTTGCTTGTTTTTGGCGCTGCTCTCTTGCACTGTCTGCTGGATATCTCTACACAGGTGTCTAACTCTGTTCTCAGTATGTTGCTGTGGGTAGTGCTGTGAACCAGGCTGGAGGAGGGAGGGAGTTAGCACCTGAACATTGGGACTGCTTTGTACGAAGCATAACTCTATCTGTTCCCCCTCGTTATTCAATGTTTTGAGTTTTGTTTGTTCATAGCCATGTGCTTGGTTTGTTATTACTTTTTTTTTCTTTTAAATCCTTTTTATCTGCAGGCCACTACAGCCAGGGATTCAGGTAAGGAACTGATGATCTTCACCGATCCCCCAGTTCCTCTAAAAACAATCACCAGACTCATCCCCTATGTAGTCCACATGATTGAGAGACTTCTTCTCAATCTCTGCCCCTACTCCCAGGGGACAAAGCAGATACTGGTAGAACATCATGCTTTCCTTCTTCCTGTGGACTCCCCAACCCTTCTTAGCCCATCCTCATTTCTATGTTAGCTCCCAATACCTAGAAACACATTTTACCTGAATCTGCCAGTGGCCACACATATCAGGATCCCAGAAGAATTTCCTCACAGGAAACACACAGCCACCACACTTTCCAAGGAACCAGAAAGGGCAACAGAATTGCCTTAGTTAGGATTTCTATTGCTCCATGACCACAGCAACTCTTATAAATGAAAACATTTAATGGGGCTGGCTTACAGTCTTAGAGGGTTAGTCCATTATCAACATGGCAGGAGCATGGTGGCATGCAGGCAGATATGGTACTAGAAAGGTAGCTGAGAGTTCAATATCTGGGTCAGCAGGCAGCAGGAAGAGAAAGTCACTCTATACATGGCTTGATCACCCCCAGTGACACACTTTCTCCAACAAGGCTGCAACTATTCCAACAAGGTCATACCTTCTTATAGTGCCACTCCCTATGAGACTATGGGGGCCATTTTCTTCCAAACCACTACAAGAACTAAGGAACAAAACAAAACACTCACCCAACAATGACAAGACCAGATATCAGCATCTAGAACCACATCTTCTGAAACCCAGACACCAGCATAAAATCACAATTAATAACAGGCAGCACATGTCTAGTCTAGAGCCCAGGAACCCTATCACAGCAGGCCCTGAGTACTGCAACATGGCTGAAGCACAAGAGATAGACCTTAAGATACCCTTTATGAATATGATAGATGTCCTGAAAGAGGCAGTGAATAAATCTCTTAAAGAAATCTTTGGAAATACAAACATACAGTGGAAATGAATAAAATCATTCAAGTGCAGAAACATCAATAAAGAAAACAACAACAAAAAAAAACAAAGAAAATCTGAAAATGAAAAATTTAGGAACTTTAATAGCAACCTCAGATACAAGCTTCACCAACAGAATACAAGAGATGGAAGAAAGAATCTCAGGCATTGAAGTCACAATAGAAGAAATGGATGCCCTGATCAAAGAAAAGGTTAAATCTAAAAACTCATGAAACAAAGCATCCTGGATATCTAGGAGACTATGAAAAGATAAAATCTAAGAATAATAGAAATGCAAGAAGGAGAAGAAATACAGGTCAAAGCCACGGAAGATGTTTTCAACAATATCACAGAAGAAATTTGCTCTAATGTAAAGAAAGAGGTGTCCATCAAATAGAACATCGAATAGATTGGACCAGAAAAGAAAGTCCTCATGGCACACAATAATCAGAACACCAAATGTACAGAACGAAGAAAGAACAGTAAAAGCTGCAAAGGAGAAAGACCAAGTAACATGCAAAGTCAGACCTATTAGAATTACACCTGACTTCTCAACAGAGATATAGGGATGGTTCAAGATATGTACATCAATAAACCTAATTTATTATATAAACAGACTGAAAGACAAAAACCACATGATCTTCTCATTAAATGAAGAAAAGGCCTTTGACAAAATCCAACACCCCTTCATGATAAATTATCATAGATTTATTTATCTATCCTCAGTATAGTACTTGAAGTCATAACTAGAGCAATAAGAAAACTGAAGGTGATCAAGGGATACAGGTTGGAAAGGAAGAAATCAAAGTATACTTATTTGCATTTGATAGAAAATTGTACACAAGTTATCCTAAAAGAAACCCACTTAGAAACTCCTACAGCTAAGAAATTCTTTCATCAAGGTAGCTGCATACAAAACTCACTCACAAAAATTATAGCCCTCCTATACACAAATGACAGACTGGGAAAGAAATCAGGAAAACAACCCTTTTTACAAGAGCCTCAAATAATATGAAATATCTTGAAGCAACTATAAGTAAGTAAAAGACTTGCCTGACAAACACTTTAAGACACTGAAGAAAGAAACTGAAGAAGATATCAGAAGATGGAAATATGACCCATTATTATTATTAGGAAATGTATGGTTATGGGTTCTGCCCCTCCTGGTGGGGTGCCCTGGTACTGCTAGTTCACAGGCTTGGAGAAGGCAGGGTAAAATCTGGAACAGATAGAGTCCAAGGTCTGCCCCTTCCCTCTGGGGCATCAGCCATTGCTGTATGCCAGACCAAAGTAGGGGAAGAGAGGTTGAGACAAATACATTCTATAAGGCTCTGGTCTGGCAGGGATGCCGGGAGTGTTACAGCTCTCAGAGAAGGGATAAAGTTCCAGTGGCCAGCACAGGGCAGGTGGTCTCAGTTCTGGTCTCAGTTCAGTTCTGTACAGCTGCAATGTCCACAACCAGTGCTCTGATGTGAGCCCCTGAGAGCCATGGGATCCTGGCCAGGCAAGCAAGCCCAAGGTCCAACGATGAGTGCTTCAGGGAAGAGAGTCCTCCCCAAAATGTTAGAGTTCAATAAAATAACCAGTCTCAGAGGATCCTTGGTGAAATAGCTTGCACACTTCATTTTATGTGGACAGGAACTATATGAACTGAGGGATAAATACATCTTATTGGCTGAGGCTAAGATACTGGTGATGCTCTATATTGCCTGTGATCACCTTAGTTGAGGGTCATGATTACGTGTTCCAGAGCAGGCATGGAGGCAGCGAGGGAGCAGCTCTGCTACTGTCTCAAATCTCTGAGATTCCTGGAGTTTGAACATGCTTCATCTCATCACAAGTCTCATGCCTGTCTGGTAGCACTGTCCACATGCTCTACAAAAAGGAAATAGAATAGGTAGTTATGGATGGATGAGGGGGCTGGGATGAGAGTATCAAATGGGGAGGGGATAACGGAACAAGGGAGAGAACAGAGGGAAAGACAGCTAAGATCAAGGGCCATTTGAGGAGTAGTATAGAAACCTAATATACTAGAAACTTCCTAAAATATATAATATATGAAGGTGATCCAAATGAAATTACCGAATAATGTGTTAATCCCACCTGGTGAGAATAAGACCACGATCACAATTTTGAGCCAAATTTATAACAAGGTTGTCTTTTATTGGGGAGCACCCAAGAGCTGGCCACTGACTGCTTCCTAAGTTAGGTTAAAGAGAGCAGCCCTGAGTCCATTTCTTGGGCCCTTCCTAAGGAGTAGAATCATAAGTAGTTAGAAAGCAGGTTTACAGAAGAGAGATGATGGGGCAATAAAGAAATACAGGAAAGCAAAAAAAACAAAAACAAAAACAAAAAAACAAAAAAACCCCAAAAAAACAAAAGTGAAAACAAAACAAAGCAAAACAAACAAACAAACAAAAAAACCCAAGTGATTTAGGGAGGGTTATGGAGGATCTGGGAGTTCTCAAGGACATGTCAAGGTCATGGGACAGGTCAGGCTCCAAGAAACAGACTTAAAGACAGTAACTCAGCTCTTATAGTATAATGGAAACATTTTTAAAAATCCAACATCATGGCTCCTACCTTCAAAATGGAGTCAGGCAGGTTCCTCAACTTGGGGAGACAGATCTCTAACTGGACATCTCTTGTCATTAAATGAAGCTTCCAGTATATATGATACTGCTTGGGTGACCAATAACCTGGTACTAGATAGACCAAGGGACCTAGGGTAAAACCAAATACTACTGTTCTAAACAAATAAACATCACAAAACAAGCAATAAAATGACTCTAAATGGCATTGCTATAGATCAGTGCCTTGCTTGGCCATCATAAGAGAAGCTTCCTCCTGCTGCAGATGGGAACACATACAGAAACCCACAGCCAGACAATATGTATAGAGTGAGAAGCCTTGGACAACTATCCCAAACTTAATGTTTCTGTCAAATCCCTCCCCTCAGGGTTCAGGCGATCCTGCAGAAGAGAAGGAAAAAGAGTGTGAGAGCCAGAGGGAATAGAGGACACCAAGAAAACAAGGCCTTCCAGTCAACATGGTCAATGTTCATATGAACTCACAGAAACTGAGGCAAAATGCACAGGGCCTGCTCAGGTCTGTATCAGGTCATTTTTTTTTAAAAAAATACATTATGGCTTCTAGTCTAGTGTTTTTATGGGATCCCTGAGTGTTCAAGTGAGTGAACCTCTGATTATTGTGCTTTGTCTTGGTCTCTTTCCTTCTGTTTGTTTTTTCTAATTCTGAAGTGTTAGTTTTTTATTTATCGTATTATATTATTATATGATATGATATTATAATTATCCCTTAGATGCCTGTTTGTTTTAAAGTGAGAGACAGAAAGGTGGTGGATCCAGATGGAAGGGAGATGGAGAGAGGAGAGGGGGGGATCATAATCAGGATATATTATGTGAGGGAACAAAATCTACTTTCTATAAAGGGAATAAAAGTAAAAAAACAACACTAAAACCCATCTCCTGTACAAACTAACACACTAACCAACATAGTAGGGAAAGTTCCAGAAGTTATTAGAAAATTCTAAATACATTTCTTTTTGTTATAATGAGAAATAATATTTAAATATTAATTTGCACAAAAGACAAGAATCATAAGCCAATGTTTATAGAGAAAACTGACAATGTCATACAAATACATACAGATTGCAAAAGAGAAATAATTGGCCTTAACAAAAACCTGAGAATATTGCACTGCCTTCACTGTTAAGCATCGATAACTGTTGTACAAAGGAGGAAAACAAGGAGGAAGAAGAGGGGGAGAAGGAAGAGGAGGAAGATAACGAGGAGGAAGAAGAGGAGAAGGAAGAGAAGCAAAACCAACAGCTTCATTCGTAAAATTTGTGTTTCTTTCTTCCTTAAATGTCTAGGCAGAGACATATAGCCAGAAGCTGGCTTGTCTTCACACAGAAGCATGGAATACCCAGCGGTTCCTCACTGTGCCCTGTCATGTTCTTGCCATTGCCAACTTCTTGAGGGCTGAGTTTTCACTCTGAGGACTTGGTAGAAAAAGGGAGAAATAGCAGTTTTGATGTGTTTTGTGCTATTCTTATTAATTTAAATAACTTTATATTTTAACTATAAAATTTTATTATATCATTGCTAATTTCTTTAATTTTTTATTTTAATTTGTTTATACGATATTTGTTGATAGAATTATTTTCCCTCCCGCAACTCTTCCTGGACCTCCACATCCGCCTGCTTCATGCTCTCATTCTCTCTCAAAGCAAACAAACAAACTAACAACTGAAAACAAACTCAATACGCAAAACAAGAAACAGAAACCACCCTTTCCAAATAACCTTCAGAAAATGAAAATCAAAGCAAATGAACTGAAAAATAATTAAGTCCCTTAAATACCACCATGATGAGTTATATGTAAATGCAAAACAGAATCAAAGAAAACCAACATCCAACAGTGCAGGAACTTTGAAAGTATAATTCCCCACTGATGCTGTGTGAGGAACTTACTAGAGTCACGTGGGCCACCATGTACTGTCTTATACTTCACCTGGAATGGCAGAGTCTATAGTTTGAATGTCAAGCAAGCTAAATCATCTCTGCTCACCTTTCTCCTGCCCACCTATATTGATGAGGGCTCCACATGAGGTACATTGAAAACCACAGGGCTGGAGGAGTTCCAGCTTCATCCCAATTCCACAAACTGCATTCAGAACCAAAGAAAACCAATGCATGAGACACCATTAGAATATAGAGAGTTTAATCGTGTTTTTTAAAAAATGATTGTGTTATTTTCAAATATAGATTCATTTGTGTGAAATTGAGCTGTCTAGAGAAACAAGAGGATGAAGGTTAACAAGGAGTCTACAGTGTACCTGATACAAAACCAGAGACCTACAAGTGTTGATTGATGATGTCAAGAGACAAAATTAGCCTAGCATCCCTTAAATCCCTAGGATTCACAAACTGCCATATCCCCATGTGGCCAGCAGGGGAAGGCAGAGGTTCCTGACCGAGCAAGGGTAGTTGACAAACTGGAGGACTTGGCTGAGCCTCTCTGTCCATGGAACTCCTGGGTTGGAACAGGGCTCACTATCCAGGCTTAGGTGGGAGGGGTGAGCACAGGTGACTGGCAGCCCAAGTCTGGCTGCAATGTGAGGTAGAGGAGACTCCACAGTTTTGGAACTTACAGGTAGAACAGTGAAAGGCTGGTGTAAGTCAGGCCTGGGTGAGGTAGGGATGGGATAGAAACTTTTGGTAGCTGGAGGAGGTCAGATGGAAAACACTGGAAGGCCAGCAAGGGGGACAGAAGTGACTGAGCTCTGGGCTGGGCTGGGTAATGAGACTCGGGTAAGTCTGTGTCCATCAGAGGAGTGTCTCAGTCTTCTAGTCTGCAAACAATTCAGGTCATGAGAATCCCCTACCCTGCTAGAAAGGGGGACCTGAAACAGGAAACTTAATGCACTGCACAGCTCATGGCCTTCTGAATTCCCAGAGTCAAATCTCCCTTCACCCCACTGCCTTGTTCGGCTCTCTGCCATTGTTGGGGCTGGATGAAGGTGGCTCAGAGATGGAGGAATTTGCTAGGCCCAGAAGATTCATGTCTGGAGGACTAAGGACGAATGAGTGACTGAGCACAGGGCACCTCAGTAGTGCTGTAGACTCCTGATGATTGTGTGTTGAGAAAGCTAACCTTGGAGACTTGAGAATTAAAAATGGATATGGCTGACTGTTATGGCACACACCTCTAATCTTAGCACTGAGGAAGCAGAGGGGGGCAGATTTCTGTGAGTTGAAGGACAGGAAGTTTTACATAGCAAACTCCAAGCCAGAAAACAACATCCTACCTCCCACCAAGTATTGGTGATAAAAATGTAAGAATCCTGTAGCCTGAAGTTCCAGTAAGAGAAGGGGCTGGGGAAGGAGGAGGAAGCAAAGCCCAGAACTGACAGGGGAGGTCTGCCTGGACCAGCGATGTGTGCAATCAATTAAGTGGCTAAAACAGCAAAGAACTTCAGTTATATGCATTCCAGAGGTTATTTATTATGAATTTTCAGTCGTTGTTGCCCACTCCACATCATTCTTGCCTGAGGTCAGGCAGGCTGGTCGGCACAGGTGGTTTAACATCTGTTAGAGGTGCTTCATGTTACTGCTTATCCATGGCAGGAAGTATACAACCTTAGTGAAGACTCCTGAAGAGATTGTCCAATTTTTTGTATAGGCTACAACTCCATGAGCTTTGTTGTCACACACGAGGGGTCCCCCAGAGTCACCCTGTAGGCAGAGAAAAGAAGAACTTATCTTGAATTCCTCTGGCTCTGTTTTCCCCACCTCCTCCTGGCAAGGCTAACTCTTAGATCAGGGCCAGGACAGGTTTTCCAGCTTCCCTCAGTACCAGAGCTCCAGGCAGGCCCAAATTTTCTTTCTAGCTCAGTCTTAGGCTTTCCCTGAACTCCTCATGGATACTCTGAGATAATTTATCCTGTTTAGGATGACAGATTTTTTTTTCCAAGCTTACACTCTTGCTCTACCCACACAAGAGCCAAAAGCCAGATTTTGGGACTTTCCTGTTCTCTGAGCTGAGGCTTGCAGGGTTTGACATTCTCACACCTTGGCCTTTCCCAAGCCCTCTCACCCCTCATTTTGTCTGTTAAATGCTTATCCCCACCTCATAAAAAGTCTTTTTTTTCTTCCAGTCTCCAGCACAAATCTCCGTGGTATTGGTGTAGTGAGGAAAGCGTTTTTTGCATTTTTTGTCTTCCTGAATGATCAGCTGAACCTCTCGTAGGCGGGAAGATCCTTCAGTGGCATTGATGGACGTTTTTCCCCAGCCAGCCACATGGCACACATCCCCTGGCTTCACCTGGTCACTGGGCTCAGGCAACTTGAGGGGCTTCACAGCTTTATTCCTCTTGGCCTTACGCCCCAACTGACAGGAAAGATGATAGAGAGATCAGCTCAGCTAAGATCCTGCAAGCCTGAGACTTTTAAAGTCTGGATAGAAGTGAGGGAAGAAGAACCAGGATAAGAAAAGGAAAGATGTTCTAGCTCTGTACCAAGAAGAGCACAGCTGGGGGGCAGTAACAGGTGGGAAGATGTTGGTGGTTGGAAGGGTGTCAGGTCTCACCTTTAACAGCATGATGTCACTAGAGAAGACAGTATCATTATAGTCTGGATGGGGAATGGCTTTTGCCACAGGGATGATCTGCTGTGTATCCTCCTTAGCCTCGATGTTGTTGGCCCCCAGTGTGACTGTCATTGAGCTGTGGAGAGAGCAGAGTGGAAAGGAGAGATGAGTCAGAGAGGATGCAGTGCAGGAGCTGTGAAAGGCAGGGCAGGCAGGGTAGGGCTCAAGCTGAGAGGAATTGAGGACTCAGGAGAGCCTCAGGGTCAGACCTACTACTCTCCGATTCTTAAGGATATTGGACTCCCGGGAATTCCCTCTTGTATCTAGGCAATGTTCCATAGCTTGCACTGTGTTTTAATGTGATCTTTCAATGTCAACCACTGCTCTAGTTTGTCCAGTGCAGTTGATCATCTCAAGTGTGCTGCTGGCTCTGACATCTTAGACTCTGATCTAAAATTTGTCTCTCATCTGACTCCCGTTGTCACAGTCCTTCCTTCAAGAGAAATCACATGGGAACATCCACAATAAAGGACAGAAGCTCCTGTGTATGTGTGAGTAGGGGGTGGTGCCTAAGAAAATGTGGGCTAGCTGCTTCTCCTCACCTGTTTCTGCAGTGAGCAGCAGTCAGCACAAAGTTGTCTTGAACCAGGAAGCCTCCACAGTATCTCTTATTCCCTTGAATATCCACAGACTCAACAAATGCCATGTAGGGGCGGGAGTGTGGCTTCACCTTATGGCCACCGATGATCTCATCTGAAAAAGGGGCTAGAGTATGGGGTGTCTGGAAGCAGTAGATCAGGTGAGGAGGGGAGATCTAGGAAGGGACTGACTGGGGGTCAGATCTGCAGTCCCTAAAGCTTGTTGCAAACAGGATTCCTTGCACATGGAATAATCTTTGCTCACAAGCCTCAGAACCCAGCTCTGTCTTCACCACATAGAGCCTGAGGGGATCCTGTGAATATCCACATTAGTTTTTGATTGTTAGTGAGTCATCCTAAACACTGTAGAATTGACTGGTGTCATTTTCTCACATTTTACCTCCATGCCCTATAGAGGTGGATTTTCTAACATTATCTGTGTTTGGTACCTAACACATCTTGGGTTCTCAGTAAATGCTTTTTTTTGCATGAATGAGTGGTTTGTAGTTAACTGGGGGTCTAGTGGGTCAGTGCTGGTAGGATTCAGAGCCAAGGGATATTGGGGTAGTGTGCTGTCCCAGCTGGGAGTAGCTGGGGACCTGCAGAAGAAGTGGAGAGACCAACTAAAACTAGACTGCAAAGCTAGTGGAGCATGCAGTGCAGGATCTTGTCAGCCTGGGCCTCTTTCTTCTGCAGGACTGGGGGTGGACTTAATGAATGATGCTCATACTCTTGAGCTGGTGGACTCACTTCATTACAGGCTGGACATTAAAGCTGCCTTTCCCTCAGTTGTAATCAAGTTAATGATGTGCCCGTTGTATCTTTGCATTGTCTGCCACATCTCTTTCTAAGGATCATCCAGTCTACAGGTAATGAAAAAGAAAAAAAAATTAGCTGGAAGAAACTAGTAGCTACTAAATTTCTGAGAATACCTCTCTTCCTCAGACATTGATGAGAATCTAGCCAGTGTCACATTTCCATGTCTGGATTTGGTATGGGACCTGAGGTTCAGAAACTTCCTGGTTTCAGTGGCAGAACAATTCCTAACTACTGATGGGCAGAAAAACAACAACAGTTTCATGGGCTGGCATATCTGCCACAGGGGCGGTCACTCACCTGCACCAGCTCCAAGAGGCAGAAGTAGGGTCAGGAGAATCAGGACTGGTGGCATCTTCCCAGGAAGGCTGCTCAGGTTGGAGAAGAGCAGAGCAGACACAGCCTTTGGAAGGGGAGGAAGGTGTTGGATCAGTGGCCTCACAGGCATTTTAAAGCTATGCACCTTTGCTTCTGATTGACGTCACATTACTTAAGGAAATATTCTGCTTTGGGTAAAAACAAACTGTCACCACACTGACATCCTATGAGCTAAGCTGAGATAAAGATCAAGAATGTAGATGTTGGAGGCTGTGGTTGAGGAGGCTGAGACCTCAGGAAGTCCACAGTGAACAGAGACAAGTGTGTCCTTTTCTAAGGCTAAGACACTTTGGCATCTGGTAAAATTTATTCGAGTTTCTTTGCTTTTTTTATTCCTTCGTTTCTTTAAAAAAATAATACTGACAACCAAATTATCCTAACAACAGTTATAGTATACTTACACACACACACACATACACACACACAAAGTTACACAATACTTTGTGACAATTGATACTGTGCCATATCTCTTGGGCAGTATCAAAGTGCATCATGTCATTAACCTTTGAAATGACTGATCATCCTGTGGAATAATCTGAATATTCTAATGAATTAACCTGAACTCACGCTGAGTCTCTTGAAACTCCTAGGAAGTCACAGAGAAATCTCAAAAGCATGTGTTACTGTCATACATAGTTAAGTGTAATAACGGATCACAAATGACAGGTACCGGATTTCTAGTTATTGTCATTTAACTCTGGGAAGAGCTTGAGGATTGAATTCAATGGTCAATAAGATTAGATCAGCATTGTCTTCCCTGTTGATGACTTTAATGATATTTTGTACAAAGATGCCTAGTATTTCCTATAAACAAACAAGGACCGTGATCATGGGTGACTATTTAATGGGCTACATCCAGGATTGAGAAGGACAGGGATGCAGCCATGAAAATGCCCATCTTGACTGGAGTCAGCAGAGAGCCCTGGGGGTTGAGACAGGCTGGTCTCGCCTTGAGCACAGGGGTGTGTGTGTGTGTGTGTGTGTGTGTGTGTGTGTGTGTGTGTATCCAGAAAACCACAGAACTACTGGATCCTGCTTTCCCATCACTGCTGCATGGAATTCAGATACTTTTGAACTTTCTCATTTTATATTTTGGAACCAAGGAAGGATTTCTTGTCTTCATTGTGAACTAAAGTTGTGATCTTATTTGAATCAAAATTTGTCATCTAGTCCACTCTTATGTAACCTTTTAGCTTTTCTGGGCCACCTTGAAGGGATGACTCTTTTGGGCTACACATTACCTACATAAACTATAATGAGCATGATATTTCCCCCTAAAAGGGACTGTGTATAAATGACATGACATCTGCACATACGGATAAGCAAACAAAGCCTAACAGAACAGAATAATCTTAATTATTGAATTGTTTAATAAAATCTCAAATATTATATTTTTGTTAGGATAAATTGGTCATCTCTCTATGAGCACATAGAAAGAATCTTAAGTCCATGAAAGAGAGTCCATATCTGTAATATCTAATGAGTAAATTATGCATATGTAAGAAATAAAATTTGTTCTGTTATTCTTCTATTTTAAATGTATGAGTCTGTGTATACAAACACCAACTCTTGGGTCTCAGTGGAAAAACATTAAAACAGATGGCTATAAGCTAATGTCAACAGAAAGCTTTTGTGGAAATTTATAAGCCTGAGTAGTCATAGACCTTGTAAATAGATAGCCTTGGCAGACAATACCAACTTAGATAAGGACAAGCGAGTCATAGGCAGAGTCATAGTGACTTGTCCCCTGAACCTTCACCCAGCCGATACCCGGTTCTGAAGATATCTGTATTCCCCCTGAACACCCACACTCCAGTGTCATTCCCTTCCCCACATCCTGCCTTTCTGTGTTTATACCCCTGTGTGAATTAATTATGATTTGAGAAAATTTTTTTAAAAAAAAGTATGAGTGTGTGTCGAAATTCAGCATTGCTTTTGGTAACTGAAAGTTTCACCCCCTGCCTTGGTGGGCACAGCTCTGACCTCAGTGAATTCCTAAGGCACTACTGAGATGTTTTGGTTCTAATCTCACTGTTAGTGTGCTTAACACTTAAAATGGAAAGTAAAATTAAAACCTTACATCATTCCTCATTATTCCTCTTACCTCATCCACATCTCTTCATGCCCTTCAGATTCATGGCTTCTTATTCTTTACTTATCATTCTCTCACACACGTACAAGGGAATAAAATATAAATCCATCCTACAAAGATGGTTTAATATTGCTTGAACACATACTGCTTTCAGGTGTGACCACTTAATGGTTATCTAGTCACTGTGTAATCATCATGATGCTCACCTTTGGAGAAGACTAATTCTCCCTCTTTCAACAGTTTACAATTGTGTGTTGCTCTTCATCTAGTGATGGGGTCCCTTGCTATTTTCACATCCACTTTGATGGTCAACTGATGCTGTCATTTTTCAAGTCTTGTTTGAGCTAGAATATTGTTGAGATTTAACTACTATTTTATTGTTGTTGTTGTTGCTGTTGTTGTTGTTATATTTCTTTTTTTTACACTCCAGATTTTATTCCCCTTCTGGTCCACCCTCCACCTGTCCCACATCCGATGTCTCCTTTCTCCACCCCTGTCTCCACAGGATGTCTCCCTACACACACCCCATCAGACCTTTATACTGCCTGGGGCCTTCAGTCTCTTGAGGGTTAGGTGCATCTTCTCTGATTTAACTCAGATTTGGCAGTCCTTTTCTATAAATGTGCTGGGAGTCTCATATCAGAGATTTCTTGGGTATATTTTGCATGTCAAATCTACAAGTCATATAGCTAAGAAGATTTTTAACCTTTGATGATGTATCTGTGTTTGGATGTGAGCACATGGGTACAGGTCCCCTTGGAGGCCAGAGAAGCTGAAGTTACAAGTGATGATGAGCTACTCAACGGGGCTGCCAGATTTGAACTTGGGTCCTTGGCAAGAGTAGTGTGTACTGTTAAGACTTCTGAGATATGTCTGCAGTCAGGTTTGCTCAATTCTTGAAAGTAGTTGCTCACAAATGTAGGTGCTGTGAAAAAGTGGTGGTATGAATACACTGTCATTGTAAAGTGTGAGCATTTGTCTCTCAGAAGGACCCATAAAAGCTCTAGAAAAGTTGTGAAGGGACATGAGCAAAATATTTTTAGTTTAAACAAAAGATTCCAGTTCTATACATTTCTTTCTATGTATTTGAAAATTGTCAGATACCATCTCTATGCTGATGGGAAATGAATTTGATTGTACCAAAATAATGACAATATTTCTGGAGGTCTTAGAATCTATTTTCAAATGCTTGTGTCAAATGTCAAAGTGACATCATAGTGCAAAAAACTGTATTCTGCTGGGTGGAAATGCAGTGAGTTATTTGCCTTAATTTGAGCTCCCCTTAATGCTGCTTTCACTGGAACACTCACAATTTGAAATATGGTATTAATTGTTGGTTTTCTTCTTAAAGATAAGTCCACTAAATGATTCAAATGGTAAATTTAATTCCATTGTCCTATTCTTGCAGACATTTTGTTTCAAATTTTATTTATGTCAACCTAACTAACTTGATAATATTACTCTAATGTTCTCAGCTTGTCCATCTTCCTCCTGAAATGAAAATGATGTTACCAGAATCAGGACCAACACTTTTTTAGGAATTTCTGACATACTGGGTAAATCCTGTGACCCTTATGAAATTCAGTCCTAGTAATGATTTATATGATACTACCAATATTTAATGTTCTTGCACTAACTTTCCTTTTAAAACTTACTTTTTATTCTTTGACAACATCACACATGTATTCAACACATTTTGGCCACTCTTACTCATGGTTCCCTTCTCCTACCCCACCAATTTCCAATGAGACCGTCTACTCTATGCACTAGTTTTTGAAATGTCTTCTGCAGAAAGCCAGCATTTAACATAAATGTAGAGTGGCAATACCATGGTCCACTGTTCATTCTTTGATGCCCTCTGTATTTTTTTTAATGTTTATTTTTTGAGACAGGGTTTTTCTGTGTAGCCCTGGATGTCATGGAACATGCTCTGTAGTCCAGGTAGGGCTTAAATTCATAGATCCTTCAGCCTCTCTTCCCCAGTGCTGGGATTAAAGGCATGTGTCACTACCAAAAGCTTCTTTTTTGAGATCCCATTTCTTCTATGATGGAATAGAAAAAATGCTGTGATTAAAAATAAAAATATATAAGGAACTGCATTTATTTTTATTTGGAAAATTGACAAGGAAATAGAGAGCAAGGCTTGAGAATGCCAAGTCTCAGCTGCTGATGTAGTGCAGAGTGACATGATTGTAAAGATGTGAGTTGGGTGCTCTGTGCGAGGCATGGCTGAGGTGTGTAAACTCCTAATGATCAAAGCAGAATGCTTACTTGGATCGTAATTGCCATTAAATACACATTATCTGAAAAGAAAGGACTAAGGATCATGGGTAATCAGTGCATTTCATTTACTGAGTCTCCAGAAGCACATGCAAATCTGATGATGTCAGTTCAATTGTCTGCAGGTGGAAGATAAAATGCTGGACACCTCACATGCAATCAGTCTGGACTCGGGCATGTATGACAATAGCAATAGCATCATATGTTCACTTTGTAGAACATTAGAACATGTTGTCATCTACACAGTTCATGCTCAGGAGTCACAAAATCATCACAGAATCTCTCATGTTTTCAGTGAGCTTTGGTTTTCTCTTGGACTGTATTTATAGCCATTCTAGGCCACATGCAGTCCTCAGGCCAACAGGTTGAAACTCTGAACTAGTCTATAAAAATCAAGTGGCTTCTGCCATTTACATCTTTTAAAAATATTTTTAAATTAAAAATAATTTTTTCATACAATATATTCTGATCATTGTTTTCCCTCTATGTCTCTCCCAGACATGCCCACTTTCTTATCCATAAACCTTACTATTAAGAAAATCCTGAACATAAATAAAAACAAGCATGAACATTAACAGGACCCCAAGTCTGTACTATTCACTAAACTTTTTTACAGTTAGAATTGGCATTCAGAATGGAAATTGTGAAGCTTCATATTGAATTCTACAGTTTCAATACAGAATATATTTTATGTGCTTATCTACTGCCCGGTTAAAAAAATAAAAGAATCTGTGACAGGATTAGAGTAAAAATGACAATGAGTGCACCAGTCAAGCTGGCCTAAGGAGGCCAGGAGACAGAACCAAAATTAATATAAAGAATTAATGCAATGCATATTGAAACCCCCATGCCATATTTCACATGCTAAGAAAGCAAAACCAAACATTCATATAGCACAACAAAAGTCCACAAATACCAAAGCAGTCCCAAGGACTAAGAACACAGCTAGAAATGTGACAATATCTAGTACCTTAACTTATACCCAGAGTACAGTGATGAGGGAGCCTGGCACTGGTGCAAACCACACAGGAAGACCATGAAGTAGGACAGATGTCCTGGACAGGAAGAGGGAAAACAAAGGCCACCTAATTGTTGACAAGGAGGGAGTAAAACCCGTTGGAATAATGATTCAACAAAAGGTGCTTACAAAACTGAAAATCTACCTGCAGAGGAATGAAATTAGATTTCTTGTATAAAAATCAGTTCAAATGGAATAAAGGCCTTAGTTTATAACTGGAAAAACAAACTTATAGAAGAAAACACATGGGACATACTTCAAGATATTGGCAAAAGAAAGTATTTTTAAACAGAATACCAAAGGTAGAATAATTCAATATTAACAGGTGGGGCTACTTGAACATAAAGATGCTGTATAGCAAAAGAAACAATCATGGCTGACTCCTGACAGGAAGCCAAGGAGCCAGTTATTCTATCCACAAGACCAGATGTCTCAACTGTCCCTATCTGGCGCTGGGGTTCCCAAGGATTCCTAGAGAGCTGCTGCTCTCATCTGTAATGAAGTCCTGAAGAAGTAGATTCTCCAACCAAGGAAGGAAACATCAGCAACAGGACAGATTGTGGGGTGGTGGGCTGTGAAAGGCAGCTGGGTACCTGGTCGAGTGCAGAACTCAAACCCTGGAGACCCTAAAGGTAAGGTAGGTATTCGGCCTTGCTCATGGTTCCTGCTTCCTTTCACTTAGGACAGCCCTCTACAGTCCCTTCCAAAGAGAGGTTTGTGTCACATAACACAGGTAGAGGGTGTGACTACAGGCCACAGAGCCTCAAGAGATCTCCATATTAATGAGATACCTAAAGGCCAGAGGGTGTAGCCAATTAAATATTCCTTCCCAGACCATCCTCCTACTTGCAAAAGGTATTTAACCTCAGGCCTGCCCTGAGAACACGGGATACAGCTTCATCTACTTTCTGACATGACAATAAACCTTTTAAAACCACGGACTACCTCTCCTACTTGGCACCCACCATGGAGAGCCATAGAGGGGGCCTTCAACTAATGAACCGCCACCTAATCTCCTGCAGAGGACTTCTCTATGTTCCAGCCACGGAGCTCACCAACTCAAGCAAGCTAGCTGAGCCAGCAGTGACCCAGACAAGTGAGTCACCTCCACCAAGAGTCTCATCCAACAGGACCCACGTGCAAGCTACAGCCCCACAACAGATGCAGCCAGAAAGCATGGGACAAGCAGGCAAAACCAAATTTCCATTCTCCATTGTACTTTATGTGGCCTGCTTCTAGAAGGGGTAGTCCATATTTAGGGTCCATTTTCCATGACAAATAATCTAATTAAGATAGTCTCTCACAGGTGTGCCTAGATGGTTGGGTTTGGTTACTTCCCAATGCAGTCAAGTTAACAACCATGATTAGCTATCACAGAGTATTCTTAAAATAAATAAATAATTTCAGAAATCAAATACCAGGGAAGTAAAACTGCCAATTAGCAAATGGGCAATTACAGGAAATAAACATTTTAAACTAAGAGAAAAAGAATGAATGAAAGAAATAAAATCTAATAACTATAATTTTTAAAGTGTTTAATATTCATCCCTGAATTTAAGCTCTACTACTGAGCTTTAGTAACAAATAGTACATGATACTGTCATAAAACCAGACATGTTGTTCAACAAAATCCAATAGGTTCAGGTTTTAAATGCACAGACCTATGGACAAGTGATTTTAGAGTAAAAAAAAAAATCCATAAATACACAATGGAAAAAGACAACATATTCAGCAAATGGTCCTGGTATAACTGGATATTTGCATGTAGAAGAGTACAAATTGATCTATATCTATCATCCCCACAAACTCCAGAGCAAGTGGACCAAAGACCCTAACAGAAATCCACATACACTAAACCTGATAGAAAATAAAGTGGGAGCAGCCTTGAACGCATTGGCACAGGAGACAACTTCCTGAACAGAACACAGATAGACTAACAGTTTACAAATAGGACTTCATGAAAGTGACAAGCTGCTGTAATGCAAAGGAATCTATCGGTTAGACAAAAATGGAAACCTGGGAAAAGATTTTCATCAACTTCATGAATGGCTCTAGCAGGCCTGAGCACAGCAAAGACAAGTCCTAGCATGACAGACATGGCACCCACAAGTTTTGACTTTTACTCTAACTCCTTTGCTAAAAACTGTTAGATTACGTTTTTAACCCCCAAAGTCCCTTCCCTTATTTGACTATTGACTCATTACTGAGACTAAACACCAATGTCCAAGAATCAAACTTCATTATTTGGTTAACATGTTAAATCTTGATTTACCAACTCAACATAGCACACACTCCCATTTTCCACTTAAAAACCAGTTTCTGACTATTCTGAATAAAGCTACTATGAACATAGTTGAGTGTGGGTTCCTGTTCCAGAGGGCATCCCATGAAGATCTCCAGCCTGGCTGGATGTGGTGGTCCAGGCCAAGGGGATAGAGTATGAGCAGAGAGGGGGGATTGCCTCTGCTGCCTCTGCTGCTGCCTCCACCCATGTCTCCGATATTGCTACCCAGTTACTCCCAGGTGCTGCACCTGTCTCTCCAAGCTGAGCTGGCCCAGGCTGGGCTGGTAAGAAGCCAGCTAACTAGCAAGGAGGGGAGGGTCCTGAAGGTGCTTCAGGAGAGCAGATCTCTTCCCAAGTGTTAAAGCTCTTTCGACAGAAACTGTCAGACAATGGGATGATTTTTTGCACACCTTTACTTCTCCTGAATAGGCCTCTTATATACAGTTTTGGGGTGGGTTAGGGTCTGGCAGCAAATAACCCCTATTGGCTTGGTCTGAGAGCTTGGAGATACCTCATCTACATGTGGGAGAGCCTGAGGCACTATTCCTACATGACTGATGGCCATAGACCTCTCTGTGGGAGGGGCTGTGGAGGGCTGAAGCTGAGTGAAAGGCACTAGGAGCCCAGAAGCAGAGCCAAACACCTTCCGTCCCATGAGGGTCCAGGATTCAAGGCCTGTGCTTGACCAGGCACCCAGCTGCCTCTCACTGCCCACCACCCCACAGTTGAGCATCTGTCCAAACTGTAGGATGGAGTACCTTAAGTGAGGTAACCAAGATCCAGAAAGTTAAATGTGGTACATACTCACTTATTGGTGGATATTTGCTGCTAAATAAAGGATAATTATGCTGTAACCTACAGATCCAGAGAGGCAAAGGGACAAGAAGAGGTCAAGGTGTGGGCAGGGAATTATGCAATTCCCTGGGAAGGAGAAATAGAATGGATTGTGCAGATGGACAAGACTGGATGAGGTTGTGAACAGGAAGAATCAGGTGAGGGAAGCAGCAATGAAGGGAGGGTGTACTGAGACGATGGCTGGGGTTGGAGCATTTGGGCAGCAAGGTGATAATCTATTGCAACAGAATGTCCCTGGAAATTTTGAAGGATACCCTAGTAGTCTCTAAGTCCTGGGGGATACAGAGGTTGAACAGGCTATCTTCTGTAGCCAGGCAACATTTCCAGTAGTGGTACTGAGGCACCAACCTAACCAGAAGTATTTGACTACAATTTGTCCTGTCTACAAGTTGTGATGGGGTAAAGGTGGCAGAGCAATTGTGGTGTGGCTGACCAATGACTGGTCAACCTGACCCTTGTATCATGAGAGGGGCTCCTACCAGACACTGCCTGAATGTTCAGGAAGCAAAGGCTGGATAGCACAGAGGCCAAGGATGGAAACAAACACAACTGGCCACAAGGAGAATTCAGTGAAATGATGTCTGCTGATATTCTGCCATACTCATAGATGGATGCCTATCCATCAAAATCAGAGAGGTTTGTCTAGCAACTGATGGGTTAAGCTTCAGAGACTCACAGCCAAACACTAGGTAGAGCTTGGGGGAACCCTCACTGAAAGGGGTCAGAAAATATTTTAGAAGCCAAATGGATCAAGTCCACTAGGAAACACACCCCACAAAATCAAGGAGGCAGAGCTCTTCAGGACTCACTGAGGATGAAATGACCATCAGAGGATGAAATGACCATCACAGAACATGTATGGATCTTAGCTATGTCCTCTGCATGTGTGTTATAGTTATGTGGCTTAGTGTTCTTGTGGGACTCCTAACAGTGGGAGTGGATATGTCTCTGAACTTTGACCTACTCTTGGACCCCCTATCCTCCTACTGGATTTGCCTTGTCCAGTCTTGATATGAAGGTTTGTGCCCAGTCTTATTGTAACCTGTTATGCTGTGTTTAGCTGATACCCCTGGAAAACCCATGCCTTTCTGGAGGGAAATTTAGGAGAAGTGAATCTGAGGTACATGAGGAGTTGGGGTGCTGGGAGGTACCCCTAAGAAGGGTAGACTACTGTAAGGATGTAGTGTATGAGAGAAGACAAACTACAATTCACCAAGCTGCTGTGTGAAGGACTTGACTAGGGTCTCGTGGGTCACCATAAGCTGTTTTATACTTCAGCTGGACTGGCTGAGTCTACGATTTCAATGTCAAGAAAGATAAAACCTCTCTACTTGACTTTCTCTTGTTTACATGTTATAGTAGAGATTCCATGTGAGGTACACAGACATCCACAGGGGTTGAGTGTTTACAACTTCCTTCCAATTCCACACACTGCATTCTGAACCCAAGAAGACTGTGTACATGGAACTGTTAGAAAAGAGAATTTGATCATTTTTTAAAAAATATTATTTTTGTGCATTCCATATATAGATCCATTTGTGCCACATTGAGCTGTATAGAGAAACAAGAGGATGAAAGTGAAAAAGGAGTCTATTGTGTACCTGATACAAAACCAGAGACTTAGAAGTGTTGGTTGATGATCTCAAAAATATACTTCCAGCCTAGCATCCCTTAGATCCTTAGAATTCATAAACTGCCTTATCTGGCCATTAGGGGCAGCTAAGTTTCCAGGACAAGGCAGGGTAGTTGATAAACTGGAGGTCTTCTCTGAGCCTCTCTGTCCATGGAACTCCTGGGTTGGAACAGGGCTCACTATCCAGGCTTAGGTGGGAGGGGTGAGCGCAGGTGACTGGCAGCCCAAGTCTGGCTGAAATGTGAGGTAGGGGAGACTCCACAGTTTTGGAACTTACAGGTAGAACAGTGAAAGGCTGGTGTAAATCAGGCCAGGGTGAGGTAGGGATGGGGTAGAAACTTCTGGTAGCTGGAGGAGGTCAGATGGAAAACGCTGGAAGGCCAGCAAGGGGGACAGAAGTGACTGAGCTCTGGGCTGGGCTCGGTAATGAGACCAGGGTGAGTCTGTGTCCATCAGAGGAATGTCTCCATATTCAAGACTGAAATTTAGGTGGTGAGAGTCCCCTACTCTGCTAGAAAGGGAGACCAGAAACAGGAAACTGAATGCACTGCACAGCCCATGGCCTTCTGAATTCCCAGAGTCAAATCTCCCTTCACCCAGTGCCTTGTCTGACTCTCTGCCATTGTTGGGGCTGGATGAAGGTGGCTCAGAGATGGAGGAATTTCCTAGGCCCAGAAGATTCATGTCTGGAGGACTAAGGACAAATGAGTGACTGAGCACAGGGCACCTCAGTAGTGCTGTAGACTCCTGATGATTGTGTGTTGAGAAAGCTAACCTTGGAGACTTGAGGATTAAACATGGGTATGGTTGGATGTCATGGCTCACACCTTTAATCCTAGCACTGGGGAAGCAGAGAGGGGCAGATTTCTGTGAGTTGAAGGCCAGGCAGGTTTACATAGCAAACTCCATGCCAGAGAGTATACTGTGAGAGCCTATCTCAAAAATATAAACAAAGAAAGTCACCCAACCTCCCACCAAGTATTGATGATAAATATGTGGGAATTGTGTAGTCTGAAGTCCCAGTAAGAGGAGGGGGTGGGGAAGGAGGCGGAAGCAACGCCCAGAACTGACAGGGGAGGTCTGCCTGGACCAGCAAGATGCACAAACAATGAAGTGGCTCAAACAGCAAGAACTCCAGTTATATGCATTCCAGAGATTATTTATTATGAATTTTCAGCCGTTGCTGCCCACTCCACATCATTCTTGCCTGAGGTCAGACAGGCTGGCCAGCACAGGTGGTTTAACATCTGTTAGAGGTGCTTCATGTTACTGCTTATCCATGGCAGGAAGTATACAACCTTAGTGAAGACTCCTGAAGAAATTGTCCAATTTTTTGTATAGGCTACAACTCCATAAGCTCTGTTGCCACACACAAGGGGTCCCCCAGAGTCACCCTGTAGGCAGAAAAAAGAAGAACTTATGTTGGATTCCTCTGGCTCTGTTTTCCTCACCTCCTCCTGGCAAGGCTAACTCCTAGATCAGGGCCAGGAAAGGTTTTCAAGCTTCCCTCAGTACCAGAGCTCCAGGCAGGCCCAACTTTTCTTTCTAGCTCAGTAATAGGCTTTCCCTGAAGTCCTCGGGTATACTGTGATATAATTTATGCTTCATTGGGATGACAAAAGTTTTCCCACTTTAAACTCTTGCTACACAAACACAAGGGACAAAAAAAAATTGATTTTTGCACATTCTCATCTCTGAGCTGAGGCTTGAGGGTTTGGCCATTCCACACTTTGGCCTCTAACAGGTCCCTTTCTCTCCCTGCATTTTAGTTTTTAAATGCTTAATCCCCACCTCAGAAATAGTCCGTATTTTCCTTGGGTCTCCAGCACAAATCTGTGTGGTCTTGGAATAGCAGAAGTAGCCTTTTTGGCACTCCAGGTCATCCTGGATGATAAGTTCAGCCTCTTGTAAGCGGGAAGATCCTTGATTGGCATTGATGGACATTTTCCCCCAGCCAGCCACATGACACACATCCCCTGGCTTCACTTGGGTTTTGCTCCTGGGCAACTTGAGGATCCTCACAGCTTTAGTTCTCTTGGCTTTACTCTTCAACTAATAGGGAAGAGGGAGGGAGACCAGATCAGCTAGGAGCCTGCTTTCCTGAGACTCTTTCAAAGTCAGGATGGAAAAGAAGGAAGAAGCAGGATCAGAGCAGGGGGGAGGGGATAGCCCTGCACCAAACAGAGCACAGGCACAAGGGGGGAGGAGTGAGGGATGGCCACAGGAGTATAGATGGGAAGGTGGCAGGTCTCACCTTTAATAGCATGATGTCACTGGTGTGGTTCAGAGGATTATAGTCTGGATGGGGAATGGCTTTTGCTACAGGGATGATCTGCTGTGTATCCTCCTTAGCCTCGATGTTGTGAGCCCCCAGTGTTACTATCATTGTCCTGTGGAGAAAGCAGAGTAGAGAGGAGAGATGTGCAGTGAGAGAGGATGTAGTCCAGGAGCTGTGAAAGGAAGGGTAGGCAGGGTGGGGCTCTAGCTGAGGGAAATTGTGGACACAGGAGAGCCTCAGGGTCAGACCTACTACTCACTTCTTTTCAAGGATATGGACTTCCTGGGGTTTCCTCTTGCATGTAGGCAATATACCAAATTTTGAATCAACTCTTAAAGTGAACTTTCAATGACAACCACTGCTCTAGTTTGTTCAGTGCAGTTGATCAATTCAAGTGTGCTGCTGGCTCTGAACTCTCACTCTTGGACCTACAATTACCTCTAATGTGACTCCCATTGACACAGTCCTTACTTCAGGAGAGCTCACATAGGAACGTCCACAATAGAGGACAGAAGCTCCTGTGTATGTGTGAGTAGGGGGTGGTGTCTAAGAAAATGTGGGCTAGCTGCTTCTCCTCACCTGTTTCTGCAATGAGCAGCAGTCAACACAAAGTAGTCTTGAACCAGGAAGCCTCCACAGTATCTCTTCTTCCCTTGAATATCCACAGACTCAACAAATGCCATGTAGGGGTGGGAGTGTGGCTTCACCTCATGACCACCAATGATTTCATCTGAAAAAGGGGCTAGAGTATGGGGTGTCTGGAAGCAGTAGATCAGGTGAGGAGGGGAGATCTAGGAAGGGACTGACTGGGGGTCAGATCTGCAGTCCCTAAAGCTTGTTGCAAACAGGATTCCTTGCATATGGAATAATCTTTGCTCACAAGCCTCAGAACCCTGCTCTAAGAAGGTGTGGGTAGCACTTGACTTCCAACTCCTGCTCTACACATACATGGAGGGATAAGCTCTGTCTTCACCACACAGAGCCTGAGGGGATCCTGTGAATATCCACATTAGTTTTTGATTGTTAGTGAGTCATCCTAAACACTGTAGAATTGACTGGTGTCATTTTCTCACATTTTGCCTCCATGCCCTATAGAGGTGGATTTTCTAACATTATCTGTGTTTGGTACCTAACACATCTTGGGTTCTCAGTAAATGCTTTTTTTTTTTTTTTGCATGAATGAGTGGTTTGTAGTTAACTGGGGGTCTAGTGGGTCAGTGCTGGTAGGATTCAGAGCCAAGGGATATTGGGGTAGTGTGCTGTCCCAGCTGGGAGTAGCTGGGGACCTGCAGAAGAAGTGGAGAGACCAACTAAAACTAGACTGCAAAGCTAGTGGAGCATGCAGTGCAGGATCTTGTCAGCCTGGGCCTCTTTCTTCTGCAGGACTGGGGGTGGACTTAATGAATGATGCTCATACTCTTGAGCTGGTGGACTCACTTCATTACAGGCTGGACATTAAAGCTGCCTTTCCCTCAGTTGTAATCAAGTTAATGTTGTACTCGTTGTATCTTTGCATTGTCTGCCACATCTCTTTCTAAGGATCATCCAGTCTACAGGTAATGAAAAAGAAAAAAAAATTAGCTGGAAGAAACTAGTAGCTACTAAATTTCTGAGAATACCTCTCTTCCTCAGACATTGATGAGAATCTAGCCAGTGTCAGATTTCCATGTCTGGATTTGGTATGGGACCTGAGGTTCAGAAACTTCCTGGTTTCAGTGGCAGAACAATTCCTAACTACTGATGGGCAGAAAAACAACAACAGTTTCATGGGCTGGCATATCTGCCACAGGGGTGGTCACTCACCTGCACCAGCTCCAAGAGGCAGAAGTAGGGTCAGGAGAATCAGGACTGGTGGCATCTTCCCAGGAAGGCTGCTCAGGTTGGAGAAGAGCAGAGAGCAGACACAGCCTTTGGAAGAGGAGGAAGAAGGTGTTGGATCAGTGGCCTCACAGGCATTTTAAACCAATGCACCTTTGCTTCTGATTGACGTCACATTACTTAAGGAAATATTCTGCTTTGGGTAAAAAATGACAACAAACTGTCACCACACTAACATCCTATGAGCTAAGCTGAGATAAAGGTCAAGAATGTAGAGGGTTGTAGGCTGTGGTTGAAGAAATCAAAGGAAGTCCACAGTGAACACACAGAGATGTGTGTGTGTGTGTGTGTGTGTGTGTGTGTGTGTGGTTTTTTTATGGCTTACACATTTTTTTGCATTCTGCTAATATCTCTTTGGGTTTCTTTGGTTTTTTTCCTCCTTTGTTTTTCAAAAAATACAGTCAATAAAATTATCCCAACAACAGTTATAGAACTCTACAAATACATTCACAAAGTTACACAGTACTGAGTGAGAGGTGATATTGTGCCATATCTGTTAGGCAGTATCGAAGTGCATTATGTCATTAATCTTTGAGACAACTAATCATCCTATGAAATAATCTGAATATTCTGATGAGTTAATCTGAGCTCACTCTGACTCTCCTAGAACTCCTCAGAAGTCACAGAGAAATCTCAAAGGCATGTGGTTGCCTTGTACTCAATAGTCATGTGGACTGTCATACATAGTAAAGTGAAATAATAGATCACAAATGACAGCTATTGTTTATCTGTTTAGTAGTTATTGTCATTAATCTCTGGGGCAAGAGCTTGAGGATTGAATTCCGTGGTCAGTAAAATTAGATCAGCATTGTCTTCCCTGTTGATGACTCCAATGATATTTTGTACAAGGATGCCTAGCATTTCCTATAGACAAACAAGGACCGTGATCATGAATGACTATTTAATGGGCTAAATCCAGGAGTCAGAGAGACAAGGATGCAGCCATGAAAATGCCCATCTTAACTAGAGTCAGCTGAAACCCTGTGCTTAGAGCATTAGATGCTGAGAGCGAACTATGTGAGAGCACTCTGGGAGGTGAGATGTGTGTGTGTGTGTGTGTGTGTGTGTGTGTGTGCATCCAGAAAACAGCAGAGCTATTGGATCCTGCTTTCCCATCACTGTTTCATGGAATTCAGATATTTTTGAACTTTCTCATTTTATATTTTGGAACCAAGGGAGGATTTCTTGTCTTCATTGTGAACGAAAATTGTGATCATATTTGGATCAAAATTTGTCATCTAGTCCACTCTTATGTAACCTTTTAGCTTTTCTGGGCCACCTTGGAGGGATGACTCTTTTGGGCTACACATTACCTACATAAACTATAATGAGCATGATATTTCCCCCTAAAAGGGACTGTGTATAAATGACATGACATCTGTACATACGAATAAGCAAACAAAGACTTACAAAACAGAAAAATCTTAATCATGTGGGTGACCACATAGAAGGAATCTTAAATCCATGAAGGAGAGTTTATGTTTGGGATATCAAATGAGTAAATTATACACATGTAAGAAATAAAATTTGTTCTGCTATTCTTTTATCATAAAAGTATGAATCTAGGCACTTCCGGTTTGGGACCGAGCCTAGAGCAGGTCGCAGGCAGCAGCTCAGTACCCAACTGCAGAAAACCAAGAAAAACAGGGACTCCCAGGAGCTTGAACTCACGCAGCATCCCAGGTTCCCTGAAGCTGGGCAACTGCAAGATCCTGCTTGGCAACTGCAGATAGACTCAAAGCAGTGTACCATATCATCTGAAGAATAGCAGGGAGACCATAACTCAAGCAGTGTACCATATCTTCTGAAGAATAGCAGGTTGCAGTCCTCCTCGCCCCCACGAATAACCAGGACCCGCCGGTCGGGTCAAGTGGCACCCAGACGTGGGGCTCGAGGCACGGACCCATCCGGATGGACCCTCATTGAGAGGATGTGCGCACGACATCAAGATTGAGCAAGACAGAGATCATCGCCCGTGACCTGTCGTCCACGGAACCAGGTTGATGCTGCCATCAAGAAGGCAGTTGAAGTTCATTACCATCAGCTGAAAATTGCAGAGGATCCAGAAGTGACTCCGCAGGAGACTGACACAGCCGTTAGCTCCCCTGCCTCCCCCTACGGTCGACCCCTAGACTTCCACGCCCTCCAGAAGGGTTCCTGGTATGCCTGGCTTTGCCCTCATTTCTCTCGCTAGAGAGCTTGGCCTCTTGATCACCACAACAAAAATTGGCTTTTTCCTAAACCAAGGCCACCCTTGATATGGCCGCTAACATTGGGGAGCCTTCCTTTATGACAATATTACACCCCAAACTGACAAATGGTTGGTAACTTGAACATTTACAGGAGACTAGGATGGCTGTGAGTTAGCCCAATGACGGGATTATTGTAGGTCCACTTCCCAGGGGCCCACCCAATGCAGCCGAAAAGGAGTGCGTGGTGCTGGGAGTGGGTGCAGCCTACATGGCCTAAGACAGGGCTCTCACCCTCCTTTCACCCACATCAGAGTCCCTTGACGTTGCCCATCGTCGACAGCCTAAAGCCTTCGACCATCGATGTGACTCGTCTCACATCAGTGTTTTGGGGTTGTGAACTTGTCTAAGACCCCCCATAATTAGACATCCAAATTCAAAACTCACATAGTTGGGATTGAACATAAGACGCCTTCTCTAACTAAACAGAGAAGGGGGAGATGCCAGAAGCCAGGACCCTCACCCTTACCCTTACCCCCTACCTTTCCCCACCTGCACAATGTCCTCTGAAGCTTGGCAACTGCAAGATCCTGCTTAGCAACTGCAGATAGACTCAAAGCAGAGTACCATATCTTCTTAAGAATAGCAGGGAGACCATAACTCAAGCAGTGTACCATATCTTCTGAAGAACTGCAGGTAGATCATAATTCAAGGCAGCATACTGTATAGACCATGACATGTTTCAAGGCACAGGCCAAGAAGATTTTGTACTTTTCCACCACCTGGACCCTCTTACCCCCTCTCCTTGTAAAACATGCTATAAAAAAGCATTTCATGTTCAAAAAAAAAAAAGAAATTAAAAAAAAAGAAAAAAAAGAAATACAAAAGACACAGAAAAATTTAAAAAAAAAAAAGTATGAATCTACATGGAAATTCAGCTTTGCTTTTGGTAACTGAAAGTTTCACCCCTGCCTTAGTAGACACAGCTCTGACCTCAGTGAATTCCTAAGGCACTGCTGAGATGTTTTGGTTCTAATCTTACTGTTAGTGTGCTTGACACTGTGAATGGAAAGAAAAAATGAAAACTTTACATCATCCCCCATTATTATTATATCTTACCTCTTCCATGTCTCTTCATGCTCATCAGATTCATGGTATTTCATTCTTTAATTATCATTCTCTCTCACACAGACAAGGGAATTAAATATAAATCTATCCTACAGGGTCACTGTACTATTTCTTGAACGAATATTTCTTTCAGGTCTAACATCTTGGGATTGGATATCCATTATGGCGCTCACCTTTGGAGAAGACTAATTCTCCCTCTCAGCAGTTTACAATTGTGTGTTGTCCTTCATCTAGTTAGAGGGCCCTTGCTAGTTCCCCATTCATTTTGATGGTCAACTGATGTTGTCATTGTTCAGGTCTTGTCTGAGCAGGCATATTGTGGAGATTCCTTAGATGTAGTTTGCTTGTCAAATCAAGAAGACATATAGGTAATATAATTTTAACCTTTGATTGTGTGTCTGTGTTTGGATGTGTGCCCATGAGTATAGGTGCCCTTTGAGGCCAGAGGAGCTGAAGTTACAAGTGGTGATGAGCTACTCAACAGGGCTGCTCAGAAGTGAACTTGATTCCTCAGCAAGAGCAGTGTGTACTGTTAAGACTTCTGAGACATGTCTGCAGTCTTTGTGCTCAGTTCTTGAAAGTAGCTGCTCACCAGTGTAGGCACTGTGAAAAAGTGGTGGCATGAATATAGTGTAATTGTAAAGTGTGAGCATTTGTCTCTCTAGAGGACCCATAAAAGCGCCAGAAAGTCATGAAGAGACATCAGCAAAATATTTTTAGTTTAAACAAAATATTCCAGTACTATGCATTACTTTCTATGCATTTGAAAATCAGCAGGTATCATATCTATGCCAAGGAGATTTGGTCTTTTATTGTACCAAAATAGTGACAATATTTCTTTAGGTTTTGAAATCTGTTTTCAAATTTTCATGTCAAATGTCAAAGCAAGGCTATATCACTGTTCACAAAAGCGTACTGGGCTGGGTTGAAATGCAGCAAGCTGTTTGCCATAATTTGAGATCTCTATAAGGCCACCTTCACTGGAACACTCATGGTTTGAAACATGGTTCTGACAGTTGGTTTTCTTCTTAAAGATAATATGATCAGTAAAATTCACTGAAAGATTCAATTAGTAAGTTTGATTTTATTTTCACATTATGGCAGACATTTTATTTCAAATTTTATTCATGTCATGATATCTAAATTGATAGTAATTCTGGTGTCCTCTGCTTAGCCATCTTACTTATGAAATGAAACTGATATCCCCAGAGTCGTCAGCAACACTCTTTAGGAATTCCAAGCATGGATATTGGTTTAATCCTGTGACCCTTATGAAATTCAGTGCTGGTCATGATTTATATGATGCTACCAACATTTAATGCTTTTTCACTAACTTTCCTTTTTAAACTTAATTTTTATTCTTTGACACCATCACAAATGTATTCAATATACTTTGGCCATTTTTACCCATGATTGTCCCCTCTCCTACCCAACCAATTTCTCTGAGACCTTCTCCTCTGTGCACAAGTTTTCTTGATGTCCTCTGCAGAGAGCCAGCATTTAACATTAATGTAGTGTGATGATAGCACAGTTCACTGTTCATTCTATGAGATCCTCTGTATTATTTTTTATGTTTATAAAGGCAGGGATTCTCTGTGTAGCCCTGAATGTCCTCTGTAGATCAGGCAGGGCTTGAACTCAGAGATCCAGCTGCCTCTATGCCCCAGTGCTGTGATTAAAGGCATGTGCCACCACTAAGAGAGTCTTCTTTTTCTTTTTTCTCTTTTCTTTTTTCTTTTTTCTTTTTTTGAGATCCCTTTTCTTCTGTGATGGGATAGAATCAATGCTGTGATTAATAATAATAATAGATAAGTAACTATGTTTACATTTATTACAAAAGCTGACAATAAAAAGAAAGCAAGGCTTAAGAATGTCAGTGTCTCAGCCACTGATGCAGTGCACATGATTGTGAAGATGGTGGGTGGGTGGTGTGTGTGAGGCTCAGCTGAAGTATGTGAACTCCTAATGATAAATACAAGATGCTTACTTGGTTTCCATTAAGTACCCATTATGTGCAAAAGTAGCACAAAGCATCATTTTATTTACTAAGTCTCCAGGAGTACGTGCAAATCTGATGGTGTCAGTTCAACTGTCTTCAGATGGAAGATAAAGTGCTGGAAGCCTCACATGCCATCAGTCTTGACTCAGGCATGTGTACCAATAGCAAGAACATCATATGTTCACTTCGGAAGACATTGAAGCATGTTGTCATCTACAAAGTTCATACTTGAGCTTGGAGATGCTTGAGAGTCACACAATATAGTTACAACATCATCACAAAATATTTTTTTACAGTTAGAATTTTTTTACAGTCAGAATAGAAGTTGTAGAGCTTCACATCAAATTCTACACTCTCAATACAGAATATATTTCATGTGTTTATCTACCACCAGGTTAAAAAAAAAAGACTCCATGACAGGTTTAGACCAAAAATAAGAATGAGTACACCAGTCAAGCTGGACTGAGGAGGCCAGAAGAGAGACAGAACCAAACTTAATATATAGAATACAATGCATATCAAAATTTCAGTGCCATATTTCTCATGCTAAGAAAAAAAACAAAACAAAATAAACAAAATAAGTTTAATAAAAAAACAAAATAAGTCATATGATGCAACAAAAGTCTACAAATACCAAAGCAGTCCCAAGAAATAAGAACACAGCTAGAAATGTGGCAATACCTTACTTTGCACATGAAGATGCAGAGGCCACTTAATTGTTAACAAGGAGGAGAAAAAAAAACATTGGAAAGATGATTCAACAGAAGGTGCTCACAAAATTGGAAACCCACCTGCAGGGTAATGAAATTAGATTCCTTGTACAAAAATCAGTTCAAATGGATTAAGGGCCTTTTTTATAACTGGAGAAACAAGCTTTTAGAAGAACACACAGGGTCAATGCTTCAAGATATTGGGAAAAGCAAGAATTTTTTAAACAGAACACCAAAGGCAGAAGAACTAACTCAGTTTCAACAGGTGGGGCTACTTGAACATAAAGATGCTGTGTAGCAAAAGAAAAAATCATGGCTGACTCCTGACAGGAAGCCAAGGAGCCAGCTATTCTATCCACAAGACCAGATGTCTCAGCTGTACCTATCTGGTGCTGGGGTTCCCAAGGATTCCTAGAGAGCTGCTGCTCTCATCTGTGATGGAGTCCTGAAGAAGTAGGTTTTCCAACCAAGCTATGTCTGAGCAACAGGACAGATGTAGCCATAAAGGATGGGACAAGCTGGCAAAAGCAAATCTTTCTTTCTCCATGTCCTTATGTGGGCTGTCTCTAGAAGGGGTGGCCCTAATTTGGGGTCCATTTTCCACCTCAAATAATCTACTCAAGAAAATCCCTCACAAGTGTGCCCAGATGCTTGAGCTTGTTTACTTCCAAATGCAGTAAAGTTAACAACCACAATTACCCATCACAGGCTATTCTCCAAAATAAATAATTTCAGAAATTAAATACCAGAAAAATAAAACTGACAATCAACAAATGGGCACTTAAATAAAATAAACAGTTTAAATGACAAGAGAAAGAATGAATGAAAGAAAAAATCCAGTAACTATAATTTTTAAACTTTTCAATATCCATCCTGAATTTAAGCTCTACTATTGAGCTTTAGTAATAAATAGTGCATGGTACTGTCATAAAGCCAGACTTGCTGATCAACAGAATCTAATGGGAGATTCATGTTTTGAATCCATTTACCTATGGGTAATTTATTTTTACATAAATACATAATAGAAAAAGGACATCTTCAACAAACAGTCCTGGTCTAACGAAATTTGCATGTAGAAGAATGTAAGTCAGTCCATATCTATCACTCTCACAAACTCCAGAGCAAGTGGATCAAAGACCTTAACATAAATCTGCACACACTAAACCTGATAGAAAATAAAGTGGGGAGCAGCCTTGAAAGCATTGGAACAGGAGACATCTTCCTGAACAGAACATGGATAGTGCAGGCCCTAAGACCAACAGTTTACAAATAGGACTCCATGAAAGTGACAAGCTTATGTAAGGCAAAGGAACCTGTCAGTTAGACAAAAACAGCAACCTGGGAAAAAAACTTTCACTAACTTCACAAATAACTCTAGCAAGCATGGCAAAGACAAGTCCTAGCTTGACAAACATGGCACTCACAGGTTTTGACTATTACCCTCTCCTCCTTTCTAAAAACTATGATTTCATTCTTAAAGCTATCCCCCAAGGTCTATTTCCTTATTTGGCCATTAACTCATTCCTAAGACTGAACACTAATTCCAACAATCTAAACTGATTATTTGGCTAGCATGTTCAATCTCTATTTACCAACTCACTCTTGTACACACTCCCCCTTTCCCCTTAAAATCCCACTCCTGCAAAAACACCTGTTCTTTTTCCTCCTCTGAACTTCTTTTGCTTGCTTGTTTGCCGATGGTGCTACTATTGTATCCCTCCTCTGCCTGGCAACCCTGCTTACCCTTCTTTGGTAATAAATCTCCTTTGTGCTAAGAATTTGGTGTCTGAATACATCCTGTACTGATTTTAGAGGTCCGCCTCCCTTGAAATTCTCATCTGACAAAGAGCTAGTATACAAAGAATGCAAAGAACTCAAGAAACTAGACATAAACAAACCAAATAATCAAATTTTAAAATGAAGTACAGATATAAAGAGAGAATTCTGAGTAAGGTAACCCAATCACAAAATATTACACATGGTATTCACTCACTGATAAGTGGATATTAGCCCAAAAGCTCACAATACCCAAGATACAATTCACAGACCACATGAAGCTCATGAACAAGGAAGACCAAAGTGTGGTTGCTTTGGTCCTTCTTAGAAGGAGTAACAAAATACTCATGGGAGCAAATATGGAGATAAAGTGTGAGATAGAAACTGAAGGAGGGGCCGTCCAGAAACTGCTCCACCTGGATATCCATCCCTTGTGCAGTCACCAAAGGCAGACACTGTTATGGATGCCATGAAGTGCACACTGACAGGAGCCTGATATAGCTGTCTCCTTAGAGGTCTCCCATAGTCTGACATATACAGAGGTGGATGCTCACAGGTAACCATTGAACTGATTGATCATGGGGTTCCCAATGGAGGAGTTAGAGAGAAGACTGAGCTGAAAGGGTTTGCAGCTCCATGGGGAGAGCAACAATACCAACCAACCAGAGCACCCAGGGTCTAAACCACCAGCCTGGGAGCACATAGGGAGGGACCTATGGCTCCAGCTGTATTTGTAGGGGAGGTTGGCCTTGCCAGGCATAAGTGAGAGAGGAGATCCTTGGTCCCATGAAGTCTGGATGCCCCAGTGTGGGTGAATTTGAGGGTGGGGAGGAGGGAGTGGGTGGGTAGCTGTGGGCACATCCTCATAGAAGCAGGAGAAGGGGGATGGAATAGGTGGTTCTGGGTAGGGAAAAATGGGGAAAGGGGATAACATATGAAATGTAGATAAAATATCCAATAAAAAAAGTGAAAAAAAAGAAGAATCTTAAATAACTGAAAAAAAAGCTTAAAGAAATGTTCAACTTCCTTTTTCATCAGGCAATTGGCAATCAAGAGTAATTTGATATTTCATCTTATGCCTGTCAGAATGAATAAGATCAAAGCCACAAGTGAGACCTCATGCTGCCAAGCACCCATAGCAAGGAGAACACTCCTTCATTCCTAGTGGGAGTGCAAACTTGTACAACCACTATGTAAGCCAATAGGATGGTTACTCAAGAAGATGGTTAATCAATCTGCCCAAGGACCCAGCTATACCATACCTGAGCATATACCCAAAGAGTGCTATTCTCCATTCTACAATTAAGACACTTGCTCAACTATGTTCATAATAGTCAGAAACTAGAAACAACTTAGATGTCTCTCAACAGAAGAATAGATAAAGTGTGGAACATTTATTCAATGGAGTTTGGAGCAGCTATAAAAATGACAACATGGAACTTGCAGGCAAATGGAAGGAAGTAAAAAAGAATCATCCTGAGTAAGGTAACCCAGACTCAGAAAGACAAGCATGGTATATACTCACTTGTAAGTGCATACTAGCTGTTAAGTAAAGGATGATCAGGCTGTAATCTACAGACACAGAGAGGGTAGGTCATAAGGTCAAAGGGGGTAGGGGGAATCATCAAATTCCCTGGGAAGGAGAAATAGAATGGGTTGTGCAGGGTTGGGTGGGGTTGTGAATAAGAAGGATCAGGTGATGAGGCAACAATGAAGGAAGAGTGTACTGAGACGATGACTGGAATTGGAGCATTTGGGCAGCCATGTAGGAATCTATTGCAATAGAATGTCTCTGAAAAATTTGAAGGTAACCCTAGCAAAGTCTCTAAGTCCTGCAGGATACAGAGGCTGAACAAGTCATCTTCTGTAACCAGGCAACATTTCCAGTGGTGGTACTGGGACACCAACCTAGAAAAAGTATTTGACCTACAATTTGTCCTGTCTACAAATGGCACATCAATTGTGGCATAGCTGCCCAGTGATTGGCCAACATGGGGCTTGTACCACAAGAAGGAATCCCATACCAGACACTGCCTGGATGGTTAGGAATCCGAGGTTGGATAGCACAGATACCAAGGATGGAACTAAACACAATGGCCATAAGGAGAAGTGAATGAAATGGTTTCTAATGATATTCTGCTATACTCATAGATGGATACCTACCATATCATCATCAAAGAGGCTTCATGCAGCAACTGATAGGAGCAGTTGCAGAGACTCACAGCCAAACTAGGCAGAGTGTGCAGAGGAAGCCCTTCTGAAAAGGATCTGGAAATAATTTAAAAGCCAAAGGAGTTAACTACTCTAGGAAATATGGCCCACAGAATCAACTAGGCTGGTCTCACAGGGACTCACAGAGACTAAAATGACAACCATGGAGCATCTATGGATCTGAGCTAGGTCTTCTGCATATGTATTATGGTTGTATAACTTTGTGTTCTTGTGGGATTGCTAACAGTGGGGGTGCACATGTCTCTGAGTCTTTCATCTGCTCTGGGATCCTTTTCCTCCTACTGGATTGCCTTGTCCTGTCTTGATATGAAGGTTTGTGCCCAGGCTTATTGAACCTTGTTAGCTGTGTTCAGTTGACATCCATAGGAAGCCTGAACTTTTCTGAAGGGAAATAGAGAAGCAGTTAATCTGAAGGAGGTGAGGGCTGGGGATGCTGGGAGAAGTGTTGGGGGGTAGACTATGGTCAAAACGTAATGTCTGAGAGAAGAAAAACTATAATTCACCAAGCTGCTGTGTGAAGGACTTCATTAGTGTCACATGAGTCACCATGAGCTGTCTAATACTTCAGCTGGACTGGCTGAGTCTTGATTTCAATCTCAAGAAAGGTAAAGCCTCTCTGCTTGGCTTTTTCTGCTCACATGTTATAGGAGAGGGTCTGCCTGAGGTACAATGAAAACCACGGGGCTGGAGAGTTTACAACTTCCTCCCAATTTCACACACTGCATTCTGAACCCAAGAAGACCATATACATGGAACTGTTAGAAAAGAGAATTTGATCATTTTTAAAAAACATGATTTTTTGTACATTCCAGATATAGATCCATTTGTGCCACATTGAGCTATATAGAGAAACAAGATGATGAAGGTGAAGAAGGAGTCTACTGTGTACCTGATACAAAACCAGAGACTTAGAAGTGTTGGTTGATGGTCTCAAAGTATATTTCTAGCCTAGTATCCCTTGGATCCCTAGGGTTCACAAACTGCCATATCCCAATGTGGTCAGCAGTGGGCAGCTGGGGTTCTGGGATAAGCCAGGGTAGTTAACAAACTGGAGGTCTTCTCTGAGCCTCTCTGTCCATGGAACTCTTGGGTTGGAAAAGGGCTCATTAGCTTGGCTTAGGTGGGAGGAATGAGAGCAGGTGACTGGCAGCCCAAGTCTGACTGGAATGTGAGGTAGAGGAGACTCCACAGTTTTGGAACTTACAGGTAGAACAATGAAAGGTTGGTGTAAATCAGGCCTGGGTGAGGTAGGGATGGGGTAGAAACTTCTGGTAGCTGGAGGAGGTCAGATGGAAAACACTGGAAGGCCAGCAAGGGGGACAGAAGTGACTGAGCTCTGGGCTGGGCTCGGTAATGAGACCAGGGTGAGTCTGTGTCCATCAGAGGAATGTCTCCATATTCAAGACTGAAATTTAGGTGGTGAGAGTCCCCTACCCTGCTAGAGAGGGGGAAACAGGGAACTGAATGCATTGCACAGCCCATGGCCTTCTGAATTCCCAGAGTCAAATCTCCCTTCACCCAGTGCCTTGTTCGACTCTCTGCCATTGTTGGGGCTGGATGAAGGTGACTCAGAGATGGAGGAATTTGCTAGGCCCAGAAGATTCATGTCTGGAGGACTAAGGATGAATGAGTGACTGAGCACAGGGCACCTCAGTAGTGCTGTAGACTCCTGATGATTGTGTGTTGAGAAAGCTAACCTTGGAGACTTGAGGATTAAACATGGGTATGGTTGGATGTCATGGCTCACACCTTTAATCCTAGCACTGGGGAAGCAGAGAGGGGCAGATTTCTGTGAGTTGAAGGCCAGGCAGGTTTACATAGCAAACTCCAAGCCAACCAGAGCTATACAGTGAGAGCCTATCTCAAAAATAAAAGCAAAGAAACAGCACCCTACCTCCCACCATGTATGGGTGATAAACATTTGGGTATTGTGTAGCCTAAAGTCTCAGTAAGAGGAGGGGCTGGGAAAGGAGGAGGAAGCAAAGCCCAGAACTGACAGGGGAGGTCTGCCTGGACCAGCAAGATCCACAAACAATGAAGTGGCTCAAACAGCAAAGAACTTCAGTTATATGCATTCCAGAGATTATTTATTATGAATTTTCAGCCTTTGCTGCTCACTCCATGTGGTTCTTGCCTGAGGTCAGGCAGGCTGGTCGGCACAGGCAGTTTAACACCTGTTAGAGGTGCTTCATGTTACTGCTTATCCATGGCAGGAAGTGTAAAACCCTAGTGAAGATTCCTGAAGAGATCCTCTTGGATTTTACATAGGACAAAACTCCATAAGCTTTGTTGTCACACACGAGGGGTCCTCCAGAATCACCCTGCAGTCAGAGAAAGGAAGAACTGAGCCTGGTTCCCTCTGGCTCTGTTCTCCCCCACCTCCTCCTGGCAATGCTAACTTTAGATCATGGCCAGGACAAGTTCCAACTTTTCTCAGTACCAGAGCTCCATGGAGGCCCAACTTTTCCTTCTAGCCCAGTCCTAGTCTTTCCCTGAAGTCCTCATGGATTCTCTGAGGTAATTTATCCTGTTTGAAATGACAGATTTTTCCCAGCTTACACCCTTACTTCGCCCACAGAGGAGACCCAAGCTGAGGCTTGAAGGTTTTGTCATTCTCACACCTTGCCCTCTCCCAAAACCCTCTCACTCTCGATTTTGTCTGTGAATTGCTTGATCCCCACCTTGGAAGGAGCCTCTATTTTGTTTGGGTCTCCAGCACAGATCTCCGTGGTCTTGATGTAATGACGGAATCGTCTTTTGCATTCCTCGTCCTCCTGGATGATCAGTTCAGCCTCTTCTAAGAGGGCAGATCCTTTAGTGGCATTGATGGATGTTTTCCCCCAGCCAGCTACACCACAAACATCCCCTGGATTCACCTGGTCACTGGGCTTAGGCAACTTGAGGGGCCTCACAGCTTTAGTTCTCTTGGCCTTACTCTCCAACTGATTGGGAAGAGTAATGAGAGACCAGCTCAGCTAGGAGCCTGCTAGCCTGAGACTCTTTTAAAGTTAGGATGGAAGAGAGGGAAGAAGCAGGATCAGAGCAGGAGGGAAGGGCTAGTCCTGCTCTAAGCAGAGCACAGGCACAAGATGGGAGGAGTGAGGAATGGGCAGAGGAGTGTGGGTGGGAGGGGACAGGTCTTACCTTTAATAGCATGATGTCATTGGAGTGGTCCAGAGGATTATAGTCTGGGTGGGGAATAGCTTTTTCCACAGGGATGATCTGCTGAGTCTCCTCCTGTGCATGGAGGTTGTGAGCCCCAAGTGTTACTATCATTGAGCTGTGGAGAGAGCAGAGTGGAGAGGAGAGATTTGGAGTCAGAGAGGATGCAGTGCAGGAGCTGTGAAAGGCAGGGCAGGTAGGTTAGGGCTTTAGCTGAGAGGACTTGAGGACTCAGGAGAGCCTCAGGGTCAAACCTACTGCTCTCTTCTTTTTAAGGACATGGGACTACTGGAGATTCCTTCTTGCATCTAGGCAATATGCCCTATTTTGCATTGACTTTTAATGTGAACTTTCAACCTCAACCACTGCTCTAGTTTGTCCAGTGCAGTTGGTCAACTCAAGTGTGCTGCTGGCTCTGACGTCTTACACTTTGATCTTAAATTTACCTCTCATCTGACTCCCATTGTCACAGTCTAGCCTTCTAGTGAGCTGTCAGGGGGAACATCCACAATAAAGGACAGAAGCTCCTGTGGGATTCTCAGAAGACGTGGGCAAGCTGCTTCTCCTCACCTTCCAATGCAGTGAGCAGCTGTCAGCACGAAGTAGTCTTGAACCAGGAAGCCTCCACAGGAACTTCTATTCCCATTAACTTTCAGAAATGTAACTAATGCCATGTAAGGGCGGGCGTGGGGCTTGACCTCATGGCCCCCGATGATCTCCTCTGGGAAAAAAAAACTAGAATATTGGATGTCTGAGAGCAACAGGTAAGGTCGTCAAGGTAGATCAAAGGATGGAATGATTGTGGATCAAATCTGCAGTTCCCCAGGCCTGTGGCAAACAGGATACGTTGCACATGGACTAATGTGCTAACTCTGAAGTCTCTGAGTCATGCTGTGGGACTTGTCCCTCAGCTGCTGCTTTACACATACATGGAGGGATAAGCTCTATCTTCATCACGTAAAGGCTGAGGGGATCCTGTGAATATCCACGTTAGTTTTTGACTGTTAGTGAGTCATCCTAAACTCTGTGAAATTGACTGGTGTCGTTTTCTCACATTTTACCCCCATGCCCTATAGAGGTGGATTTTCTAACATTATCTCTCTTTGGTACCTAACACATCTTGGGTTCTCAGTAAATGCTTTGTGTTCCATGCTTATAGTTAACTGGAGGTTTAGTGGGTCAGTGCTGGTAGGATTCAGAGCCACAGGGATATTGGGGTAGTGTGTTATTTCAGATAGAAATAGCTGGGGACCTGCAGAAGAAGTGGAAAAGCCAACTAAAACTAGACTGCAAAGCTAGTGGAGCATGCAGTGCAGGATCTTGTCAGCCTGGGCCTCTTTCTTCTGCAGGGCTGGGGGTGGACTTAATGAATGATGCTCATACTCTTGAGCTGGTGGACTCACTTCATTACAGGCTGGACATTAAAGCTGCCTTTCCCTCAGTTGTAATCAAGTTAATGATGTATACTTTGTATCTTTGCATTGTCTGCTACATCACTTTCTAAGGATGATCCAGTCTCCAGATGATTTAAAAAAAAAAAAGCTTAGAGAAGCTAGTGCTTACTAATTTTCTGTGAACATCTCCCTTCCTAAGATTTTGTTAAGAGTGAAGCCAGTGTCATATTTCTAAGTCTGGGTTTAGTATGGGACCTGAGGCTCAAAGGCCTCTGGTTTCAGTGTCAGGACAATGCCTGACTACTGCTGGGCAGAAAGTCAGCAGAGGTATCATGGGATGGCATCTCTGCCACAGGGGTGCTCACTCACCTGCTCCATCTCCTAGTGGCAAAAGAAAGGTCAGGAGAATCAGGACTGGTGGCATCCTCCCAGGAAGGCTGCTCAGTTGAAGGTGGGCAGAGTAGACACAGCCCTTGAAAGGAGAGGAAGGAGGTGTGGGCTCAGTGACCTCACAGGCATTTTAAACCTACGCACCTTTGCTCCTATTTGTTGACACATTACTTAAGGAATTTTTCTGGCTTGGGTAAAAATGACACTATCACCACATTGATATCCTATGAGCTAAGCTGGGATAAAGATCAAAAATGTAGAGGGTTGGAGGCTGTGGTTGAGGAAGCCTGAGGCCCCAGGAAGACCACAGTGACTGTATGGAGACACATGTGTCCTTTTCTATGGTTTATACCCTTACACTTTGCATCCTGGTAAGATGTGTTTGGACTTTTTTTCTTCTTTCCTTCTTTCTCCTCCTCCTCTTCTTCTTTTCTTCTTCTTTGCAAAATAATTCTGACAACCAATTTATTCTAACAACAATTATAGCATACTATGCATACATAGTATACATAAGTGTTATACAGCACTTAATTGGAGTTGATACAGAGCCATATTTGCCTGGACAGTATTGCAATACACCATCTCACTAACCTCTGGGATGACTGATCATACTGGAAAAATCTGTTTAAATATTCCTGTGTATTAATCAAAGCTCACTCTGACTTTCCTGAAACTGCTATAAGTCACAGTGAAATCTCAAAAGCAAGTATTTGCCCCATATCCACTAATCACATATTACTGTCATACATAGTTAACTGAAATAATGGAACACAAGTGACAGGTCTACTTCATCTGTTTACTAGGTATTATCATTAATCTCTGGGGCAAGAGCTTCAGGACTGAATTCAATAGTCAGTAAAATCAGATCAGCATTGTCTTCCCTGCTGATGACTCCAGTGGCATTTTGTACAACTCTGCCTAGTATTTCCTGTAGACAAACAAAATCATTAGATTTGGAATGATTATTTAATGAGCTAGATCCAGGAGTGAGAGAGGCAGAGATCCAGCTCTTAAGATGCCTGATCTTGAATGGAGGGAGCTGAGAACCTGTGCTTAGAGCACTAGATGATGAGGGCTTGTGAGATCATTCTGGGAGGTGAGACAGGCTGGCATTGCCCTGAGCAAATGGGTATATGCATGTGTGTGTGTGCATGTGTGCACGTCCAGAAAACCCTCAGAGGTATTCTGGTCCTGCTTTTCCCTCACTGCTTCATGGTTTTCAGATACTTTTAATTTTTAACATTTTATTTTGGGACAATGGGAGGCTATCTTGTCTTAGTTGTGAACTAAAGTCCTGATGTTAATTGGATCAGAATTAGTCATGTAGTCAACAGGTATGCAATCTTTTAGCTTTTCTTAGCCACTTTGATTTTTTTTCTTTTGTTCTTTTTTTCTTTTTTATTGGATATTTTGTTTATTTACATTTCAGATGTCATCCCCTTTCCCCATTTCCTGTCCCTAGAACCCCCCATCCCATCCTTCTTCCTTCTTTTTGCTTTTATACCATTTTAATTACATGCAAGTACTAAGGTCAGTACTAGGTTAAGGAACTAGAAATACAATAGATGCAAATAGTCAAGGGTCAAGCAAGACAATAAACACAAATAATCAAAGAACAAGCAAGGCAATAAACAAAATTCCGTGAACACTCCTGTGACCATTGTTTCTAAGAGCTTGTCAGGATGACCAAAATATCTGAGCCAACTTCCCTGTCCTAGCCAAAGTCATTTTCATGTCTGAAGCCTACTTCCTTGTTCTAGCCTAAAATGTAGATTCCTCTCTGAAATTACTTCTTTATTTTAGCCTAATATTTAGATTCCTACCTGAAAGTACTTCTTTTTTCTAGCCTAATGTCAGATTCCTGCCTGAAGCCCACTTCATTGTCCTTGGCCAATGTCATATTTCTGCCAAGCAGCCCATTTCCTTATCCTTAGCCCATGTCAGATTATTGCCAATCAGCCCACAAAGCTCTTTACTTCTCCCCCTTTTTTTATTTCATAAACAAGACTGAGCCTGTCTTACATCATTCTACCAAGAATGCCTTTCTTAACCATCATAGAATACGAATTATCAAAACCAATGCACTTCTGTCTTAGGTTGGTAAGGCTCTGTGCAGAATCTTACCCATCCTTGGTTTGCCAGACTGTTAATTTAATAACTCTGTCTGGGAGTCCATTTTTAGGTTCAAGCCGTGTACTCTGGCTGCCAACATGTTGATGTTGTTAAAGACAAGCTTTAACATGATGGGCAGGGATAAAAGTATTTCCAGGACAAAAAGGGCTAGCATGGTCAAGCTATATCTGCCATTCTTGAAGCTTGACCAAAATAGAAATACTTGCCTCAGGCCATGGATAATTTTGTCTACCATATCTACTGCATCAATACTCATCAGAGCAGCATTCTTGAAATTCACAACCTCACTATGCAAAGTGAAAACATCCAGAGAGGTGTTAGAATTATGCCAAATACACTGCAACTGTCTTTAAACTTTTTCCTAATTTATAATGACTACCATTGTAAATTTTAGAACTAACATGAATCCAATGGTATTAGGCATGAGACTTGAGATGGCTCTTTACTCTTAAACTCTGAACCTCCTTCCAATAATTTGAATAGGAAAAAGAACATCAATCCATTGTTCCAAATGCCTATCTAAATCCTCTTGTGTATTCAACACATTAGTAACATTTTTGGCTAAATGATTAACAAAAGTAGCTGTCTCAACTTCTTATGTCAAAGCAATTGCAGAAGCAATGGTGCTAGCAATTAGTGTAATTGAAACTGTTATACCAGCAATAGTCAAGCCCACTGCTCTCTTGCTTCTGCTTAAAGCCTGATTCACTTCTTCCAGTACTTGCAAGCCTTTTCAGAACACCAAGGTTCTGTGATACTCAAGGCAATGAAACAAAAGCTGGTTGATAGACCTCCATGACAGACATGCCAGATTTCAACACACTAACAGAATTAGAAGGTGTGCAATCAATGCAACTTACATTAAATACTGTAGAAGAAACAAAAGTAATTTTGACTTGAAAATTAAAAGAGCCTTAGCACATGTGCTAACACTTGTTTGAAATCCGGATCCTGCCCCAACTTTATCTCTTGCTAACATACCATCATAGAGAATTGCAGCTAACTTCCAAATATATCTCTGAAAATGTCCAGAACCAGTCTTCCAAATGAAGACTGTTATTTCCAATATTGGATTGATTTCTAGACCAGTCCAAGATTGAGTCCAAATACCTGATCACATTTAAGAAAAATACAAGAGTCATTATAACTTCTCTTTTTGATTCTCTGTTCCACAAGGTCTAAAAATTTGAGGCAAGGAATCTTGTCCTATCAGGGGTATAGATAAGCAATGGTGGGTCAGGAACATATGTCCGATACAGCTTCCCAGTCACCATTGTCAGGTCTGAGACACTTTAAAGGGATAACTTCTTTGGGATGTATATTACTTATACAAGCTACAATGAGTGTAAATATTTCCCCTGAAATGGACTGTGAATAATGACATATCTGCACACATAGATATATTACTTAAAATCCTTACAGAACAGAATAATTCTCATTGTATGGGTGACCACAGAGAGAGAATCTATTAAAACCATGAAGCAGGATCCATGTTTTTGATATCTAGTAAGTAAAGTGTACACATGTAAGTTATGACATTTGTTCTGGTATCAGTCAGTGGGATACAAGTAAGCCACTGACAGTGTTAGTGTGGGAGAGCTGGCCCTGTACTTCCTTTCTCAAGGGTTGTCATGGAAGCCATCTCCTTACACACTACTCCTTCACCACCTGAGGTAGGCATGTGAGCTGGCCCCAGCCAGCATAGGCTGCAGCACCAGGGAGAGAGAGCAGGCCCTAACCCTGGTCTGGGCAGCACAGTAGAGCTGACCACCATGTTAAAGGCATCAATGTGCAACTGAAAGGATGTGAAAACAGAACAGCTAACCCTGTCCCTTGGTGCCTGCATCATTGGGTGAACTAGCCAGGGAAGTACAGGAGAGCTAACCTTGGTAGTATACATACAGGACTGCTGGTAGGCTGATCATCTCAGCAATCTTCTAGAACCAAATGCAGGGCTTTGAGTTGGCCCACCCCAACATCTACCTAATCCATGAACTACTGGAGCATGTGAAGGGACTCAGTCTTATAAAATCATAGCCACAGGATCTCCATGACCCAGGGCAACAACACAATATCTGAGAGGAGCACTCATGAGGATCCAGTATAGACAGTGCAGCAGAAGACAGTGGCCTTGAAACAGGCCAATGACTCATTTCAATGAACATTTGCAAGTAAAGATATGTGGATAAAAGGGTAGACTGTGAGACACATTGTGACATACTACAGCTTTCATGACAAGATTTTTAAAATTCCATCACATTTTGTTTTCTTTTTCTTGGATGGAAGTTACACAGCAGAAGGTAGATAAGAAGGGATGAAAAGATGAGTGGGATTGAGGTGCATAGTCAATAAGGTTAAAAAAGTAATAAAAATAACAATTAGTTTAACATACTCTTTCATATCTCATGTCCATCACCTGTCTTCAATCTTCCACAGCCCCTTAGTTTTACCTTTCTCTTTCCTCACATTATTATCCATTATTATAATAAATATATTATACTATATTCTCATGTTTACTGGTTTATGTATATGCTATCTTATTAGTCATGTTCAATCTGTGGTTTTCTTCTCTCCAAAGTTTCAAGATATTACAAAAGGAAACCATAGAAAATTATTCAAGATGGAAAAATATTTCCTGTTCCTGCATAGGCAGAACCAACATTGTGAAAAAGTTAATACTGTTAAATTAACATACTGAATTAATGCAAAGCATATAAAAATTCTCATGTTATATTTCACAAAAATAGCAAAGAGTTAAAAAGAAAGGTATAAAATTGCCAAAAGTAAGCAACTTTTGCCACCCCCAACCCCTGTAATCATTAATGACACACTTTGCTGCCTAGCTCAGTTTATCTTGTAATGCTAGGCTGGGCACTGGAAGTGGATATTAGCTGTTAAGTAAAGAATAATCATGCCATAATCCACTGATCCAGAGAGGCTAAGTGAAAAAGAGTGCTCTGGAGGGAATCATAGATCTCCTCAGAAGGAGAAATAGAATAGATTTTTGCAGATGGACTGGGGTAGGTGAAGGTGTGATCAGAAACAACCAGGTAGAGAGGGCAGAAAAGGGAGAGTGTACTGGGAGACTACCGGAATTGAAGTATGGGGAGCAGGGCAATGTGGAAACCTAGTGCACTAGAAACACCCTGGCATCCATAATGGTTACTCTAGAAAAGTAATCTCCCAGGTAATGGGGGATATGGAGTCCAAATGAACAAATGAAGCATCTTCTGTAACCAGGCAAGACATCCAGTGGTGAGACTGGAACAGTAACCCAGCCACAAAACCTTTGATGGACAACTTGTCCTGGTTACAAAATGTGCTAGAGTAAAGATGGTACAGAAATTGTCCAGTGCTCAAACAATGACTGGTCTAACATGAGGCTCATACAGTGAGAGGATGCCAATGCCTGACACTGCCTGGATGGTCAAGAGCCAGAGCCGAGAATGCCCAGAGAACTAGGATAGAGCCAAACACAACTAGCCATAAAGAGAAGTCAATGGAGTGATTCCTGCTGATCTGCTATACACATAGTTGGATGCCTAGCCCAATTTTCATCAGAGAGGCTTCCCCCAGCAACTGATGGGAGCAGTTGCAGAAACTCACAGCCAAGCATTAGGTGGAGCTCAGGGAAAGCCCCTCTGAAAGGGGGCAGGATGGATTCTAGGACCCAAAGGAGTCAAGAACACCAGGAGAACACGGCCCAAAGAATCGTCAAAGCAGGGCTCATAGGGGCTCACAGAGACTGAAATGACAACCACGGAGCATAATCTGAGCTAGGTCCTCTGTGTATGTGTTACAGTTATGTAGCTTCATGTTCTTGTAGGCCTCCTAACAGTGGGAGTGGACATTTTTCTGACTCTTCCACCTGCTTGTGGATCCTTTTCCTTCTACTGGGCCACCTTGTTCAGTCCTGATATGAAGGTCTGTGCCTAGTTTTATTGTAACTTGTTAAGCTGTGTTCAGTTGATATCCTTGGCAAGCTTGCCTTTGTCTGAAAGGAAATAAGGGAAGAATGGATCTGGAAAAATGGGGTGGGCACTGTGAGACATGGAGAGAGGGAAACTGTGATCAGGGTGTAATGTATGGGAGGGAGAAGGAAGAAAAGTACAATTTAACAGTGCTGCTGTGTAAGGGACTTGAACAGGGTCACATGGGTCACCATGAGCTGTCTTATACTTCAGCTGGGTTGACAGGGTCTATGGTTTGAATGTCAAGCAAGCTAAAGCCTCGCTCTGCCCACTTCTTTTGATAAAGGCTACACATGATGTACATTGAGAAACACAGGGTTGGAGAGTCTACAACTTTCTCCCAGCTCTACACACTGCATTCTGAACTCAAGAAGACCATGCATGTGGCACTGTTGGAATAAAGTAAATTTAATCCCATTTTAAAACATTATTTTTTGTGCATTCCAGATATAGATCCATTTGTGCCACACTGAGCTGCCTAAAGAAACAAAGGATGAAGGTGAAGGAGTCTACTGTGTACCTGGCACAAAGCCAGAGACCTACAAGTGTTGATTGATGATGTCAAAGTATACTTCTAGCCTAGCATCCTTTGGATCCCTAATATTCACAAACTGACATATACCCATGTGGCCAGCAGGGGGAGGCCGAGGTTCTTGGCTGAGCCAGGGTTGCTGAGAGCCTGGAAGTCATTCATCAGTTTCTATCTCCATGAAAGACTTGGGTTGAAAAAGGGCTCAACCAGTCAAGCCTACTTGGAAGGAGTGAGCATCAGGTGACTTGCAGCCCAAGTCTGGCTAGAATATAAGGCAGGACCGACTCCATAGTGCTTGGAACTTATAGATAGAGGAGTAAAAGGCTAGCTTAAGTCAGGCCTCGGGGAGAAGGGGCTGTATTGGAAACTACTGGTAGCTAGATGAAATTGGATAGAAAATACAGGAAGGTGAGCAACGGGTATTGAAGTTGACTGAGTTCTGAGCTGAGCTGGGAAACAGGACCAGGTTGATCCTGGGGCTATCAGAAGGATGTCTCAGCCTTCTAGACTGCAGACTGTAAAGGGAATCTCTTGTGTAATGTTTGAAAGCGTCACTTGTCAATTAGGAAGCTTATGGGCTATGAACTTGGGCTGTAAAGAGGAGGTTGTAATTCAGGTATGTAGAGAATATTTCTTGGGTAGAGAGAGGCATGGAAAGGATTCACCCAGAAAAGCTGAGGAAGAGATGGATGAACCTGGGAGGAAGTAACAAGCCATATGGTAGGACCGAGACTAGAACAAGTGGATAAGTAAGTTATGATATAGTTGGGGAACATACCCAAGCTTTCTCCATAAGAATTTATTTATGCATAATTCAGTCGCAGAACCATTATTTTGGGGGAACATAGAGGCCAGGTAGAACAGCTCACAGCTACAGATGGCATCTAATGTGGCTTACAACAAAACGATTCTGGCATTAGGCCAAAAGTTCCAGACATGAGAGCCAGACTAGAAGTCAGGCAGTTGTGAGCTAGTTGAACAGGAAGCCTGACCTTTAAAGAAAAGAAAGCAGCAAAGCCAGCAGAGGGTACAAGAAGAGGCTTCACTCTGCAGTCTCTCTTGGACCTGAGCTTGAGGTGGCTCATACAGTAGCTGTGGCTTTTCCCAAGCCTGGCATGGATTCAGAGAAAGATTGTTAGTGTGATAAAGACTGGTGACCCAATTTGGGTCCACTCAGGAAAAGACTACAACTTCCCAGAGAAAGGGACCAACCCAAGGGAGAAGGAGCTTTGGGGAAACAGCAATTGGCAGCCCCATTAGATGGAGCTAAGGAGGCAGAGTTAGCCGCTATAGACACATGCTGGCCTGAGGTCCCTGCAGATTTTTCCAGAGCTGCAATGGGACTAAAAAGTCCCAAGCTCCTGAAGTGGTAAGGTGTTAAGTTTGAAAACAATAAAAGAGAAGATAAACTGGGTACAAAAGCTCATTGAAAAAATACTTTAAAAATAAGAAAGTAAAGTCTCTAAAGGAAGGAGAGAGTTAGAGTTTACAAAAGAAAAATAGATTCTGAGTTAAGAATAGAGAGATCCAAAGTAACACAATGCATCTGTATTCTTTATGATTTTGTTTCACTTATAAGCATCAAATAATTATTTTTAATAACAATTACAATTTTGTATATCATCTTTAAGAGAGATCAGAGTAAACAGACTTACATTAGGAGAAGACTGAAAGAAAGAATCCTAGATGGGAGATCATAGAACAAAGGTTAGAGGATTCTTTAAATCAGAATAAAGAACCTTCAGAAGAATCCAATCTGGAACCTAAAATAACAGCAAAAAAGGTAGTTCCAGATTTAAAAAAAAAACTCACAAAGGATTGAGGAGCTAGAATGGCAACTCCTAGAGATGCAGTATCTCGAGTTAAGAATCCAGATCCTACTTCATGATGTTATCTTAGAGCAGTGTCATACAATAGATTATGTGCTTCATTTTATAGAGTTTAGAGAATTAAGGTATGTACACATGTTGATACACCATACTATCGATACACATTCAGAATTCCAAAGGGCTTTTGCCTTGAACTCTGAGAAGGATGATTCTGAGATTATACATTTATGAGAGATGATAGCTATCTTAGAAATGCTTTTGCAGTTTGGAGCAGATGATGCTCAGGCATATGTACCCATTGGGACACAACAATACTTTAAACATCATGACATGAAACATGTTACAGATTTATATTACAATCCTACAGGTCAAGCAATTGTAGAGAGAGAACTAGTAGGACTTGAAAGGAAATGATCACAGAACAGAAGGGGAATATGAGATTTTCCAGAGATAGGTTGAACAGTGATTTATTGACTTTGAGTTTTAAAAAAAAAAATCAATGAGACAGATAACACAGCTGCTAAAATGCACTGGAATTTGGAAGGGACTGATGAGTTAGATCAATCCATATATATGATAGCCTTGGAATGGAGGGCAGGAAATATGTCGCATTAGGGAGATTTTGTCTTTATTTCAACAGGAGAGAAAAGGTTGTTGACTCATCCAAACTGAGGAAAATCAGATTTGACTAGGGAAGAACTCCTGAAGATCTTGACTACAAACAGGAAGAAAGAAGAAAAAGAGAAGAAAAAAACAACAAGAAATAAATAAGGCGATCCCTCTGCATGGGAGCAGCTCTGAGACTGGCTGAGACAGGAAAAGGTTCCCAGCCAGCTCTTCAGCTGTGTATAGCCAATAAATCACATTAGCTCCAGAGTCTTTAGGACTTATCATAGCATCCTTTCAAATGGCATAGATAAAAAATTAGATTGCAGTTTGTTTATACAATCCAAACTAACTTATGAGACAGGTACATATACTGTGCCTCCTCAAACAGAAATCAGACAATCTTCTTAAATGAGTTTTTCACACTGTACATTCCATACGTATGTCAATACAGAAATGAATAATATCTTTGAAAGTTTATATGGACCAGACACCAAGGAAGACAAGTAGCTCAAGTGATCCGACCTCAAACTTCCTTCATATCTGTTTCATCAAAACCTGCTTCCAGGACAGCTTCAAAGAAAGCTGCCAACCCCAACTGCTCCAGCTTTTCAGACTTTTCGAGTCAGGACTTCATGTAAACCTGAATTTTCACAGCATGCAGAGACTGTACAACAAATACGACAGCTAGTTCTACTAAGATTGACCAATATCCCATGTTTAGGGAGCCCCGAAAAGGAAAATGACACCCTAAATCAGCAATGAAGAAATTTTTAAGAGAGCAAAACCCCATTCTCAAGAGGTGGGTTGGATGAGTTTTGGTCTTTCAATGGGTGATGGATGTTGTTGTTGTTGTTGTTGTTGAAAGCAGCTTGGCTACAAATTTAATGGTCTTGATCAGGGAGGAGACAAAGTATAGGAGGTTAGAATCAGAGATTTATTTTTCTCTTTTTTTTTCTTTCCTGTATCCTCCTTTCTCTCCTATCTGTGTTAGGTGGAAAGGGAGAGAGAAGGGATGAAAAGAAAATGAGGATATAACAGGAATAAACAGTAGATTATTAAATCTACTCTGAAACTATAGAGCTACTACTAGCCAAAAATCTTACATTGCTATATGTCTTTGTATATTGATTGATACAAATTAAGCTTATATTTGGTTACATCATACTATATATCAACTCTTTTTAAGGTATTATACCTATATAATTCTTTAAAATTCAGTGTTAACTTCTAGTTCTTTTGAAAACTGCTATTAAAAACCATTTAGAATAATTAATAAATGTAAATTAGCAGTCAGACAAACTCATGGTCCTATTGGATAATAATTTAGTTAATTACCGAAATATGCTTTCTAGGTTGAACAAATAAATAGTAAATAGCTAGAAACAAACAATTCATATATACTAGATAGATAGATAGATAGATAGATAGATAGATAGACAGACAGACAGACAGACAGACAGACAGACAGACAGACAGATAGATAGATAAATGATCTTCAAAAACCTCAGAGATCTAAAGAATATGACATTTAAAGATGTTTTACCAACATCTTTAATAATCCTTTTGACAAAGAAGCAGGTCTGCTCCTGGGAGCACCCCCATTCTACTTCAAAGAAAACGATTAACATTGAAGAACCTCCTTATGGAGATTGCTTCAAAAGAGGCTAATTAGTCACTGTGCAAGAACCTATCCTTGTTTCAACTGCTGACAGTATCCTGTGCAAACTGGACAGACAAGATGCAGGGAAGTTGGCTGTTGAACCTTGCTTACCAAGACAGGGTAAGCAGTTCTTCACATTCATTGCTTCACAGAATAATCTGTCAGATACTCTGGGCCAGAAGGCTGAAGATGACACAGAGAAATTTGGGGAAACTATCCAGACAGTCAACTTTCTCTATCATTTCTAAAGTTTTGGAAACTTCTTGACTGCATTTCCTAATTACTCCAGTGATATTTATTCCTTCTCAGGTCTCTGATGGGATTAAACCCTAACTAGCTATAGTCTCAGAATTAAACTTAAGTTGTTTAGGATTTAATAAAATGTTGTTAAGACTAAGAAGATGTTTTAAGTTGGTAATTCAAGTTATGATAGAAATTGATTTAGGTACAGAACTTTGAACTTAGCAAAATAGGATAGATAATAGAATATTAGCTCCAAGGTTTCCAAATACATATGGACTGGACATTGTGAATATAAATCTTACCTTATAGTTCTTTTGTAAATGTTGTTATTGTATTAAGTTTATTATAGTTAGAGAAAGAACCTTTTAATGTACTGAAAGGGAGGAAGTATAGAGGGAGTTCCTAGGTGGGACACAGACTTTTGACTTAAGCATTTATTCATACATAAATCAGTCTCAGAGTTGTTATTTTGGGGAGCATAGAAGCCAGATAGGAAAGCTCAATGTAACAGCAGATAATTCAGGTGACAAGAGTCCCCTGCCATGACAGAGATGGGGAGGTCCAGGAAACAGGAAACTGAATGGGTGGCAGGACCCACAGCCTTCTGAACTCTCAGAATCAAATCATTCTTCACCAACGCCTTGTTTGACTCTCTGCCAAATGCCAAAGAAACAGCACTCTACCTCCCACCATGTATGGGTGGTAAACATGTGGGAATTGTGTAGCCTGAAGTTCCAGTAAGAAGAGGGGCTGAGGAAGGAGGAGGAAGCAAAGCCCAGAACTGACAGGAGAGGTCTGCCTAGACCAGCAAGGTGCACAGATGATGATGTGGCTCAAACAGCAAAGAGCTTCAGTTAGATGCACTCCAGAGGTTATTTATTATGAATTTTCAGCCGTTGCTGCCCACTGCACATCATTCTTGCCTGAGGACAGACAGGCTGGTCGGCACAGGTGTTTTAACACCTGTTAAAGCAACTTCATTTTTCTGTTTATCCACGTCAGGAAGCATACAACCTTAGTGAAGACTCCTGAAGAGATTGTCCTATTGTTTTGTGTAAGCTACAACTCCATAAGCTCTGTTGTCACACACAAGGGGTCCCCCAGAGTCACCCTGTAGGCCGAGAAAGGAAGAACTTAGCCTGGCTTCCTCTGACTGTTTTTCTCACCTCCTCCTGGCAAGGCTAACTGTTTAATCAGGACCAGGACAGGTTTTCCGACTTCCTTCAGTACCAGAGCTCCAGGGAGGCCCAACTTTTCCTTCTAGCTCAATCCAAAGCTTTCTCTGAAATCCTCGGGTATACTCTAAGGTAATTTGTACTGCTTTGAGATGACAGATGTTTCCCCATCTTCCTTTCTTGCTACACCCATGCAAAGGACTAAAAGCTGCACTTTGGAGTTTTTCCTTCTCTGAGGTAGTGTTGAAGGTTTGGCCATTTTCACATGCAGGCCAATACCAGATTCCTTTCTCCCTGCATTTTGTCTGTTAAATGTTTGAAACCCACCTTGAAAAAAGCCTGTATTTTCTTTGGGTTTCCAGCACAAATCTCCATAGTTTCAGAATAGTGACTGAAAGTTTTTTTGCATTCGTGGTCCTCCTGGATGATTAGTTGGGCCTCTCATAGGCAGGCAGATCCTTTAGTGGCACTGATGGATGTTTTCCCCTAGCCAACCACATGACACAGAACCCCCAGCCTCACATGAGCATGGTACATGGTACATGGTACATTAGCTAATTGGAAAAAGATAGGAGGGACCAGCTAAGCTAGGATTCTGCTAGTCTGGTATATTTTGAAAGTCAGGATGGAAAAGAGGGAAGAAGCAGGATCAGAGCAGGAGGGAGGGACTAGCCCTGCACCAAGCAGAGCACAGGCACCAGGATAGGTGTTGGGGGGTGAAGGGTAGGTGGAGCTATGTGGGTGGAAGGGTGTCAGGTCTCACCTTTAATAGCATGATGTCATTGGTGCGGTCCCTACAATTATAAGCCGTGTGGGGAATAACTTTTTCCACAGTAATGATCTGCCATGTCCTCTCTTGTACACTGATGTTGTGGGCTCCCAGCATGACTCTCATTGAGCTGTGAAGAAAGCAGAGTGGAGAGGAGAGATGTGGAGTCATAGAGGAAGCAATCCACAACCTGTGAAAGGCAGGGTGGGCAGGGTGGGCAGGGTGGTGCACTAGTTGGGGGACTTGAGGACATGGGAGGTCCTTACTCTCAGACATATTGCTCTCTGTTTCTCAAAAACATGAGACTCCTGAGGGCTCCCTCTTGCATCTAGGCAACATTCCCTCCTGTTCTGATCCTGTGTTGACTTTTAATGTAAACATTCAACCCTAACTCCTGTTTTAGTTTGGCCAGTGCAGTTGACCAACTCAAGTGTGCTGCTAGCTCTGAGTTCTCAAATGTTCCCACTTAGCAGACTTTAATTTTCACAGTTCTGCCTTCTAGTAGCCCCAGGGGAGCACCTACAGTAGAGGACGGAAGCTCCAATGGGGATCTCAGAAAATGTGAGCTAGCTGTTTCTCCTCACCTTCTCCTGCAGTGAGCAGCTGTCAGTACAAAATTATATCGAATAAGGAAACGTCCGCAAAAACTTATTCCCGTCAATATACCCATATGTAATAAGGGCCATGTAGGGGCAGGAGTGGGGCACAACCTCATGTCCCCCCCGCCCCCCCGATGATTTCCTCTGAAAGAAAAGGCAAGGATATTGGGGTTTCTGGGAGCCACAGATGAGGTCAGGAGGAAAGATGTAGGGAAAGTGTAATTAGAGGTGGAATCTGCAGTCCCCAAAAACTGTTTCAGAGAGAAATCCTTCCACATAGAATAATTTTTGATGACTCTTCGTCTCAGAGAGATGCTTATCTTCTAGCCCCTGCTTTACAAATACATGGAGGCATAAGTTATTTCGTCATGTCTTCATTATGTTATGGGCCATGGATATCCTGGGTTATCACCATTGCTCTTTCTTTGATAGCGAGGTGCCTCAACACCTATAATGTTGATTGGTGTCATTTCCTCACCTTTTGCCTCCAAGCCCCATCTATGGTGGTGGATTTTCTAACATTCTGCTCTTCTGTCGACAACACATTTTAGGTCCTCATAAATGCTTTTGGCTGCATGAATGAGAGGCTTGTAGTTCACTGGGGAGCTGGTAGATCAGTGCTGGTGGGATTCAGAGCCGGGGAGGATATTGGAGTCATGTGCTGTTCCAAATGGGAGTAGCTGGGGACCTGCAGAAGAAGTGACGAGGCCAACTAAAGCTCGACTGCAAAGCTAGTGGAGCATGCAGTGCAGGATCTTGTCAGCCTGGGCCTCTTTCTTCTGCAGGGCTGGGGATGAACTTAATAAAATTGTGCTCGTATTATTTAGCTGTGGGCCTTACTTCGTTGCAGGCTGGTCGTTAAGGCTGACTTTTCCTCAGCTGAAGTCAAGTTAATGATGTACATTTTTTGCATCTTTGCACTGTCTGCCACATTTCTCTCTAAGGATGATCCAGTTTCCAGGAGAAGAAAAAAAAAAGCTGTGAGAAGCTATTGGCTACTAAGTTTCTGAGATTACCTCCCTTCCTCAGACCTTGTTGAAAATCTAGCCAGTGTTGGATTTCCAAGTCTAGGTTTGGAGCAGGACCTGAGGTTCAGAAAGCTCCTGGATTCAGTTCCAGGACAATGTCTGACTACTGCTGGGCAGAAAGACACCAAACAGAGGTATCACGGGATGGCATCTCTGCCACAGGCATGGTCACTCTTCAGCTCCAGCTCCTAGTGGCAGAAGAAAGGTCAGGAGAATCAGGATTGGTGGCATCCTCCCAGGAAGCTGCTCAGGTGGAGGAGGACAGAGGAGACACAGCCCTTGGAAAGGAAGGAAGGAGCTGTGGGCTCAGGGGCCTCACAGGCATTTTAAACCTATGCAACTCTGCTTCTGAGTGACCTCATATCACTTAAGGAATTTTTTCTGGTTTGGATAAAAATGACACTGTCACCACACTGACCTCCTGAGGTGAGCTAAACTGGAGTGGATATCAAGAAAGTAGAGGATGTGGAGGCTGTGGTTGAAGGGGTCTGAGACCGCAGGAATTCCACAGTAGCTTCCCTGAAACACAAGTGTGTCCTTTTCTAATACATGCACCCTTTTAAATCCTGGTAAGAGCTTTTTTTGGTTTCTTTGGTTTTTTCTTCCTTCATTCATTCCTTTTCTATTCTTTTCCTTTTTCTTCCTCTTTCTTTCTTTCTTTCTTTCTTTCTTTTCTTCTTTCTTTCTTCCTTTCTTTCCTCTTTCCTTCTTATACTTACAACCAATATATCCTAACAACAATTATAACATACTACATATACACTCACATAGTTATACAATATTTAATGAGAGTTGAAACTGTGGTATATTTATCTGAATAGTATTGCAATATATCATCTCACTAATATTTGGGATGATGGATCATACTGTGGAATAATCTGAATAGACTGATGAATTAAGCTTAACTCACTCTTACTCTCCTGAAACTGCAAAGAAGTCACAGAGACATCTCAAAAGCAAGTGTTACTGTCATACATAGTTAATCGCAATAATGGGTTACAAATAACGGGCATAGTTTACCTCTTTACTAGCTAGGTATTATCACTTATCTCTGTGGCAAGAGCTTCAGGATTGAATTTAATGGTTATTAAGATTAGATCAGCACTGGCTTCCTGGCTGATGACTCCAATGGTATATTCTACAATTTTGCCTAGGGTTTTCTATAGACAAGCAAGGACTGTTATTAGATCTTGAACGATTATTTAATGGGTTACATCCCTGAGTGAGAAAGACAGGATGCAACCTTTGAAAAGGCTGGTCTTGTCTAATGACCTTATCATTGGTTCCTGCCAGGAGCACCACACTGGATAGGTTATCTAATTACTGTTCCCAGTGTAAGAAAGATGGGGCTGACCTTACCAAGAGGTGTGTGGAATAAGATTAGAGAACATACTCCAGCCCTTGCCATCAGGGAAAATACCAATGTTTTGGCCGGTTATGGCAACATCTGCCAGCATAATGGCACTGTACTCACTTTGGAGCCTGAAATTCTCCCTGGTGGGGACCATGACTTGAAACACTATCGGTGTGTAACAGAAAAGGTGCTGGCAGCTGTCTTCAAGGCCCTAAATGACCATTTTGTCTATCTGGAGGACATATTGCTGAAGCCCAACATGGTCACACCAGGTCATGCTTACACCCCAAGATTTTCCAGTGAGGAGAATGTCATGGCAACTGTCACAATACTTAGTCACAAAGTGTCAGGAGCCATGATGGGACAAGCTAATAACTAACAATTGACCATCCTGAAATGGCTTACCTTGTATTTTTATATACTCTGCCACAAGTACATCCTTAACAGCAAGGCTGTAAGGGATTCATTTTAGGAAAGATTCCTACTATTAATATCCTTTTCCTATTATGGCTCCTGACAACAAAGTGCCCCTTGCTGTCCCTGGGGTCACTTTTCTGTCTAGAAGTCAGAGTCAGAAAGAGGTGTCGATAAACCTCAATGCTATCAACAAATGCTCCCTGCTAAAGCCATGGCTTGACTTTCTCCTATCGCTGAGTCCTGTAGGCTTCTGCTCCAAAGGCCTGTGGCAGGAAGAAGGAGAATCTGAAGGCTATCCAGGAGGAGTACATCAAGTGTGCCCTGGCCAACAGCCTAGCTTGTCAAGTAAAGTATACTCCAAGTGGTAAGTCTGGATCTGAAGCCAGTGAATCTCTCTTCTTCTGTAACCATGCCTACTAACCAGAGGTGATCTAAGGCTGCTCCACCCATTCTCCAGGCCCCTGCCTATCCACTTGCTATTAAAGAGGGGCCTTCAGGATCTTTCCCATCAGTCTTTCCAATCAAGTGACTGGTGTGTGATGATTTTGTGAATGCTAAATTTGTCATCCCTTTGAGCTCATTGCCAATAAACAACTGGGATGGGGGGAGTAAAGACTCACCTTGACTGGGGTCAGCTGAGAGCCTGTGCTTAGAGCACTAGATAATGAGAGATCTGTGAGTTCCTCTGGGAGGTGAGGTGTGTGTGTGTGTGTGTGTGTGTGTGTGTGTGTGTGTGTGTGTGTATGCGAGCATACCACAAAACTACTCAGGTCCTGATATCCCATCACTACTTCACTACTTCATGGATCTCAGATACTTTTGAATTTTCTCATGTCATGTTTTGGGACCAAGGGAGGCTATCTTGTCTTAGTTGTGAACTAAGATCCTTAGTTAAACTAAAGTCTTTAGTCTTTATGCAATTAAAGATAAATTTAGTTGCATCAAAATTAATCATCTAGACCATGGATATGCAACCTTTTGGCTTTTCTGGGGCACATTGAAGGGATAATTGTTTTGGGCTATATATTACTTACATAAGCTATAATGAACTTTGATAATTTCCTGTGAAAGTGATTGTGTCTCAATGTCATTGTATATGCACACACAGATAAGCCCCCCCAAAAAAGCCCTTTACACCGTATATTAATCTTAATATGGGCACTCATTTGGTGAGAATTTTGGTTTTAATTTAATTTTTTTTTACTTATTCATTTTATATTCCACTCACTGCCTCTCTCCCTGTCACCCCCCCCACAACCCTTCTCCCATCTTCCCTCCCCTTCTTCTCAGAGAAAGTGAGGCCCCAGGCTATCTCCCATCCCCCACTTTGGCACTTCAAGTTGGAGAGAATCTTTTAAAACCAGGAAGCAGGCTCCATGTGTTTGTGGTATCTAATAAACAAATTGAACCAATATAAGTAATAAAATTTATTTTGGGATGCTTTTATCATAAAAGTAAAGATGGACTGTGGGACCTCATAAGGGTATCTTGGTTCTTGGCTAGGCATGGGTCTGGAACCCCAAGACTCCAAGGGAGAAACAGCAGGTGTTCAGACACATCCCCAGAACCCAGGGTCCTAACAGGAAGTCTAGTCTCCATGGACCTATACTGTTCAGTCACACAGGCCATTACAGACCCTCCCAAAGTGCACAGGTAGAGGGTGTGACTACAGGCTTCAGGTCCTAGAGAGATTTATATACTAATGAAGGCCAGAGGGCGGAGCCAATTAAGCATTCTTCCCAAAGACCCTCCCCCTTTCTCCTTCCCTATTTAACTCAGGTCTGCCCTGAGTTTCACGAGGGGTACATCCAGATCTATCTACCATCTGCCATGAAAATAAACCCTTTAGGAACTATGGACATTCTCTTGTCTTTGGGGCCTGCTGTCACCAAAGCCTCTAGCCTTTAGAATTCCAGACCTTTCTCCTGATTGTGGGACCCACCATGTGGAAAGTCTCCAGGACTCCATCGCCATGGCTTTTTCCCACAAAGGACAACATGAATCTGGGTGGATATTTAACATTGCTTTTTATTTTATTTCTTTTTCTTAATTAATTAAATTATTTACTTTATATCCATATTGCAGCTTCTTCTTCCTCCTCTCCTCCCAGTCTTTCCCTCTCAACTTCCCACATCGCCCTGTCCCTTTCTCCTCAGAAAAAGAGAGGCCTCCGATTGATATCAACCCGCCTTGTAATATCAAGTTGCAGTAGAACATGGCTTATCTTCTCATTTTGAGGCTAGACAAGGCAGCCCCTTAAGGGAAAGGGAAGCAAAGGCAGGCAACAGAGCCTACTTTCTTTGTTAGGGAATCCACATGAAGGCCAAGCTGTACAGTTGTTACATATTTGTAAGGAGCCTAAGTGCATCATCCCATGCCTGCTCTTTGGTTGGTGGTTCAGTCTCATCCCCTATAGGCCCAGGTTAGTTGATTCTACAGATTTTCTTGTGGTCCCTTTGACCTCTACAGACCCTTCAACCCATCCTCTCCCTCTTCCACAAGGTTCTCCGAGCTTGGCCTAATGTTTGGCTGTTTGCTTTCTGCATCTGTTTTCATCAACTTCTGGGTAAAGTCTCTCAGATGACAGTTATGCTAGGTTCCTGTCTGCAAGTATAGTAGAATATCATTAATAATGTCAGGGCTGGAACCTCTCTCATGGCATTTTTCTGAAGTCGGGCCAGTCATTGGTTGGCCATTCCCTCAATTTCTGCTCCCTCCTCATTACTGTACATCTTGTAGGTAAGAATTGTGGGTCAAAGATTTTGTGGCTCCTTCTATACTTAGAGAAGGGAGGAGATGTCAGGGGCAGCCCTGCTTACACACTGAAGGCCTAAAATCAGCCATAGAACTAAAATCAGCAATAGGCCTGTCATACATGTATACTAACACCAAGTCTTGGGTCTCCGTGGAAAAACATTGAAACAGATGGCTATAAGCTAATGTAAACAGGCAGCTTTCGTGGAAATTTACAAGCATGAGTAGTTCATAGACCTTGTAAATAGGTAGCCTAGGCAGACAATAACAACTTAGATAAGGACAAGCGAGTCATAGGCAGAATCATAGTGACTTGTCCCCTGAACCTTCACCCAGCCGATACCCGGTTCTGAAAGATATCTGTATTCCCCCCGAACTCCCACACTCCAGTGTCATTCCCTTCCCCACATCCTGCCTTTCTGTGTTTATAACCCCTGTGTGAATGAACTACGATTTGAGAAAAAATAAATTATTTAAAAACAAAAAAAAAGCAAAACAAAAACAAAAAAGAACAAGATTAATGTCTGTACTTTAACCTAATAAAATTTAGACATCAAATGAAAAAAAAAAAGATTTTGTGGCTCAGTTGGTGTCTACATGATGTCATTGGAAGTCTTGCCTAGTTACAGGTGGTGGCCATTTCAGGTTCCATATTCCCTATTGCTAGGAGTCTTAGATAGTCACTCTCAGAATGGGAAGTTTCCATTGTCCTAGGTGTCTAGCTCATGCCCCCTCACCAATTACAGTTCTCTCTCTCAGTTCTTGTTCCCTCATTTCTCCCCATACTTGATCCCCCTGTTCTATTCCTCACCCCTTCTTCTACCTTTTTCTCTCCCTCTATCCACCCTCAACTTCTATTTTATTTGCCCTTCTCAGTGAGATCAAGCATTTCCCTTTGGTCCTCCTTGTTACTTAGCTTCTTTGGGTCTGTGGGTTATAGCATGATTATTCTGTATTTTATGGCTAATATCCACTTATAAGTGAGTACGTACAATGCTTGGCTTTCTGGGTCTAGGTTACCTCACTTGGGATGATGTTTTCTAGCTCCATCCATTTCTCTGCAAATTTCATGAAGTCATTGCTTGTAATAAATGAATAATATTCCATTGTGTCAATATACCATATTTTCTTTATCCATTCTTCAACTGAGGAATGTATTGGATGTTTCCAGTTTCTGGGTATTATGAATAATGATGCTGCTATGAACATAGTAGAGCAAGAGTCCTTGTGGTATGGTGGAGAATCTTTTCAGTTTATGCCCAGGAGTGGTATAGCTAGGTTTTGAAAATTTCCCAATTTTTCTATGAAACCATCAAATTGATTTTCAAAGTGGTTGTACAAGTCTGCATTCCTACTTTTTATCTTATTCATTTGACAGGTGTGAGGTGGAATCTGAGTCGTTTTGATTTGTATTCCCCTGATGATTGAGGATGCTGAACATTTCTTTAAGTGCTTCTTGGCCATTTAAGATTCCTCAGTCAAGAATTCTCTGGATTTGTACTCCTCTCCTTTAATTGGGTTATTTGGTTATTTGATTTCTAATTTCTTTAGTGCTTTATATATTTTGGATATCAGCCCTCTCTTGGTTGTAGGCTTGGAGAAGATCTTTTTTCCATTCTCGGGGTTGCTGCTTTGTCCTTTTGACAATCTTCTTTGCCTTGCAAAAGCTTTTCAGTTTCATGAGGTCCCATTTATTAATTATTGATTTTAGTACCTGAGCCACTGGTGTTGTTTAGGAAGTTGTCTCTGTGCCTGTGCATTCAAGGCTGTTCCTCATTTTCTATCCCATCAGAATTAATGTATCTGGTTTTTATATTGAGGTCTTTGATCCACTTGGACTTGAGTTTTGTGCAGGGTGACAGATATGGATCTATTTGCATTCTTCTATGTGTAGACTGCCAGTTAGACCAGCATTTGTTGAAGATGCTTTCTTTTTTCCATCGTATAGTTTTAGCTTCTTTGTCAAAAATCAATTGTCCGTAGGTGTTTGGGTTTACTTCTGAGTCAATATTTGATTCTATTGACCAACTTGTCTGCTTTTACGCCAATATCATGTAGTATAATTGCTATTGCTCTATAGTATAGTTTGAGATCAGGGATGGTGATATCTCCAGAATTTCTTTTATTGTACAGGATTATTTTGGCTATCCTGAGTTTTTTGTCTTTCCATATGAAGTCAAAAATTGTTCTTTCAATGTCCTTAAAGAATTGTGTTTGGATTTTGATGGGAATTGCATGGAATCTGTAGATTGTTTTTGGTAAGATGGACATTTTTACTATGTTAATCCTACTGATCTATGAGCATGGGATAGCTTCTGATCTTCTGATATCTTCTTCAATTTATTTCTTCAAAGACTTAAAGTTCTTGTCATACATGTCTTTTGCTAGCTTGGTTAAAATTATGCCAAGATATTTTATATTATTTTATGACTATTGTGAAGAATATTGTTTCCCTAATTTTTTTCTCAGCCCGTTTATCAATTGTACAATTGTATAATTTGTATTGGAGGGCTACTGATTTTTTTTAAAGTTAATTTTGTATCCAGCCACTTTGCTAAAGATGTTTATCAGCTATAGGAATTCCTGCTGGGATAATCTTTTTGTACACCATATGAAAGTGTGTCCCTGTCCTTCCTCATCTACATAAGGTACCTTCTGATTGGTTTAATTAAGGACTGAGGGTCTATATCGATGCAGGAGAGAAAAGGTGGGACTTCCAGGCAGAGATAGGAATTCCAGAAAAGAATCAGGCATGAGGGAATTCACCAGCTAGACACAGAGGAAATCAAACATGCAGGACTAAAAAGAGGTAACAAGCCACATGGCAAATGTGAAATAGAATAGATGACATTGAATAAGTTACACAACCTAGGTGAGAGGCAGCCAGCAAAGCCTGATCTTTCCTAAATAAATATGTCTCTGTGTCATTATCCAGACAAACTGATGATGATATTTAGTGTCCAACATAAGGGCATCTATATCCAAACTGGCAGGCAGGGAACTGGCAGGAGAGGGTCTAACTTGGATGTCCCTGGTGCTGGTAGGACTCTTCTGGAAGGCAGGCAGTGCAATGGGCCAGACAGTGGATCTAGGGAACAGCATACAGCTCACTGCTACTGGGTGGATCACAAGTGACACAGTAGGCAGAGGACTGTGGGGGAAGGATCTCACATGAGCCATATACCATGTACAAATGACATGATGTCTGTACACACAGATCAGCCACAAAACCATTACAGAATATAATAATCTTAATTATATATGTGCCCATTTGGAGAGAATCTTTTTAAACCATGAAGCAGACACTATATTTGTGATATATAATAAATCAATTGAACACACATAAATAATAATACAATTTATTTTGCTATGCTTCTATCTTTAGAGTAAATGAGGACAACATGAGTCTGTGTGGACATTCCAAATCACTTTTGAGAAGTGATTGTTTTATTCTCTGGCTTGATGGACACAGCTCGGACCTCAGTGAATTCCTAAGGCACTGCAGAGATATTTGTGTTCTGATTTTATGATTAGTGTGCCTAAATCTTTTAATTAAAATAAGAATTAAAACATGCCTTTCAATCAACCCTCATTATCCCTCTAACTCCTCCCATGTGTCCTGTTCCCCTTCAGATTCATGGCCTCTTATTCTTTAATATCATTCTCTCACACACGCATACAAGGAAATAAAACATAAATCCATCCTACAGAGTCAGTGTACTATTGCTTGAACACATATTTCTTTCAGGTCTGACCACTTGTGATTGGATAACCACTATGGCACTCACCTTTGGGGAAGACTAATTCTCCTCTCTCAGCAGTTTTTAATTGTGTGCTGCTCTTCCTCTAGTGATGGGGCCCCTTGCTATTTCTCTATCCACTTTGGAAGTTCAGTTGGTGTTGTCATTGTTCCAGTCTTGTATAAATTGTCATAATGTTGAAATTTCTTGGGTGTTGTTTACGTGTCAAATCTAGAGGACATATAGCTGAAAGATGTTTAACTGTTGATCGTGTGTCTGTGTTTGGATGCATGCACGTGGGTACTGGTTCCCTTGGAGGCCAGAGGAGCTGAAGTTGACAGTGGTGATGAGCTGTTCAACAGAGCTGCTCAGAATTGACCTTGTGTCCTTGGGAAGAGCAGTGTGTACTGTTAAGACTTTTGAGACATCTCTGCAGTCATATGCACTTAGTTCTTGAAACTAGTTGCCCAAAAATATAGGTGTTCTGTGGGACTTTTTCTCTGAGAAGGACATATAAAAGCTTTGTAAATGTCATGAAGGAACATTGTCAAAATATTTTTAGTTTGAATGACTGCAGTTCTATGCATTCCATTTGAAAATTTGCAAGTACCATATATATACTGAGTGAAAATGGACTTGTGAAAATACCAAACTAGTGACAATATTTATGGAAATCCTGACATCTGGAGTTTTTTTGTCATTACTTTTATTTTTTTACACTCCAACAATTGTCCCCTTCCCAGTTCCCCTCCCACAATTCCTCATCTCATTCTTCCTCATGAAGAGGAGGTCCCCCTACCCCCAGGCCTCTCCACTATCTGAGGCCTCAAGTCTCTCAAATGTTAGGCATAGGCATATTTTCTCCCATTCTGTGTGTGTATGTGGGGGTGGGGTGGAGGGTCGTGTATGCTGCCTGGTTGGAGGCTCAGTGTCTGAGAGATCTCAGAGGCCCCAGTTAGTTGAGACTGCTGGTCTTCCTATGGGGTTGCCCCCCCCCCTTCTAAGCCTCTTCTAGCCTTTCCCTAAATCAACCACAGGGGTTCCAGACTTCAGTCCAATAGTTGTGTGTAAGTATCTGAGTCTGTCTCAGTCAGCTGCTTGTTGGACCTCTCAGAAGACAGCCATACTAGGCCCCTGTCTGTAAGCACACCATAGCATCAGTAGTAGTGTCAGACCTTGGAGCCTCCCCTTGAGATGGATCCAAAGTTGGACTGGTCACTGGACCTCCTTTTCCTCAGTCTCATCTCCATTTTGTCCCTGCAGTTCTTTTAGACAGGAACTATTCTGGATCAGAATTTTTGTCTGTGGGATGACAACCTCATCCCTCTACTTGATGCCTTGTCTTTCTACTAGAGGTGGACTCTACAAGTTCCCTCTCCCCACTCTTGGTCATTTCATCCAAGGTCCCTCCCTTTGAGTCCTGAGAGTCTCTCACCTCCCAGGTCTCTGGTACTTCCCAAAGGGTCTCCTCACCTTCCCCTGCCCAGAGGTTGCACATTTCTATTGTTTCTATTGGCCCTCAGGGCTTCACTCCTGGTCCACACCCCCAATACCTAATCAAGTTCTTCATTTCCCATCCCCCTCCCCTCGCCCACCTAGATCCTACCTCCTTCTGCTGCCTGTGATTATTTTCTTCTCCCTCCTCATTGGGCCCTCTGCTTTTTAACCGTCTTGAGTTCTGTACATTGTATTCTAGGTATTCTGTACTTTGCGGGGAATTAATATCCACTTATTAGTGAATGTAAATCATGCATGTCCTTTTGGGTCTGAGTTTCCTCACTCAGAATATTTTCTAGATCCATCCATTTGCCTACAAAACTCATGGTGTCCTCATTCTTAATAGCTAAGTAGTATTCCATTGTATAAATGAACCACATTTTCTGTATCCATTTTCTTTTGTAGGACATCTGGGTTGTTTCTACCTTCTGGCAATTACAAATAAGGCTGCTATGAACATAGTGGTGTATGTGTCCTTGTGGCATGGTGGGGTATCTTTTGGGTATATGCCCAAGAGTGGTATATCTGCTTTTAAATTTTCATGTTAAATGTAAAAGCAAGGTTACATCACTCCTCACAAAACTGCATTCAAATGTTTTGGAATACATAAAATTATTTGCTTTAATTTGAGCTCAATGTAATTCCACCTTCGCCTGGACATGCATGGTTTAAACCATGGTATTAACAAGTTGGTTTTCCCCTTAAAGATTAAATGATCAGTTGATTTCACTAAAATTTTCAAACGATAAGTCAGGTTTCAATGTGAAGACTGGCACAAATTCTGTTTATGTCACAGTAAGTAACTTCATAATGTGACTCTAATGTCCTTGGCTTGGCCATTTTTCTTCTGAAATGAGAATGATGTCACCAGAGTCAGCAAGGATACTCTTTAGGAATTCCTGGCATGGGCGCTGATATTAATCCTGTGGCTCTTATGAAATTCATTCCTGATGTTGATTTATAGCATGCTACCCATTTTTAATGCCTTTACATTTCATCTTAAAGTTTATGTTTTATTTTTTGACAACTTCATACATATGTCCATTGTGTATGGGTCATTTGTACCTACTTTTGTCCCTTCTCATCCTGCTCCAGTTGCCACTGAAACTGTCTTTCCAGTACATAAAGATTTTTGATGTCCTTTGAAAAGATACAGCTTTACACATGAGTTAGATATGGAGATTTCATCTTCTGCTGTTAAATCTATGAGTCCCTCTGTATTTATTTATTTATTCATTTATTTATTTATTTGAGACAAGGTTTCTCGGTGTAGCACTGGAAGTCCTGGAACATGCTCATTGACCAGATAGGGCTTCAACTCAGAGATCTCCCTGCCTCTGTTCCCCAGTGCTTGATATTAAAAGCATGCACTACCATCATCAATAGCTTTTTCTTTATTTTTGAGATCTGTTTTCTTCTATGATGAAATAGAAGCCATGCTGTGATTAAAATTAATAATATATAAGGAACCTTATTTGTGTTTATTATGAAAATTGACAAGGAAACAGAAAGCAAGGCTTAAGAATGTCAACATCTCAGTTGCTAATGCAGTACAGACTGACATTATTGTAAAGATGGTGGGTAGGTGCTGTGTGAGAGGCACAGCTGAAGTGGGTGAGCTCCTAATGACCAAAGCAGAATGCTTACTTGATTTCCAATTGCCATCAAACACACATTATCTGTAAGGGTAGGACTACATTTGCAACATTGGTAATCTGTGCATTTCATTCACTGAGTCTTCAGGAGGACATGCAAATCTGATGGTGTCAGTTAAACTGTCTGAAGGTGGAAGATAAAATGCTGGACACCTCACATGCAATCAGTCTGGACTCAGGCATGTGTGCCAATAGCAAGAGTATCATACATTCATTTTGCAGGCCACTGGAACATGTTGTCATCTACAAAATTCATGCGCAAGAGTCACACAATATAGTTACACCATCATCACAGTATATCTCATGTTTTCAGTGAGCTTTGATTTGCCACTGGGCTGTATTTATAGCCATTCTGGGGCATACACAGTCCACAGGCTACCAGTTGGAAACCCTGAACTAGTCTATAAAAATTGAGTGGCCTCTGTCATTTACAACTTTAAAAAAAATGAAATTGAAAATAAACTTTTCATACATTATATTCTCATCATGGTTTTTCCTTTAGATCTCCTCCCAGATCCACCCATCTCCCCATCCATAAACCTTATTATTAAGAAAATCTTATATATAAATTTGAAAAAAACACCAAAATTGGCATCTATACTATTCAATGAACTTCTTTACATTTAGAATCAGCATTTAGAATTTAGGCTTTGAAGCTTCACACTAAATTCTACACTTTCAGCACAGAGTAAGTTTTATGTGCTTATCCACCACCAAGACAAAAATACCTATGATAGAATTAGAGCACAAATAACAGTGAACCAGTAACACTGTCCCAGGGAGGCTGGAAGAAAGACACCCAAACACCTGCCTTGGGTACCACTACAATGGAATAATGTGTGTTGGAGAGATGGGGACGATGGAGTAGTAAGTGGAGAGATGGAGAGAAAAGGAAGCCAAGGGGTTCATGCATTGTGGAAAATTAAGGAACTAGAGACTCGACAGCAGTGAGAAACAGGCAGATATGAGGAGGCCATGGTGAGGTCCTGGCTCGAGCTGCCACCATGGACCATGACTGTGTCTGTGGTCTTGCTGAAGCTGCAATCTGTGGCCTGAGTTATCATGAAAGGCAAAGTGGATGTTCGTGGTCTGGGCTACCACTGGAGAACATGTGGATATATGAGGATCATGCTGCTGGGGGAGATCATGCTGAACTGAGTGACCTCCTCTTCCATCTGAGGCCATAAGGATATCTGGGTTCCGGCTACTGCCAGGGGCCATGTCTAGGTTCATGGTTCTTTGGCAGCTGGGGTCTCTGTTGATGTCTCAGGCCAATGTTATAACCAAAGGCCATGCAGATGTCCCTGGTCTGGATTGCTGCATGAGGTACTTTGCTGAGCTGTACCACCCCTTACCTGAGTGGTGCAGTTGAGCTGATCCATCCTGATACTGGTGGAACAGATGAGTGGACAAGGAGGGCATGAGCATGGGAGGGATGGCCCCACCCATAGATTGCTTTGGGTGAAGGAAAAATTTCCTTCTTTGCCTTTTGTCTTCGCCACCTGTGTCAGATGGGAAGCTTGCCTGGATGGGGTTATGAGAGCAGGAGAGCCTGCTCTGTCCCTCACCAGCAGCAGCACTAGAGAATGTGGTCCCTGCAGAGCATGTGGGCAGCACAGAAGATCTGACTCTGGTGGTAAAATGCAGGTAAGCTAGCTGGGGGTGTGAGTGCTGGAGAGTTGTCCCTTTCCCTTAAGGAGAGCTTGGGCAAAATGTCCTCAGCTCACTCCTAATTACCCGAGGCAAGCAGATGAGCCAGTGTGAGATCCTGAGGCTTGGTTATCTGGCACAGCCCCTCACTTGCTGCAGCACTGGAGACAGCAGACCCTGCAACTGGCCAGGGCAGCACAGTAGATAGTCCTGGTGGTGAAGGTGCAAGTGAGCCTGCTGGGATACAGGAGAGCAGGAGAGCTGACCCCTCCCTTTGACAGCTGCAGCATTGGGTGAGCTAGCAGGGGCAGTGGGGGAGAGTGCACTCTGGTGGTGTTGGTTCAGGACTACTAGAGAGCTGACCAACTCAGTTACCTTCCAGAACTAGATCCAGGGCTCTGAGTTGGCCCACCCAACATCTACCCCATCTATGAACTGCTGGAGCAAGTGACGGGCCCTGTCCTGAAGAACCATAGCCACAGGATCTCCATGACTCAGGGGAACAACAATATATCTGAGAGGTGTTCCCCTAATATCCAGTATAGATAGTGCAGCAGAAGCCAGAGGCCTCAAAACAAACCAATGACCCATTGCAATGAACATTTGCAAGTAAAGATATGTGGAAAAAGGTATATATACTATGTGACACACTACAGCTTCCACGACAAGATTTTTTTAATTCTATTCTTTTTTTCCCCAGGGGAAGGTTGCAAGATAAGAAAGGACAGAGAGATGAGGGGGATTGAGGTGCATGATGTGATGCCCATGAAGAATCAATTAAAAAGTTAAAAAAGAATTACAAAAACATGATTCCACAGACCCTTATTTTTACCTTTCTTATTGTCTTCCTCACACTATTATCCATTATTATAATGAATACATTATACTGAATTCATATGCATATTTGTTTATATATGCTCTCTTATTGAATCTATTTAACATGTGAGACAGAACCCGTGGTTTACTTCCCTGTAAAGTTTTAAGATATTTCAAAGGGAACTCACAGAAGATACTACAAGGTGCGATATTATTCTTTGTTCCAGCATAGGCAGAATCAGCAGGATGAAAAATAATTCTGCAAAATTAACACACAGAAATCCGAATACCATATTTCTCAGGCTTAGAAAAATAACAAAAGAGTTATATGGAACCACAAAAGTCCACAAATACTAAAGCAGTCCCAAGGAATAAGAACACAGCTGGAAATGTGACAACACCTCACCTTAAATTATACCCAGAGCACAGTGATGAGGCAGCCTGGCACTGGGGCAAAGACAGACATGAGGACCACAGAGTAAGACAAAGTCCTGGACATGAAGAGGCAACGCAAAATCCACTTAATTGCTGACAAGGAGGAAATTTTTTTTAAATGTTCAACAAATAGTACTGCTGAAACTAGATATTCACCAGAGGAATAAAATTAGATTCTTATCCTTCAGTTTATACATAAAACATTTCAAAATGGACTAAAGGGCTTAGGATGAAACTAGAAACACAAACTTTTGGAAGACAACATGGAGGGGCATGCTCAAATAATAATGAAATTGGGAAAAGCAAGAGTATTTAGAACAGAACACCAAAGGCAGAAGAACAACTGAGATGTCCCTCAAATGAAGAATAGATAAAGAAAATGTGCTGCATTTCTGTAATGAATATTACTCATCTGATAAAAAAAATGACAACATGGAAATTGCAGGCAAATGGAAGGAAGTTGAAAAAGTCCTCCTGGGTGAGGTAACTCAGATCCAGAAAGACAAGCATAGTATATACTGACTTATAAGTGGATATTTGCTGTTCAGTAAAGGATAATTATGCTGCAACCTACAGACCCAGACAGGCTAAGTGACAAGGAGAGGTCGGGGGTGGTCATGGAATTCCCTGGGAAGGAGAAATAGAATGGATTGTGCAGATGGACAGGGCTGAGTGTGGTTGTGAACAGGAAGAATCAGGTGAAGGAGGGTGCAATGAAGGGAGAGTGTACTGAGACGATGACAGAAATTGGGGCATTTGGGGACAATGTGGAAACCTATTCCACCAGAAAATCCCCATAATCTATGAGGATGACCCTAGAGAAGTCTACAAGTATTGGGAGACACAGAGGCTGAACAGGGCATCTTTTGTAACCAGGCAAGACTTCCAGTGGTAGTAGTGGGACACCAACCTAGCCAGAAGAGATTTGACCTATAATTTGTCCTGTCTACAAGATGTGCTGGGGTAAAGGTGGCACAGAAATTGTGGAGTGGACAACTAATGATTGATCCAACCTGATGCTCATGCCATGAGAGGGATCCCATATAAGACATTGCCTGGATGGTCAGGAACCAGAGGCTGGTTGGCCCAGAGAACTAGGATAGGACCAAACACAACTGGCCATAAGGAGAAGTCAATGAAATGATTCCTGCTGATATTCTGCAATACTCATAGAGGGATACCTACCCAATCACTATCAGAGAGGTTTCATACAGCAGCTGATGGGAACAGTTGCAGAGACTCACAGCCAAACATTAAGCAAAGCTTGGGAGAAGCCCCTCTGAAAATGATCAGAAATGATTTTAGGAGCCAAAGAGGTTAAAAACACCAGAAAAACACAGCCAACAGAATCAACTAGGCTGGTCTCACAGGGACTCACAGAGACTAAAATGACAACCATGGAGCATCTATGGATCTGAGCTAGGTCTTCTGCACATGTTTATGGTTGTATATCTTTGTGTTCTTGTGGGATTGCTAACAGTGGGAGTGGATATGTCTCTGAATCTTTCACCTGCTCTGGGATCCTTTTCCTCCTACTGGGTTGCCTTGTCCTGTCTTGATATGAAGGTTTGTGCCCAGGCTTATTGAACCTTGTTAGCTGTGTTCAGTTGGCATCCATAGGAAGCCTGCACTTTTTTGAAGGGAAATGGAGGAGAGTAGATTTGAAGGAGATGAAGTGTGAGGGTGCTGGGAGAAGTGTAGGGAGGGGAAACTGTGGTCAGGATGTAATGTATGAGAGAAGGAAAACACCATGATTCACCAGTGCTGCTGTGTGAGGGACTTGACTAGGGTCACATGGGCCACCATGTACTGTCTCATACTTCAGCTGTAGTGGCAGAATCTATGGTTTGAATGTTAAGCAAGCTAGAGCCTCTCTGCTTACCTTTCTCCTGCCCACCTATTTTGGTAAACGCTCTATCTACATGAGGTGCATTGAAAGTCACAGAACTGGAGAGTTTTCAACTCCCTTCCAATTGCACACAATGCATTCTGAATCAAAGAAGACCAATTTCATGGAACTGTTAGAATATAGAGAATTTGATCTTTTTTTAAAACATGGCTTTTTTTGTGATTTCCAAATATAGATCTATTTGTGCCATGTTGACTTGTCTAGAGAAACAAGAGTATGAAAGTGAAGAAGTCTACAGAGTACCTGATACAAAACCAGAGACCTACAACCTACTGTTGGTTGATGGTGTCAAGAGATACTTCTAGCCTAGCAGCCTTTGCATCCCGAGGGTTCACAAACTGCCATATCCCCATGTGGCCAGCAGGGGGAGGCCTAGGTTCCAGGAGAAGCCAGAATAATTAACAAACTGGAGGTCTAGGCTGAGCTTGGAAGACTTGGATTGGAACAGGGCTCCGCCAGCCTTGTGTACATGGGAGGGGTGAGCATCAGGTAACTGGCAGCCCAAATCTAACTGGAATGTGAGGTCAAGGAGATTCTATAATTTTGGATCTTATAGGTAGAGGAGTAGGGTCCATCTTCCATGTCAAATAATCTAATCAAGCAAATCTCTCACAGATTTGCCCAGAGGCTTGGGTTTAGTTATTTCTAAATGCAGTGAAGTTGACAACCAAGACTAGACATTACAGACTTATTCAAAATAGACAAAGAATTTCAGAAATTAAATACCAAGGAAGTAAAACTCCCAATCAATAAATGGGCAAGTGAAGGGAAGAGAATTTTTTATAAAAGAAAAAGAACCAATAAAAGAAAAATGTTCAATGATTAATTTTAAAAGTGTTCAATATCTATGCCTGATTTTTAAGGTCTACTAGTGACTTTAGTGCACAGTATTGGTGTAAAAACAGACAGGTTAATTAATTGAATTGAATGGAAAATCTAGATTTAAATCCATACATACACAGATGCCTGATTTTTTTATTTAAAAAAAAGCCAAAAAATACACAATGGATAAAAAGAAAGCATCTTCAATAAAGGGTGCTGGTCTAACTGTATGTCTGCATATAGAAGAATGCAAATAGATCCATATCTGTCATCCTGTACAAAACTCAAGTACAAGTGGATCAAAGACCTCAACATAAAACCAGATACACTAAACCAGACAGAAGAGAAAGTGGGGAGCAGCCTTGAATGCATTGTCACAGGAGACAACTTTTTGAACAGAACACAGATAGTGCAGGCCCTAAGATCAACAATTCAGAAATGGGACCTCATGAAACTGAAAATCTTCTATAAGGCAAAGGAAACTGTCAGTTGGAAAAAAACCAGCAGCCTCCAGAAAGGGAAAAGATTTTCATCAACTTCATGAATGGCTCTTGTAGGCCTTGGCACAGCAAAGACAACTCCTAGCATGGCCAACATGGTGCCTACAGGTTTTGACTTTTACCCTCTAACCCTTGCTAAAAACTGTTAGATTACATTCTTAAAGATAGCCCTCAAGGTTAAAGAGAGCATGAAATAGGTAGTGAAGGCCCTAAGAAAACCCAGAGAAAGAAAGAGACAGATGAATGCTGGTACAAGAATTGGTTTTCAGCCTCTCCAAGGTTGTCAACCCTATTTCTTTCCATCTTGGGACCATTATTTGGGTTCTTTTTGCTTTTTTCTGCTGGTCCCTGGACCTCAAATAGGCGGACTAACTCTGTGATACAACAGATAAATAATTTGGTAGCAAAACCTACTCAGATACATTATCATAAGTTAGCTATGGAGGACCATGAGACTCAAGATGAGGTTGTTACTTTATACAGGGTGTTCCCAAAACTCATCTCCACCCAACCTAAAAGAGGGTACTTCCACCCCTAGACCAGGCAGAGAGGGGCCACCCAGAACCCCCTCTGTCAGGCGATCTGAATTCTTGCTTAGGCTGCGAGGCTAAGCACTGCAAGGGAATATAAATAAAAGATAAAAATATCTCTCTGGGTTCCCTGAGGGACAAGCCTGACTGCATAGGGGTTGATGTCAGAAGTATCCCCTCTCCAGGAAAAAGACATCGGGACGGGTATGGCCCTCATGCCTCACTGGACAACGACAGGGGGACTGGAGCCATTACAAGGTCCCCTTCAAATACTGGAGGTCAGGCCTCTATCCCCGCCTTCGCAAGTTTAGAATTAGAAGGCCACAGCCCTTCTATACTAAGAGAAGGGAGGAGATGTCAGGGGCAGCCCTGCTTACACACTGTAGGCCTAAAATCAGCCATAGGCCTAAAATCAGCAATAGGCCTGTCATGCATGTATACTAACACCAAGTCTTGGGTCTCAGTGGAAAAATATTGAAACAGATGGCTATAAGCTAATGTAAACAGGCAGCTTTTGTGGAAATTTATAAGCCTGAGTAACCATAGACCTTGTAAATAGGTAGCCTTGGCAGACAATACCAACTTAGATAAGGACAAACCAGTCATAGGCAGAGTCATAGTGACTTGTCCCCTGAACCTTCACCTAGCCGATACCCGGTGCTGAAGATATCTGTATTCCCCCTGAACACCCACACTCCAGTGTCATTCCCTTCCCCACATCCTGCCTTTCTGTGTTTATGACCCCTGTGTGAATTAATTATGATTTGAGAAAAAAATTTATAAAATTAGATACTTTCTGTAAACTATAGATTAGACATTGTATAGCTGTTAGCCCAAGAACGCTTTCTTTTGTATTTCTCAATGCTGTCTCTTTGTAAGTCGTTGCATTTTCTTTTAATTGTTCACATTTTCCAAAAAGCCAAAATATTATTCCAATTGAATAGGAAAAAAAGCCCTCAAAATCCATTCCCTTATTTGAACATAGACTTGTTCTTCACACTAAACACCAAGTCTAACAGTCAAAACACATTATTTGACTAACAAGTTGTGGTGGTTTGAATATGTTTGGCTAAGGGAGTGGTACTATTTGAATGTGTGGCACTATTTGGATGTGTGGCCTTGTGGGAATAGGAGTGTCAATGCAGGTGTGGGCTTTAAGACCCTTGTCCTAACTCCCTGTAAGACAGTCTTCTCTCTAGAGGCCTTTAGATGACGATGTAGAACACTCAGCTATTCCTGCACCATGACTGCCTGGATGCTGCCGTGCTCCTAACTTTATGATAATGGACTGAACCACTGAATCTGTAAACCAGTCCCAATTAAATGCAAGACTTGCCTCAAGGTCATGGCATCTGTTCACAACAGTAAAACCCTAACTAAGACACATGTCCAATCATGATTTACCAACTCACCCTAGCACACACTCCCCTTTCTCCTTAAAAACCTGATCCCTGCAGGAACACCTGTTCTCTCTTGCCTCTCTTGCTTCTCTTGCCTCTCTTGCTTGTTTGAACCTTCTGATGTTGCTGCCTTTGCAGTTCCCTTTTCCCCCTTACCCCTTTGGGTAAAAATCTACCCTGTGCTGAGAATTGATGTCTAGGTAGGTCCTGTACTGATTTGGGAAGATGACCTCCCTTACCATCCACATCTGACAGTAGGTTATTATCCAATGTATGCAATGGATTCAAGAAGCTAGATATCAACAAAACAAATAATTTAATGAACATAATGGAATATAGATCTAAAGAAGAATTCCCAATGGTGGAATCTAAAATAGCTGCCAGCACTTTTTAAAAACTGTTCAACATCCTTAGCCATCAGAGAAATGCAAACTAAACTAACTGAGATTCCATCTTACACATGACAGAATGAATAAGATCAATACCACAAGTGACAGCTCATGCTGGCAAGGAGGTGGAACAAATATCCTCCTCTATTGCTGGTGGGAGTGCAAACATGTGCAATCACTATGCAAATAAATATGGCAGTTTCTCAGAAAAAAATGGGACTCAATCTAACACAAGGCCCAGTTGGGTATAACCACAACTGGACATATACACAAGTGGCCTTCCATCCTAAACAAGGAGACTTGCTCAGCTATGTCCATAGTAGCTTTATTCATAATATCCAAAAAGTGGAAATAATGTAGATGTCTCTCAACAGAAGAAGAGATGCCAAAAATGTGGTACATTTATAAAATGGCTATTACTCAGCTTTGAAAAAATGACAACATAAAACTTGCAGGCAAATGGATGGAACTATAAAACAAAAACCATACTGAGTGAGATAATCCAGATCCCAAAAGACAAATGCCATGTATACACACTTATAAGTGCGTATTAGCTGTTAAGTAGATAATCATGCTAAAGTCTACAGACACAGAGAGGCTAAGTGGCAAGAAGTACTCTGGGGATCTATGAGACCTGAGAAGGAGAAATAGAATAGATTTTGCAGATGGGCTAGGATGGGTTGGGATGTGAATAGGAAGAATCAGGCTGAGAACGGGCAGAAGAAAGGAAGTGTGTACTGGGAAGGCTAAAGGAATTGGAGTGTTTGGGGGTGATGTGGAAACCCAGTACACTAGAAACTCCCTGGCATCTATGATGATCACTCTAGCAAAAGCCCCGAGTAATGAAGGATATGGAATTTGAACCAAGCAAGACTTCTAGTAGTGAGACTGGAGCACCAACCCAGCCACAAAACCTTTGACTGATAATTTGTCCTGACTACAAAATGTGCTAGAGTAAAGATGGTATGGAAATTGTCCAATGCCCAAACAATGACTGGTCCAACATGAGGCTCATACAATTAGAGGATGCCAGTGCTTCACACTGCCTCTCCTTTCATTCTCCCCTTTCTCAGTCTGATTCTTCCTATTCACATCCCAATCCACCCTAATCCATCGCAAAATCTATTCTATTTCTCCTTCCCAGGGATATCAGGAGCCAGAGGTGACAATGCCCAGAGAACTAGGATAGAACCAAACACAACTAGCCAGAAAGAGAAGTCAATGGAGTAATTCCTGCTGATATTATGCTATATGCATAGTTGGATCCCTAGACCAATTGTCATCAGAGAGGCTTCACCCAGCAACTGATGAGTACATTTGCAGAGACTCAAAGCCAAACACTAGGCAGAGGTCAGAGGAAACACCTCTGAAAAGGATCAGGAGGATTTTAGGTGCTAAGGAAATCAAGAACACCCACATGAACATGGCCCACATAATCAATTAGGCAGAGCTCATAGGAACTCTCAGAGGCTAAAATGACAATCACTGAGCCTCAGTGTATCTGAGGTAGGTCTTCATATGTGTTATGGTTTTATATCTTTGTGTTTTCTGTGGTATTACTAACAGTGGGAGTGCACATGTCTCTGGACATTTTGCCTGCTCAGATCCTGTTTCTTCTACTAGATAGCCTTGTCAACTCTTGATATGAGAGTTTGTGTCATCTGATTGTACTTTGTTAAGCTGCATTCAGTTTATATCCTTGGGAAGCTTGCATTATTCTGAAGGGAAATAGGGGTGGAGTGAATCTGGGAGAGATGGAAGTCAGCATGGTGTTGGGTGAAGTGGAGATAAGGGAAACTGTGATCCGGAAGTAATGGATAGGGGAAGGAAGAAAAGTATAATTCACCAGTGCTGCTGTCTGAGGAACTTGAACAGCATCACATGGGTCACCATGTACTGTCTTATAATTCAGCTGGAGAGGTAGGGTCTGTGGTTTTAATGTCAAGCAAGCTAAAGCCTCTCTGCTTGCCTTTCTCCTACCCACATATATTGATGAGGACAGGGTTGAAGAGTTTCCAACTTTAATTCTGACACTGCATTCTGAACCAAAGAATACCATGCATGTGACACTGTTAGAATATAGAGAATTTAATCATATTTTAAAACAAGTTGTGTGAGTGTGTGTATGTTAATTAAAAATATAGATCCATTTGTGCCACACTGAGATGCCTAGTGAAACAAGAGGATGAGGGTAAAGAAGGAGTCTACTGTGTAACTAATACAAAACCAGAGACTTTCAGGTTTTGTTTGATGTAAAAAAATACTTCCAGGTTAGCATCTCTTGGATACCTAGAATTCACAAACTGCCATATCTCCATGTGTCCAGCAGGGAAAGTCTTAGGCTCAAGGCTGAGCCAGTGGTGTTGAGAGACTGAGGGTCATGACTAAGCCTTTCTGTCCATGGAACTCCTGGGTTGGAACAAGGCTCACTATCCAGGCTTAGGTGGGAGGGGTATGCGCAGGTGACTGGCAGCCCAAGTCTGGCTGCAATGTGAGGTAGAGGAGACTCCACAGTTTTGGAACTTACAGGTAGAACAGTGAAAGGCTGGTGTAAATCAGGCCTGGGTGAGGTAGGGATGGAGCAGAAACTTCTGGTAGCTGGAGGAGGTCAGATGGAAAACGCTGGAAGGCCAGCAAGGGGGACAGAAGTGACTGAGCTCTGGGCTGGGCTGGGTAATGAGACCCAGATGAGTCTGTTTCCATCAGAGTAATGTCTCCATATTCAAGACTGAAATTTAGGTGGTGAGAGTCCCCTACCCTGCTAGAGAGGGGGACTGGAAACAGGGAACTGAATACGTTGCACAGCTCATGGCCTTCTGAATTCCCAGAGTCAAATTTCTCTTCACCCAGTGCCTTGTTTGACTCTCTGCCATTGTTGGGGCTGGATGAAGGTGGCTCAGAGATGGAGGAATTTCCTAGGCCCAGAAGATTCATGTCTGGAGGACTAAGGATGAATGAGTGACTGAGCACAGGGCACCTCAGTAGTGCTGTAGACTCCTGATGATTGTGTGTTGAGAAAGCTAACCTTGGAGACTTGAGGATTAAACATGGGTATGGCTGGATGTCATGGCTCACACCTTTAATCCTAGCACTGGGGAAGCAGAGAAGGGCAGATCTCTGTGAGTTGAAGGCCAGGCAGGTTTTCATAGTAAATCGCAGGACATCCAGAGCTATACAATGAGCTCCTATCTCGCAAATCTCTGAAAAAGCAGAAACAACCCCTTACTTACCACAAGAAAAACATGTGGGAATTCTGTAGCCTGAAATTTCAATAAGTGGAGGGGCTGGGGAAGGAGGAGGAAGCAAAGCCCAGAACTGACAGGGGAGGTCTGTCTGGACCAGCGATGTGCGCAATCAATTAAGTGGCTAAAACAGCAAAGAACTTCAGTTAGATGCACTCCAGAGGTTATTTATTATGAATTTTCAGTTGTTGCTGCCCACTGCACATCATTCTTGCCTGAGGTCAGGCAGGCTGGTCAGCACAGGTGGTTTAACACCTGTTAGAATAGCTTCATGTTACTGCTTATCCATGGCAGGAAGTATACAACCTTAGTGAAGACTCTTGAAGAGATTATCTTGTTTCTCCCATAGGATAAAACTCCATAAGCTCTGTTGTCACACACGAGGGGTCCCCCAGAGTCACCCTGTATGCAGAGAAAGGAAGAACTTATCTTGGCTTCCTCTGGCTCTGTTTTCCCCACCACCTCCTGGCAAGGCTAACTCTTAGGTCAGGGCCAGGACAGGTTTTCCAGTTTCCCTCAGTAACAGAACTCCATGGAGGCCCAACTTTTCCTTCTATCTTGTTCTAGACTTTCGCTGAAGTCCTCATGGATACTCTGAGGTTGACAGATGTTTCCCCAACTTACACATATGCTACACCCACAGAAGAGACAAAAGCTGAACTTTGGGGCCATCCCTTCTCTGAGCTGAGGCTTGAGGGTTTGGCCATTCTCACACCTTGACCTCTCCCAGGTCCCTCTCACCCTGAATTTTGTCCATTAAATGCTTGATCCCCACTTTGAAAGTACACTGTATTTTCTTTGGGTCTCCAGCACAAAACTCTGTGGTCTTGATGTAGTGACAGAAGCCTTTGCATTCCTGGTCCTCCTGGATGATTAGTTGGGCCTCTCGAAGGTAGGCAGATTCTTCAGTGGCACTGATGGACGTTTTCCCCCAGCCAGCCACATGGCACACATCCCCTGGCTTTATCTGGGCATTGAGTCTGGGCAACTTGAGGGGCCTCACAGCTCTAGTCTTCTTGGCCTTATGCTCCAGCTGACTGGGAAGAGTCATGAGAGACCAACTAGCTGAGATCTTGCTAGCCTGAGACTCTTTGAAAGTCAGAATGGAAGAGAGGGAAGAAGCAGGATCAGAGCAGAAGGAAGGGGCTAGCCCTGCACCAAGTAGAGCACAGGTGCAAGGGGGGGGAGGAGTGAGGGACGGGCAGAGGAGTGTAGATGGGAGGTTGGCAGATCTCACCTTTAATAGCATGATGTCATTGGTGTGGTCCTCATGATTATATGCCGGGTAGAGAATGGCTTTTTCCACAGGGATGATCTGCTGGGTCCTCTCCTGTGCACGGAGGTTGTGGGCCCCCAGTATTACTGTCATTGAGCTGTGGAGAGAGCAGAGTGGAGAGGAGAGATGTGAAGTCAGAAAGGATGCAGTGCAGGAGCTGTGAAAGGCAGGCCAGGTAGTGTAGGGCTCAAGCTGAGGGGACTTGAGGATACAGGAGAGCCTCAGGGTCAGACCTACTGCTCTCTGCATCTCAAGAATGTGGGATTCCTGGGGTCTCTGCCCTGCATCTAGGCAACATTCCATTGCTTGCACTGTATTTTACTGTGAACTTTCAACCTCAACCACTGCTCTAGTTTGTCCAGTGCGGTTGATCAACTCAAGTGTGCTGCTGGCTCTGACATCTCGTCCTTGGACCTACATTTACCTCTCATGTGACTTCCATTTTTCACACTCCTGTATTGTAATTAGCACTCATGGAAACATCCACAATACAGGACAGTAGCTCCTGTGGGGAGGTTTGGGGGCATGTGTCTGAGAAAACATCGGCTAGCTGTTCCTTCTCACCTTCCATTGCAGTGAGCAGCCATCAGCACAAAGTAGTCTCGAACCAGGAAGCCTCCACAGGCACCTATACTCCCATTAACTTTCACAAACTTCACATGTGCCATGTAAGGGCGGGAGTGGGTCTTGACCTCATGGCCCCCAATGATCTCCTCTGAAAGTTAAAAAGAAGGCTAGATTATGGGTTGTCTGGGGGAAGCAGATATGGTCAGCAGGGGAGATCTAGGAACGGACTGACTGGGGGTCAGATCTGTGGTTCCCCAAGCCTGTTGCAGACAGGATTCCTTGCACATGGAATAATCTTTGCTGTCTTTTAAGCCTCAGAACCCTGCTCTGAGAAGGGATGGGTAGCACTTGTCCCCCAGCATCTGCTTTACAAATGCATGGAGGGGTAAACTATATTTTCATGATGTTACAGACCAAGGTGATCCTGGGTGAATTGCTATTGGTCTTTCTTTGATAGTGAGGCACTCTAACCTCTATAATATTGAGTGATGTCATTTCTTCACCTTTTACCCCCAAGCTACCTGCACCAGCTCCAAGCAGCAGAAGAAAGGTCAGGAGAATCAGGACTGGTGGCATCCTCCCAGGAAGCTGCTCGGTTGGAGGAGGACAGAAGAGACACAGTCCTTGGAAGGGAAGGAAGGAGGTGTGGGCTCAGGGACCTCACAGGCATTTTAAACCTATGCAATTCTGCTTCTGATTGACGTCACATTTCTTAAGGAAGTATTCTGGTTTGGGTAAAAATGACACTGTCACCACATTGACATCCTATGAGCTAAGCTGGGATAAAAGTCAAGAATGTAGAGGGTTGGGGGCTGTGGTTGAGGAAGCCTGAGATCCAAGGAAGTCCACAGTGACTGCATGGAGACATGTGTGTCCTTTTCTAAGGCTAAGACACTTTTGCATCTGGTAAGATCTCTTTTGGTTTCTGTGCTTTTGTCTTCATTCTCTTTTATTTTTTTTTTCATTTCTTTTTCATTCCTATCTTTCTCTTTTCTTACTTAAAGAATAATAACGAGAGCCAATTTATCCTAACAACAGTTACAGCACAATACAAACACACTCACAAAGTTACACAGTACTTAGTGACAATTGATATCGCACCATATCTGCAGGGCAGTATTGTAGTGCATCATGGCATTAAAATTTGGGATTTTAATTGGGACTGATCATACCATGGAGTGATTTGTTTAAATATTCTGATGAATTAATCTTAACTCACTCTGACTTTCCTAAAACTGCTAGGAAGTCACAGGAAAGTCTCAAAAGCAAGTGTTTGCCTCATATTAAATGATCATATGTTACTGTCACACATAGTTAAATGTAATGACGAATCACATATGGCGCGTATCGTTTACTAGGAATTGTCATTTATCTCTGAGGCAAGAGCTTCAGCACTGAATTCAAAGGTCAGTAAAATTAGATCAACATTGACTTCTCCTACTGTTGACTCCAATGGTATTTTGTACAGTGCTGCCTAATATTTCCTATAGACAAACAAGCACCATGATCTTGAATGTCTATTTAATAAGCTACATCCAGTGTGAGAGACACAGGGATCCAGCTCTTGAAATGTCTGATCTAACTGGAAGGAGCTAAGAGCCTGTGCTTAGAGCATTAGATGCTGAGAGCTGAGAGCTGTATGAGATCCTCTGGGAGGTGAGACAGGCTGGCCTTGCCCTGAGCACAGGTGTGTGTGTGTGTGTGTGTGTGTGTGTGTGTGTGTGTGTGTGTGTGT
>NW_021620469.1:711510-754039 GCF_004785775.1 Grammomys surdaster | reverse complement strand
TGTGTGTGTGTGTGTGTGTGTGTGTGTGTGTGTGTGTGTGTGTGTGTATACATCCAGAAAACCACAGAGCTACCCTGATCCTGCTTTCCCATCACTGCTTCATGGAATTCAGATACTTTTGAATTTTCTTTTCTCATATTTTGCAACCAAGGGAGGCTTTCTTGTGTTAGTTGTAAACTAAAGTCCTGATTAGTTAGATCAAAATTAACCCTCTAGTCCATGGGTCTGTAACCTTTTGTCTTTTCTATATTACATTAAAAGGATAACTGTTTTGGGATACACATTACTTACACAAGCTATAATGAATGTTGATCATTCCCCCTGAAAATAGGCTGTGTATAAATGACACAGTATGTGCACACACAGATGAGCTACAAAAGCCTGCAGAATATAAAAGACTTTATATGGGTTACCAAGGGAAAAAAAACCTGTTAAAACCATGGAACATGGTCTATGTTTGTGAGATCTAATGCATAAATTTAACAAATATAAATAATAAAATTTATCTAGTCTGCTTTCTCTTCAAAGTCAAGGAGAACAACATGAACCTGGAAGGATATGCAACGTGGTTTTTCAGAAATGGAAGTTTCAGATCCTGGCTTGAGGGACACAACTCTGACCTAAGTGAATTCCTAAGGGGCTGCTGAGATGTTTTGGTTCTAATCTTATTGATAGTGTACTTAACGCTTTGAATTGAAATGAACATTAAAATATAATTTTATCATCCCCCATTATTCCACTAAATCCTTCCATGCCTCACCATCTGCTTCAGATTCATGGATCCTTACTCTTTAATTATCATTTTCTCTCATACACATAAAAATAATAAAAATATAATATACATTCAGTTTAATATTGCTTGAATGCATATTTCTTTCAGGTCTTACCACTTGTGATTGGATAACCACTATGGTGCTCACCTTTGGGGAAGACTGATTCTCCCTCTCTCAGAAGTTTATAACTGCATGTTACTCTTCATCTAGTGGTGGAGCCCCTTGCTACTTCTCTATCCACTTTGCAAGGTCAGCTGGTATTGTCATTGTTCTAGTCTTATATAAATAGTCATAATATTGAGATTTCTTGGGTGTAGGTTACTTGTCAAATCTAGAGGACATATAGCTGAAAGACATTTAACTCTTGATTATGTGTCTGTGTTTGGATGTGCGCACGTGACTACAGGTGCCCTTGGAGGCCAGAGGAACTGAAGTTGACAGCAGTGATGAGCTATTCAACGGGTATGATCAGAATTGAACTTGGTGCTTGGCAAGAGCAGTGTGTACTGTTGAGACTTCTGAGATATGTCTGCAGTTGGTGTGCTCAGTTCTTGAAAGTAGTTGCTCATAAATGTAGGCACTGTGAAAAAGTGGTAGTGTGAATACAGTGTCATTGTAAAGTGTGATCATTTGTCTCTCAGAAGGACCCTAAAAGCCCTGAAAAGATTCTGAAGGGACATGAGCAAAAATGATTTTTAAACATAAGATTCCAGTTCTGTGCACTCCTTTCTATGAATTTGAAAATCAGGAGGTACCTTATATATGCTGAAGAGAAGTGGACTTTGATTGTACCAAAATAATAACAGTATTTCTGGAGGTCTTGGAATCTGTTTCCAAATTCACATGTGAAATGTCAAATCAAGGCTATGTCACTGTTCACAAAACTGCATCCAGCTGGGTTGAAATGCAATTATTTGCCTTAATTTGAGATCCCCATGATGTCTCCTTCACTGGAACACTCACAGTTTGAAACATGGTACTGACATGTTGGAAAACCGGAGCTGGCAGGGACACAGGGACGCTTTCCTCACTGGTGGATCCCAATAACTCAAGAAAGTCCAGAGTTCCAAGGGCTGGAAGCTTTGGTGATGGCAGGCCCCAGTGATACAAGAAATCCGTGGCTTCCAAGAGTTTTATTGTTCATGACATCTGATAGATGGTCTGCACCTCCCAGTTAAGCCAGGGGAGAGCTGGCTTAAATAGGGGAGGGGGAAGAGGAGGGGCTGGGAAAAGAAATAACTTAATTTAGCTATGCCTCCTGGCCTTTAGGTAACTCCTGAATATGGATATCTCTTGAGGCTAAAGCCAGTAGTCATACCCTCTACCTGTAGGGGGATGGTGACACAAACCTCTCTGGGAGGAGCTGCTTAGTCAAATGTGTCTGCAAGGTGCAGGTTAATGGAGATGTAGACCACCTGTAGGAGCCTGGATTCTGGGGGCATGGCTGAACACCTGACATTTCTCCATGAGAATCGGGGTTCAAAAGCCCATACCCAGCCAAGAATCAAGATATCCTTCCACGGCCTGACACTGACAGTTGGTTTTCTTCTTAAAGATAAAATAGCCAGTTAATTACACTAAAAGGTTGAATTGGTAAACTTGATTCCATTGTCCTTTCTGGCAGACAGTTTTGTTTCACAGTTTATGTTATGATAGCTAACTTGATAATGTTACTCTAGTGTCCTCAGCTTGGCCATCTTACTTATGAAATGAAAATAATGTCATCAGAGTTACTATGGTCACTGTTTAGGAATAGAAAATTATTTAATCCTATAACCACTGTAAAATTCATTGCTGGTGATGATTTATATGATGCTACCAACATGTAATGCTCTTGCACTAATTTTCCTTTTTAAGCTTAGTTTTTATCCTTTGACAACATCACACACATATTCAATGTATTTTGGCCATTCTTACCCATGATTGTCCCCTTTAATACCCCACCAATTTCCACTGAGACCCTCTTCTCTTTACATAAGTTTTCTTAATGTCTTCTGCTAAGCCCTATATTTAGCATAATTTTGGTGTGGTAACTTCATGGTCCACTGTTAATTCTATGAGATCCTTTGTATATTTCTTAGAGCTTTTTGAGAAATGGTATCTCTGTAGAGCACTGCCTGTCCTAGAACATGATCTGTAGACCAGGCAGGGCTTGAACTTGATAACCCCTGCCTCTGATTCTCAGTGCTGAGATTAAAGGCATGAGCCACCACCATCAGCTCTTTCTCTCTTTTTTGAGATTCCTTTTTATCTATGATGGAATAAACACCATTCTGTGATTAAAATAATTATACATAAGAAGTTATATTTACTTTTATTATGAAAGTAGAGAATATTGGAAAGCAAGGCTTGAGAATGTCAAAGTCTCATCTACTGATGCAGTGCAGAGAGACGTGACTGTAAAGATGGTGGGTGGGTGGTATGTGTGAGGCTCGGCAGAGGCGTGTAAGCTCCTAATATCCAAAACAGTATGCTTATTGGGTCTCCAATTGCCATTAAACACTCATCAACTGCAAAGGCAGGACTAAACATCATCGATAATCTCTGTGTTTCATTTACTAAATCTCCAGGAGCACAAGCAAATCTGATGGTATCAGTTCAACTGTCAGCAGATGGAAGATAAACCACCGGAAGCCTCACATGCCATCAGTCTGAGTGCATGAGTTACATGCACTCAGGTGTGTGTCCCAATAGCAAGAGCATCATACGTCCACATTACAGCACACTAGAAAAAGTCATCTACAAAGTTCATGCTTAAGAGTCACACAATATCACAAAGCAAGAGTTACACAAAACATCACAAAATATTGCATGATTTCAGTGAGCTTGTAGTGTTATGTTGGGTTGTATTTATAGCAATTCTGGCCTCATGTAGCCCTCAGGCCAACAGTTAGAAACTCTGAAGTAATCTATAGAAATTGAATGGCTTCTATCATTTATCTCTTATTAAATATTTCTAAATTAAAAATAAATTTTATACAAATCATTCTGTTCATTATATTTCCTCTATGTCTCCTCAAAACATACACCCACTTTCCATACCCAAAAACTTTTCTATTAAGAAACTCTTGTACATAAATAAAAACATACATGAAGATTAAGCAGACCCCAAGTCTATACTTTTCAATGCACTTGTTTACAGTTAGAATTGGCATTGGGAATGTAAGCTGTGAAGCTTCACATCAAATTTTACACTTTCTCTACAGAATATACTTTTTGTGCTTTTCTACCACAACACTTAAAAAAGCATCCATGACAGATTTAGAACAAAAATAACAATAAATGCACCAGTAAAGCTGCCCTGGGAGGCCTGAGGAAAGACAGTACCAAGATTAATATACAGAATTAATGCAATGCATATCAAAATTCCAATCCAAAATTTGAGACTTAGCAAAATAACCAAAAAAATGCATATGCAACCACAAAAGATCACAAATACCAAAGCAGTCCTAAGGAATAAGAATACTGCTGAAAATACCTCACCTAAAATTATATCACTGAGCCGTACTGATGAGGCAGTCTGGTACTTTTGCAGTACTAGATAGGAAGACAAATGGAATAGAACAGAGGTCCTGGACATGAAGAAGCAAAGCAACGGTCACTTTAATTGTTGACATGGAGGAAGAAAACTTGAAAAAATTCAACAAATGATGCTATCAAAATTGGATATCCATTTACAGAGGAATAAAATTAGATTCTTATCCTTCACTTTATACAAAAATGTGGGCATATAAAATCAGCCATAGGCCTGTCATACATGTATACTAACACCAAGTCTTGGGTCTCTGTGGAAAAACATTGAAACAGATGGCTATAAGCTAATGTAAACAGGCAGCTTTTGTGGAAATTTACCAGCCCGAGTAGTCATAGACCTTGTAAATAGGTAGCCTTGGCAGATAATACCAACTTAGATAAGGACAAGTGAATCATAGGCAGAGTTATAGTGACCTATCTCCTGAACCTTCACCCAGCCGATACCCTGTTCTGAAAGATATCTGTACTCCCCCTGAACACCCACGCTCCAGTGTCATCCCCTTCCCCACATCCTGCCTTTTTGTGTTTATAACCCCTCTGTGAATAAGTAAAAATTATGATTTGATTTTAAAAATAAATACAAATAAATTTTTAAAAATGTAGGCATAATGTTATTGTACACTGTAAAAACTATCCTTGTATTATTCCAAAGCTGACTTCTTTTTCTGGTTGGAACTCTTCTTTAAATATCCTGTCTCAATGCTGTGTAATCATTGCTCACCAATTATTGATTGGTCAATTAATCTAGCTGATCATCTAATGACTGAGCATAGGAGAGAATAGCACTGAATTTTCTCCCAGCCAGGGTAGTGGGTATTCTCCACCAGGAGAGAGTCCAGGATACAGCATGAGAAAACACGTGGAGCCCGGAGAGCCAGATCAGTACTAAAATGCAAGAATCTTAGGGATTTGAGCTGAGAGGTAGCCAGGTTAGTTAAAATAATTTAAATAGATTAATACTGCTCTGTTGTTGTGCCTTAAACCTTGTTTAATAAGTCTAATAGTCTCTCAATTATTTGGGAGCTAGCTAGGTTAACAAAAATAGCACTTTAAAATTTATACTGTCACAGAAATTTCAAAATGAAATATGGGTCTTAGTTTAAAACTTTTAGAAGAAAACACAGGGAAAACCTTTCAAGGTATTGTGAAAGGCAAGAATTTTTAAAACAGAACACCAAAGGTAGAAGAGTTAACTCAGTATTAACAGGTGGGACTACTTGAACATAAAGATGCTGTGTTGCAAAAAAAAAAAAAAAAAAAAAAATCATGGCTGACTCCTGACAGGAAGCCAAGGAGCCAGTTGTTCTATCCACAAGACCAGATGTCTCAGTTGTCCCAATCTGGTGCTGGAGCTCCTGAGGATTCCTAGAGAGCTACTGCTCTCATTTGTGATGGAGTACTGAAAAAGTAGATTCTTCAAACAAGGAAGAAATGCCTCACCAACAGGATACATGTACCCAGAAAGCACAGGATAAACAGGCAAAAGTAAACCTTCCTTTCTCCACGTCCTTTTATCTGAGCTGGCACTAGAAGGACTGACACAAACTCAGGGTCCATTTTACATGTCAAATAACCTAATCAAGAATACCCCTCACTGTTATGCCAAGCTACTTGGAGTTGATTATTTCATAATGCAGTCAAGTTGACAACCAAGATGAACCATCACAGGCTATAATCTAAAATTTACAAAGATTTTCAAAAATTAAACACCAAAGATATAAAACTGCCAATCTACAAACAAGCAAGTGAGTGAAATAAGAAATTGCAATAGAAAGGAAGGAATAAAGAAAGGAAGGGAGGAAGGAAGGAAAGGAGGAAGGAAGGAAGGAAGGAAGGAAGGAAGGAAGGAAGGAAGGAAGGAAGAAAAGAGGTCAAAAACTATTTTTTAAAATCATATCCAATATCTCTATGAATTAGTTAAATGCAAATAAATTACACTTTGAAATTCCACATCAACCCACTCAGAACAACTATCACCAAGTCTGAGAACAAAACTTAGAGAGGACATATAGAGAGAGGAACAGTTATTCACTGCTGGTTGAAGTACTGATGAATACAGACACTGTAAAAATCTATTTGAGATTTCTCAAAATACCAAAAACTGAAATGTCATAGTACCCAGCTATTTTATTCCTAGGAATATACCCAGAGATCTCAGTACCCTACCTCAGATGTATTTGCACCCCCATATTTAATGATGCTTTATTCAGTACACCAAATAATTGAAATCCACCTAGTTGTCCATCTTCATATTAATGGATAATGAACATTGGATACACTCACAGGTGTGTGCACGTGTCTGTGTGCATATGTGTGTGTGTGTCTGTGTGTGTGTGTGTGTGTGTGTGTGTCCGTGTGTGTGTGTGTGTGTGTGTGTGTGTGTGTATGAAATTACTTGACTCTAAAAATAAAATGAAGTTAAAAAACTTGCAGGTAAATGAATGGACTTAGGATGAATAATATTAAGGTTTGTTTAGTACATTTGCATCAATGTTCTTAAGAGAAATTGGTCTGAAGTTCACTTTTTTTGTTGAGTCTTTGTGTGGCTTTAGTATCAGGGTGACTATGGCTTCAGGGAATGAGTTTGGCAGTGCTCCTTCTGTTTCTATTTTGGGGAAAAGTTTGAAGAGTATTGGAAGTTGCTCTTCTTTGAAAGTCTGCTAGAATTCTGTACTAAAACCATCTGACCCTGGATTTTTCTTGGTTTGGAGACTTTTTTATTAATGTTTGTATTTTTTAGGGGTTGTAGGGTTGTTTAAATAATTTACCTGATTGATTTAATTGTGGTATATGCTATCTGTCTAGAAAATCATTGTTTCATTAAGATTTTCCAATTTTGTGGAGTACAGGCTTTTGAAGTAAGACCTAATTCTTCCAGTTACCTCAGTTTCTGTTGTTATGTCTCCCGTTTTATTTCTGATTTTGTTTATTTGTATACTGTTTCTCTGTCTTTTGGTTAGTTTGCCTAAAGGTTTTTGAATCTTGTTGGTTTTCTCAAAGAAACAGCTCTTGGGTTCTTTGATTATTTGTATTGTTTTTATTGTTTCTATCTGATTTATCTCTGCCCAGATTTTGATTATTTCCTCTTTTCTACTCCTGTTTGGTGTGCTTACTTCTTTTCACTTCTTGAGATCTCAAGTGTACTTATAAATCACTGGTATGAGAACATTCTAATTCCTTTATGGAGGCACTTAGTTCTATGAACTTCCTTTTTAGCACTGCTTTCATTGGGGTCCAATAAATTTGGGTATGTTGTGCCTTTGTTTCAACTGAATTGTAGAAAATCTTTAATTGGTTTCCTTCTTCCATGACCCAGAGATCACTGAGTAGAGTTGTTCCCTTTCAATGAGTATGTAGGCTTTCTGGTGTTTCTGTTGTTGTTGATGCCCAGCTTTAATCCATGGTGGTCTGAAGAATGGATAAAGAAAATATGGTACATCTACACAATGGAATACTCTTCAGCTATTAAAAACAAAGACATCATGAATTTTGCAGGCAAATGGATGGTATTTGAGAATATCATCCCAAGTGAGATAACCCAGTCTCAAAAGAACATGCATGGTTTGCACTCACTTATAAGTGGATATTAGCCATAAAATACAGGATGCCCATGCTACACTCCACAGACCCAAGGAAGCTAAAGAAGAAGGAAGGCATTGTGAGAAAGCTAGAATCTCACTTTAAAGGGGGAAATAAATTAGTCATAAAAGGCAGACGGAGGAATGGATCTGGGTGAGAGAGTGAATAGGAAGGGAAATCGCTGAGGTCAAGATCAGTTGTGGGGAGGGGCAAGAGAGATGGCCAGATAAAGAAGGGAAATCTGCAACCAGCAGGTTTGGAGAGGTAGAGGGCATCTTCAGGATGTGACAGAGACCTGGGATAAGGAAGGTGCTCAAGAGTCAAAGTCTTATCTGTGATGCACAGCATTGGGGATATGGACCCGGAAGAGCAGGAACCCCAGTGGAGCGATAGGCACACTAACCCACCCATAAAGTTCAACTCAAAATAAATCTGTCTACAAGAAATTCAGAAATGGGGAATGAAGCAGAGATGGATGAAATGGCCAACCTATACCTGAAAAAACTTGAGATTCATTTATTGAGGTTTGGTCTTGCTGACTATTGTAATGCTAAGTGTGGGCCCACAGGACCTGGAGTCTGCATGTAGAGCTGTTTCCCTGCCCCTGAGTTATTTCCAAGTGGTAAATCAAATGCCAACACCCAGTAGCTGGCCAGAAGAGACATAGCTGGTATAGTTTTCCCCAGCTTGGGGTCAGAAGAGAACCATGAGCAGAAGAAGGTGCAAGAAGAGGAATGAGAAGCTTCCATGGGTTAAGAGTCAAGAAAGCATGGCCCAAATGGAGTTTTAAGAGCAGCCTGGATGAAATATAGTAATGACTTGGGGTTATTTATAGAAAAATAGGTTTTAATAGCATAGAGGGTAGATATCTGCTGAGCTCTTGTGCTGTTTAATGCTTAATGTGAATGTAAAGGTTGTATGTGTCTTTTATCCTGGCAGTTAGTGGTGAAAGTCAGTGTAGAAACCCCAGGACAGGATTAAAAATTTCTACAACCTATTGATGCCTCAAAGTCTGGAAAATTTCACTTTTTAAAGACAAATTAATTTCAGATTCCCAAATGAAAAACATACTCTGTCCCTTTAAGAACAGGAGGCAGGGAGAATTGGATTTTTAGCTGCGTGGTTTTTGCCCAAACCCCAGGGGGTTGAGGACTAGGGAAAAATAAGTGCTAAGTTAGCATACCTGATTCTGGGTTCATAGCATAACTAAGACACATCTGCACTCCCCAAACTGAACCAAACAATACACCAAGCAGCAGGTTCCAGCTTCAGCATGAGGTCTTATCAAATGATATTCTATGCTAAGAATTATTTTGAATGTCTTTCCTCCTATCTTAGCCCACCAAGAGTTGGAATGACAGGCAAATATCACTGTACCTGGCTGAGAAGGCAAAATGTAATCATTTTCGGGGGATAATTTGTCTCACACACCTTTGATTTGGAAACCAAGGTTGCAGCTATTAGGGAAACATTTTTGGCTTTAAGGATAAACTACTTCAAGTAGGCCAGCAGCCTGATCCTGTAGCCAGTTGTCATTCTGCTGTGGCTATTTTCCTCCAAAGCCATGCCATGATGCTTTCAGGCCAGGTAGCCCTGAGCAATATGGCAAATGAACCCAGTCCTACACTTTTCTCCCAAACATGTTGGGTGGAAGCATATGATTTCTTACCTTTGTGTTACTGGGTAAAACACCATGATGAAGGCAACTTCTAAGAGATTGTTCAGTGCTCATGGTTCCAGAGGCATGTGTATCCATCTCAGTTAGGAGGGTGGCAAAATGTGTAAGACAGAGCAGGAAGCTGAGGCTCAAACCATTTGTAAATGCACAAACACTCACATAAACACACACACATACACAGACACGGGGGGGGGAGGGAGGAAGGGACAGAGACAGAGACAGAGACTAGAAAATGGCATGGGGTCTTGAAAGCTCAAAGCCCCAGCAATATTCTGCAAGACCATATTTCCTAAACCTCTACAAACTGCACTCACAGCTGAAAATCAAGTGTTCAAATACATGAGTCTATGGGGAACATACTCACTAAAATATCCACCAAATAAAGGTAGGTTGGGACAAAAATAGAAACTAGAAACTTTATGTAATATCTAAATCCACAGAAAATGGTACTTGAAGATTATGAACTAGGGACAGAACAAAGGAAGTATAGCAGTACATATTTCCCAGCACAAACCAGGAAAACCCTGAGGCATCTTGCATTTACTGTGTCCTTCAAGAGTATCGTACAGTCCTCTCTTGCTGTGATGGGACTACAATGGCCCGGAGAAACAGACAATTTGAGTCTTGATCAGTTGAAGCATTTCCCTTCTGAGGTTCAGCAGAATCAGTACAGAGATGTTAAGGGAAGACAATATACTCTTTTGACAATTGTAAGGACGAAGAACTACTTCTATACAGCAGAGGAATCTGAAGCAGGCTCTGTTTAAGGCATTTACCTGGCTCTGAGTCTACTCAAGTATGTGCCCAAGGGAGTCAAAGCAAGCTGGCTGTGAATAACTGTAGACATGCAGCCCTGGGAGGAAACAGGGCTCTGAGCATGGGCTCATCTGACTGTAGAATAGATAACACTGGAGGTCACTTGTGCCTCAGTGGCTAAGGAATCCTTGGTTCAGATTCTGTCCTAACATGTTTGATTTTTGGTCAATTTTAGCTCAACTATTACCTTTTGTAGAAATATTTTGTCTCCTTCTTAAGGATATGCAATTGTAATTTTCAAAGTTATTTCAAAAGATAGAACCACTGCCTCAAAGTAATATAGCACCCACATTGAATACACTTTTGTCTGTATGACTTTGAAACCTGCATTGTTCTTTGATCCTACACTTTTCTTTGCTTATGTTGTTTACAAGGGTGCTAGGGCCTTAGTCTGTTTGTAGGGCATGGATTGGATTCAAGTTTTCTTTCACAAACAGTGTGACACTAACTTCTCTTCCAATATACACACATGCCTTTGGAGGTTATGGGATCCAGAGAAAAATTTTACTTCATCTCACAAGAGAATATATCATTGTGACTACTAGGAACATAGAAACACTAATGTATAGCTACAAATCATGACATCTGGGATGCTTCTGTTGCTACAAGACTCTCAATCCAAGGCTGCTTGGAGTTTTTATTTTGCTTAAGTTAAACCAAGCAATTTTCAGTGGACTCATAGGGATCTGTTTGCCTCTGCCTTCAAATCCTGGACTTTAAAGCACAGGATTTAGAAATCCTGGCAGGTTGGATATTTTAGCAATGTGAATCCAACACAAAGAGACATTTGTTTTTACATGAAGGCACACATTCTTCCTCCAGTCTCATGCAAAGAGCTGCCTAACATGGAGAGAAGCCCAGGACATCTTGCACACCATGGACACAGCACTCACAGATAATTTCTAAATAGTAGAGCTACTTCTCCATGCCAGGTTCTTATTTTATAACAGCCTCCTTGACTCATATTCATTTGTGTTTCTGAATTATGCTTCTGCGTATGTGCATCTCTTATGACTTCAACCTGCTATAGTCATTTCTGTTATCTTTAAAATAAACACGCCAAGGCTGTCCCAGGTGAGTTGTCCTCTAGACACTGCCCCCTCCCCTAGACAAAAATGCTGCTCTTCTCACTATGTTCCCACTAGAATCTAAGTGACTGAAGTCAATTCCACACCTCATGCCCTTCGGTGTTGACTCATGAAGAAGTAGAATTTTCTAGTTCTTCTATTCTTTTGGACATAAAAGATGGATATAGTCCAGGGGAGCAACAGGGAGTCTCAGCCTAGAGGCAACAGTGGCTGAGCTGATCAAGCTCAGAGAGGCCCATGCTGCTGAGTGACTTTGTTCCTATGGACTCTGAGCACACAGGAGGGAACGGAGCTGATTGGGATGGGATACCTTAGGCCTGGGCATGGTTTTGGGGAGAGATACTGACAGTCCTGGCCACCAAAGGTCCAGATTCCATTTCTGGTCTGGACCTTTGGGAAACCCCTCTCTAAGAGGGGGCAAGTTGGTCTTTCAGCACAGGGCTGAGGCCCTAATGGACTTAACCACATGCTGCATTGAGTGTCCTAGGTAGGGGGAAGAAGTAGGATTGTGATCAGACCCCCATGGACTTAAGCACACAAGTTGCTAGATTCATCTGACTAGGGATAAAAGAGATGGGGCTGGAGCAGGGAGGCTGGAGGAAGTCTGGCTCTGTTTCCAGAGAAGGACAGGGAAACTCTTCCTAGATGAGAGACAAGGTTAATGCAAGAGCTATCCCCTTAATGATGAAGCTGTGGGAAAGAGTCATCCTATCCAGAAAGGCCCATCTACCAGTGTCCTGAGCTCTCTCTTCTGCATCTTAATGACAATGGTGTTTTTCTTCTCCTGTCTTCCATATGACACAGAGGAAGTAGCAGGTGACCCTGAGCCCCAAGAAAGGAGACATTCAACTTTTTCTCTTGATTATGCTCATTTTAGCCTGTCAGAGGGCAGGCACTGGAGAGACTAGGACAAGCAAAACTGACCTGAACAACAGAGTTGCCTGAACTTTGGGAAGATGTGTGCATAGAGCTGGGGTGAGCAGAAACTGGTATTCCATTGACCTTCCTAGCACAAAGTTGATCCCTGTGAATGGACATGAAACCAGCCTTTGCAGTCAGAAAAAGTTCTTTATTCAGTTGTTGTCTTCTGTCCTAGAACAATCCTGGACTTGGTTATAGGGAAGATGGCTAGTTAGAAGGGGATCTAGTTTGCTTCTTGTAGTTAGCTGTGTTTCATTGTTTTCTTTATCCAGGATAAAAAACTCAAAACTCTCATGAAGACTTGCGGAGCTGATCCATCAGTTTGCCCGTAGGACACAATGCCTGCAGCTGCTTTTTTACATACAAGAGGCCCTCCAGAATCTTCCTGTGAATTGTGGGAGCACAGGGCGCTGAGATGTTGTTCATCCTAGTCCCAACCTCCCTCTCATGTCCAGGCTCCTCCCAGAAAAGCATGACTTGTACTCTCTGCTTATGAGGCCAGAGGGAAGGCCTCGGGACCCTGGCCTTTACAGTTCTGACTGTGGATAAGGTTAGGGATGCACCTGAGGCCAGCCTCTGCCTTTCCCCAGGTCTATGATCCACTCTCTATAAAGGTGTTTAGGACCTGTCTCCCAGCTGTTGTTTAATGGCATGGGGAAATTGAGTGCGCCTGATGTGAGAATAGAGGGGAAACCCACTGACAAAGTGTGTGTGTCTGCTCAGAGGAGACACCTGGACTGTGGTTATGACAGATTCAGGGAGCCCAGCTTTCTAAAGCTTGAGCCTGGAGAAAAGTATTGTGTTGCAGACTCCTGCCTTTATACAAGTTACCCTCAGCAGAGCCTCCTAGTCACCTCAGAGGCCCTACTTAGTTACTGGTTCCTGCTGTTCCCTGAGAGAAAATATCCAGCTAGTGGGCAAAGGAGTCCCTTGATATTTGAGTCTGTAGGTCCCAGATTCCTTTCCCCTTCAACTGAGCCCAGAGTTGAAGGTAATCCTACTTACCTCAAAGGAAGCTCTCTTCATCTTTGAGTCTCCCACACATATCTCATTCGCTTTGTTGTAAGAACTTTGGAACTGGGACTCACACACTTTATCCTTCTGTACTGTCAGCTTAATCTCTTGCAGTGTGTTTGAGAATTCCCCGTCTGGGGCTGTCTTTCCCCAACCAGCCACATAGCACACATCTCCTGGCTTCACATGGGCATTGCGCCTGGGCAGGTTGAGGGGCTTCACAGCTTTAGTCCTCTTGGCCTTTCTGACCAGCTGATAGGGAAGAGTCAGGAGAAACCAGCTCATCCAAGAGGTTTTTGTTCTCTTGGTTACATTAAAACTCATGATGGAAGGAGGGAAGAATCAAGGTCAGGGAGAAGCCCTGCACCAAGCAGAGCACAGACACCAGGGGTGGGATGAGGGGTGGGCACTAAAGGGTAGGTGAAGGTATATGAGTAGGAGGATGGCAGGTCTCACCTTTAATAGCATGATGTCATTGGAACGGTCATCAGGATTATAAGCTGGGTGGGGAATGGCTTTTGACACAGGGATAATCTGCTGTGTCTCCTCCTTAGCTTTGATGTTGTGCGCCCCCAATGTTACTGTCATTGAGCTGTGAAGAGAACAGAGTGGAGAGGAGAGGTGTGAAGTTAGAGAGGATGCAATTCAGGAGCTGTGAAAGGAGGGTAGGCAGGGTGGGGCTCTAGCTGAGGGGACTTGTAGACACAGGAGTACCTCAGGGTCAGAACTCAAGCTCTCTGCTTCTCAAGGACATGAGATTCCTGGGGGCTCACTCTTTCATTTAGGCATTATTCTGAAGTTTGCATCAACTTTTAATATGAACTTTCAATCTCAACCACTACTTTTTTGTTGTTCAGTTGATCAACTAAGCATACTGCTGGCTGTAACCTCTCATCCTTTTACCTCAAATGTACCTCTTGTCAGACATTAATTTTCACAACCCTACCTTCTAGTGAGCACTAAGGGGAGCTTCCACAATAGAGGACAGAAGCTCCTGTGGGTGTCTCACAAAATGTGAGCTAGCTGCTTTTCCTCACCTTCCTCTGCAGTGAGCAGCTGTCAGCACGAAGTTGTCTCGAACCAGGAAGCCTCCACAGAACATCTTCTTCCCATTAACATTCAGAAACTCAAAATATGCCATGTAAGGACGGGAATGTGGACTGACCTCATTGCCTCCGATGATCTCCTCTGAAAGAAAAGCCTAGACTATTTGGTGTCTGGGAGTAATATTTGAGGTCATGAGGGTAGATCTGGAGGTGTGTGGGGGGGTGATTGAGAGTAGAATCTGCAGCTTCTCAAGGCTTTTGAAGACTGGATTCATTGCACATAAAATAATCCTGGCTGAATCTTAAGCCTCATTAAAGTTCCCCTTTCCCTAGGCTGAAATAACATTAGTGATGTACATTTTTGTATCTTTGCATTCTCTGCCACACCTCTTTCTAAGGATTATCCAGTCTCCAGGTGATGAAAAAATGTTGGGAGAAGCTAGTGCCTACTGTTTTCTGAAAACATCTCCTTTCTTCAGACCTTGTTGAAAATCAGGCCAGTGTCAGATTTCCAAGTCTGTATTCAGAGTGGGACCTGACATTCAGAAATCTCTTGGATTTAGTACCAAGACAATTCCTGACCACTGCAAGGCAGAAAGACAGCAGAGGTGTTATGGAATGACACCAATGGGACAGGGACAGGTGTGGTCACTCACCTGCTCCAGCTCTAAGAGCCAGAAGTAGGGTCAGGAGAATCAGGACTTGTAACATCATCCCAGGAAGGCTGCTCAGGTTGAAGGAGGGCAGAGTAGACACCACCCTTGGAAAAGGATGAAGGATGTGTGTGCTCAGGGATCTCACAGGCATTTTAAATCTATGCACCTTTGCTTCTGATCAGCGTCATATTACTTAAGGAAGTTTTCTGGTTTGGTTAAAAATGACACTGTCACCACATTGACCTCCTATGAGCTGAGCTGGGAATGTACAGAGACCAAGAATGACCAAGAAAGACCAAGAATGTACAAGGTTGGAGGCTGTGGTTGAGGAGGCTGAGACCCCAGGAAGTCCACAGTGACTGCACGGAGACACATGTGTCCTTTTCTAACTCTTACATCCTTTTGTATTGCAATAAGATCTCTTGTGTTCTTTGATTTTTCTTTCTTCCTTTTGCTTTTTTTCTTTCTTTCCTTTTTAAACAAAACTGACAATTTATCTTAACAGCAGTTATAAGACTGCTGTTACTGGCTGTTAAACTCACAGTTACACAGTACTTAGTAAGAATTCATATTGTATTGCAGAACATCATCTCATTAATTATTTGGGCTACTGATCATACTGTAGAACAATATCTTATGAATATTCTCATGAATTAATCTTAACTCTAACTCTTCTGAAACTTCTAGAAAGTCAGAAAAATTTAAAGGCAAATGTTTGACCCATATCCAATGACCATGTGTTACTCTAATCCATAGTTAAATACAATAACAAATCATAAATGACACATATAGATTATTAGGTATTATCATTTATCTCTGAGGCAAGAGCTTCAGGACTGAATTCAAAGGTCAGTAAGATCTTTAGATTAGCACTGGCTTCCGTGATGTTGACTCCAAGGATATTTTCTACCACTTTGCCTAGCATTTTCTATAAAGAAACAAGGTCCAAGATTAGATCGTGATTGTTATTTAATGGGCTACATCCAGGAATGAGAGACAGAGGGTTGCATCTTTTGAAAATGCCCATCTTGACTGGGATCAGCTGAGAGCCTGTGCTTAGAGCACTAGATTCTGAGCTGTGTGAGATCCTCTGGGAGGTGAGAAAGGCTGGTCACGCCTTGAGCACAGATGTGTGTGAGTGTGTGTGTGTGTGTGTGTGTGTGTGTGTGTGTGTGTGTGTATCCAGAAAACAGCAGAGCTACTGGATCCTGATTTTATATCACTGCTTCATGGATTTCAGAAATCTTTTTTTTTTTTTTTTTTTTGGTCTTTTGAGACAGGGTTTCTCTGTGTAGCCCTGGCTGTCCTGGAACTCACTCTGTAGACCAGGCTGGCCTCAAACTCAGAAATATGCCTGCCTCTGCCTCCCAAGTGCTGAAATTAAAGGCATATGCCACCACTGCCCGGCGCTTCATGGATTTCAAACTCTTTTGAATTTTCTCCTCTCATATTTTGGGACCAAGAGAAGCTTTCTTATCTTAGTTAGTGGGCTTTAGTCTTTAGTCTTTATGCAATTAAAAGTATTAATTGCCTAAAAATTAATCATCTAGTCCATGGGCATGCAACATTTTGGCTTCTCTGCTCCATATTGCAAGATTACTGTTTTGTGGTGTACATTATTTACACAAGCTATAATGAATGATGATCATTCACTCTGAAAGAGACTGTGTATAAGTGACACAATATGTGCACATACAGATAAGCAACAAAAGCCTACAGAAAAAAATAATCTTAATTATGTGAGAGTTCATTTGGAGAGAATCTTTTAAAACCATGGGGCAGGGTCCATGTTTGTGATATCTAATAAATAAACTGAACAACTCTAAGTAATAATATTTATTTTGGTATGCTTTTATCATAAAAACAAAGGAATACAACAGAAATCATGGTGGATATTCTTCTATATTGCTTTTAAAAATAAAAGTTTCATTCTCTGGTGTTCTGGCCCATGCTGCCCCACATTTGGGAGCCAAGTGCTCCAGTCCGAGGGTCAGTCAACAGGGTCTAGCAAGAGAAAGAGTGGGGTTGGAGGGACAAGAATCATGAAGAATGAAGACAAGACAGAGAGTATGATCAAGTCCCATTTATTGAAAGAAAATCCTGGGTATATATAAACATAAGCAGGGGAATACAGCTGAAGGCAGTTTACCACATGCGCCTTGCAGCTAGGAGCATTAAACAACAAAACAAGATATGTGAGAAAAACAAGATGCTTATCAGAGTGTGCTCAGCTGTTGCAGGCTGTTGAAAGCAAGTCTCTTGTCAGGGTATATCGCTTGAGATGGTGGCAAAGATGATAGCCGCTTTCTGCTAGGTTTTGGCTCTCAACAGGCCCCCCTTTTTAAATTTTTTTTCAAAAGGGAAGGCTGGGAAAACTTATGGAAACTGTGCCTGCCTTAGGTCAGAACAAAAGACTGTACCCTCCCTTTCCAGTCTTTGAATACGCAGCCGTTTGGTTGAGCTCTTGTCTTAGGATGGTGAGGCCACCCAGTTAGAGGAAAGGGTCTTGAGGTGTTTTCTTACCCGTTATTGACTATCTGGCTTAGCACATAAGTTAGAGGTTAATCCTCATCAGTCTCGATGACAGAGATTTTAGACTCCCCTACTTCCAGCCTGTAATAACAGACCTGTATGGGTTTCATTTGAATAGCATCTATCTATTGTCATACAAAAGCTGTCAGTCTGTTGAACAGCATGGATCCAAGAGAAAAGAGATTTAACAATGCCTGAATAGTTGGTATAAAAGCAACACTCTTTTTGAAGGGCAACACACAACCCCCTGTGTTGGAGGAGTAAAATGTCTAAGCCTTGTACCCACAAATTGAATTAAAATTGAATTAACAGAAGAAATTATACCAATGAAACCCTTGAATTTGCATCAGCTTAGTAACAATTATACATATTTTTACCAGTAGATTATAACTGTGTAATCAATTTTAACTATTCCTTACTGTTCCAATAAAATCATTACTTTTTCCTAGAAAGACAATCTAATATTAACTACCTCAGCCCCCAAGTCCAGGGAATTAGGGCACTAACTTTTCGTTAACTTCTTCAAGCTGAATATGGGCATTGAGATATTAGAAGAGGAGTGAGGGGAAGGGTAAATTGATAAGCATCTGATGTCTGTCTTAACTGCATCCAGTTGGAAGTCCAGGACATCAGTGGACATGCAGGTGACAAGAAGATTCATTCACCAAGGCTGTGTATTCTGTAATATACAAATAAATCTCAAAACAAATTTTAGTATCAAGATAATTACTTTGTTTGATTCTCTGGAATCTAGTCTTCTGGAGGCCTACCTCTGTAATGTCTGATCCGTATAATTCTGGAAGATATAACTACTACCTCATATGACCGCATCAGAAAATACATATAAAAACCTTTTTTTCCCAAATCAGCCTATCCTTGAGCCAGTAACCAGAAAAGCCTTTACACTGACCTTTTATCCAGAGGAAAAATAGAACTACACAACTCAGAATCACACCCGTTTTGAAAGTTAAATCAATCTAATATAACTGATTAACACTATCTTTCTATTCAGCTCTCTGCCTAGAGCAACCTTCTATTTATTTATTTATCTGTTTTACTCTCTTGACTCAGAGCAACCTGCAATTTACTCCTCAAGTCTTTAAAGCCTTTTTCATCTGTTCCTGTTGACTTGTTTTTTGCCCCATTTTCGCTACTATGACCTACTGGTCTCTACATAGCAGGTTCCTGTGGCGATCACCTTTGTTTCACTTCTGAATTTTTGGCAGACTCGTCTTCCAGTAATGTCCCTCACTAGGTCTCTTGTTCTTGCTGCCTCACGTTAAGTGCCAAGACCAAGCCAGCTCCATCAGTCAACAGATTCTCCAGCACAGGAGTGAGGATGTGTACTTCCAATTCCCACAGTGTCCTTCACTGTATCCCACTTACTGGAGCTCCAAAGTTGAGGCACCAAGTGACTGGATCCATACTGCTCCATGTTTGCTCTAGTCCAAGGGTCAGTCAACAGAGTCTATCAAGAGAGAGAATGGGGATGAGGGTGCAAGAGACACGAGAATGGAGACTAGACAGAGAGTCTGTTCAAGTCCTGTTTATTGAAAGAAAATTCTGGGTATATATAAGCATAAGCAGGGGAACACAGCTGAAGACACTTTACCACATGTGCCTGCAGCTGGGGGCATTAAACAACAAAACAAGATATGTGAGAAAAACAAAATGTTTATCAGAGTGTGCTCAGCTGTTGTGGGCTGTTGAAAACAAGTCTCTTGTCAGGGTATATGGCTTGAGATGGTAGCAAAGATGATAGCCACTTTCTTCTAGGAGTCAACTCCTAACACTCTGGCTTGAAGAACATAGCTCTTATCTCAGTGACTTCTTAAGCCAGAGGAGCTGAAGTTACAAGTGGTGATGAGCTATTCAATGTGGCTGTTCAGAAATGAACTTGGGTCTTCAGCAAGTGCAGTGTGTACTGTTAAGACTTCTGAGCCATCTCTGAATTCCTGTGTGCTCAATTCTTGAAACTAATTGCTTACAAATGTAGGTGCTGTGAAAAAATGGCGGCATGAATACAGTGTGATGGCAGTGTGTGAGCATTTGTGCCTGAGAAGAACCCATAAAAGTCATGAAGGGACATGATAAAAAATATTTTTAATTTGAACAAAGGATTATAGTTCTATGCATTCCATTTAAAGGACCAAAAATGGACTTGTGAAAATACCAAACTAATGACAATATTTCTGGGCATCTTGAAATATGATTTTACATTCTCAAGTTAAATTCAAAGCAAAGTTATATCACTGTTCACAAACCGTTGTTCAGCTGGGTTGAAATGCATACAATTAACTGGATTTAATTTGAGCTCACCATAATTCCTTATTCACGTGGACCATTCACAGTTTGAAACATGGTATTAACGTGTTGATTTTCACCTTAAGGATGAAATGAGTAGTTAAATACACTGGAAAGTTAAAGCAGTAACTTGGTTTTCATTGTGATGTCTGTTCTGAATTTTGTTTATTTCTTGGCAAGTAACTTAATAATGCTGCTAGAATGTCCTCAACTTGGCCATCCAACTTCTGAAATAAGAATGATGTCACCAGACTTAGCACAGTCACTCCTTAAGAATTCTTGGCTTGGGAAATGATTTAATCCTGTGAACCTTATAAAATTCTTTGACAACTTTATACATTTTTTCAATGTATTTTGATTATCTTTACCCATGTTTGATCCCTCTCATGCCCCTCTAATTCCCACTAAGACCTTCTTCTCTGTACATAAGCTTTTTTGATGTCCTGTGAAAAAACCCTTCTGACTACATCTCTAAACCCCAATGTCCCTTGCACTTAAGCAGTCTCAGAGGCCTCAAACCCATAATCCAATCTCTGTTATCTAAACAGATTCTACACCCTACCTCTTCACCTACCAATACTCCCATAGTCAGTCGAAAGCCTAACTGAACCTTCCACTTATCCAAAGCCTCTGCTCCATTAACACTGCCGGTGTCTCTCTCCACCTTATATTATGCTTTCCACTATCACTGGAAACACTCGATCCTAGACCTTAAAGGTGTGTTTATTCCCCCTCAATATCCCTGGATGCTCATTCTTGATATCATTTTTACTTCGCTTGAACAGACTCCTCCAATCCCAACAACTGTCCTAGACTGTCTTTACCCCAGGATTCAGACACAGTCCCCCTTTTCTGGTCAGGCAGTCACTAAGGTCCTGGCCTGCTTCTCCCCTTTTTTCCTCCTGCCTGCTACAGTATATGGATTACCAGCTGTCTGCTACACTATATGAATGGCAAACTGTCTGTTGCAGTATGTGGATGACCTCACGCCTGCTATAGTATGTAGATGACCTCATGCCTGCTACAGTATGTGGATAGCCTCCTCCTTTGTAGTCTTTCTCTCTCTAACAGCCAATCTCATACTGCCTCACTCATCATTTTCTTCAGTTCTATGTTCCAAAGCTCAACTCTTCTCAAGTCACCTATCTTGAAAATTCTCTCACCACCACCCCCAATCTATAAAACCTCACTTAAGCCCCTGAAACTTACATCTTCAGAACCTAAGAGACATCGCCATAGGCTGGAATCCCTGTCTAAGGGCTCTTGCCACAGATCTCTGTTCCTCTATAAATTGAACAATCTCTGGGATTCCTCCCTCACAGTGTATTCCTCTCTCTCTCTCTCTCTCTCTCTCTCTCTCCCTCCCATCCTTACAAAAAACTTCAAATGCTCCCATCACCTCAAATTTTATCCTTCCAAGTTCTCTTATCAAAAACTCATTACCCTTATTTCTTACCTGTCCTTTCTCCAATCCCTCCATGCTTTCTCTTTACCCCAACATTTCCCAGGCCCTCTTCACTCCTATCCAGAGACTCTCAAAGTTCTCCTCCCTCATCCTCTCACATAAAAAGAATCCCCCAGTGACTTCTGCTTGCACTTTTTATAAACATGCCTCTCCCTCCTCCCAAAAAGCTACAATGTTGCAGGATACACAGTGGTTCCAGATGATGCTATCATCAAGATGGCCTCCTTAACCCCCACACACTGTCAATCAACAGGGATAATTAATAGCCCTCACCAGAACCTTCCAAATTGCCAAAAATACATTAGCAACAGAATATACAGACTCAATATGTGTTTTTCTTATCTTGCTAACACACTCCACCATCTGGAAGGAACAAGGATTTCAAAAACAAAAGATAACTCAATTACTAACTCTTCATATACCCATGACCTTATCAAGGCCTCACTTTTGTTTTCTCAAATTGGCTGGGTACATTGCAAGGCACATGAGACAGACCCCTCCATCGTCAGTAAAGGCAATAATTACACCAACACAATAGCCTATCAAGCTGCCTTTTTATCACTTAGGACTCATCACATGTCCCTCCAGGCCACCCTACTACACAATTCAGAAAGCAACATACCTAACCCTCCTTCAACATAGGATAGTATCTGATATTTACATCAAATATTTCACTCTAATACTAAATCAGTTCTATCCTTTTCTCAAAACCATCTCACTCTCACCCCATCAGATAAGACTTTTTTAACAGAACCTAATCCAAACCTGCAGTGTATGTCAGCAAACTAACACCACCTCCACTATATGATGCCCTAGTTTTTCTACTCAACAAGTTATAAAGGCTTCAAGTTATGAAAGTCTAAAACAATGTACTAAGGTATATAAATGCAAGTTGAAAAGATGTGAGACTATAAAAGCTAACCTGTGAGAGTCTGTAAGATGATCTAAGAAAATGTTTTAAGGTCTGAGGATGTGGAAGCTTAAGTAAGTCGTAAAGGTTTAGAAAAGTTATTTGTGGGTCTGAGAAAATTATTTAAGGTAAATACAAAGTTGTTTCAGATTTCTTTCCCACTATCTATGCTATTGTTTGGGTCCACAAACTTTTACTATAACACAGATATAAATTTACTGCTCTTTCTACAATATGGACTTCAGTAAAGATTGAAAACAGTGGTAAAAATTTTATCTCTTTTTATAAACCTAAGAATTCGCATAAATTGACTTAAATCTATGTCATACAGGTTAAATGAACTCCAAATTGACTTTTGTCAATTAATAGCCTAAAATTTCCCCACCTGTCTATTTTTGAGGATGGGATCTCTCCCCCTTTTTCCTGGCCCTCTCCCTCTTTCCATGGTATTGAGAATCCCCTCCCTAACTACCAGGACTATGGGCCTGGAAATTTCATATGTACACCCAAGATAAAAAGTCCCCCGCTTGCTGCCCCTAGAGTCATTGTAGATATGGCTGCTGTACCACATGCACATCAGTAGGTGGCAGAGAAGAGAGAGGCTATGCCCATATTCAGTGTTCTGAGCTATGACTATCTGAGTGATTAGTATAACATTCCCTGGAGAAAGCAAGCCTAAGACCACCTCCATTCCAGCACCAAGGGTACAGACAGGGAACTAGCCTGAGATGAACACCAGTCTGGCACCATGAAGGCCTGGGTCAGGGGCAGATTATACTCTAGATGACCCAAGTCTGGCACCATAATGCATGAGCTGGGCACAGCACTCCTCAGACTGCTCCTAGATGACCCCAGGTACTCAGAGACCACATCACTACTAAGAAAAGCAAGTAAGTAGTATAGAAATGGAAGAAAAAGAGAAATAGAAGGATGTGGGCACAATGAAGAGAGGCAGAACTAAAGACTCAAGGTAGTGAGAAACAGCCTGTTGTATCTGGTGATGCTGAGAACATGGAGAGGTCCTAGCCTGTGTTGCCACTGGGGGCCACATCTGTGTCCATGGCCCTGCAATAGCAAGTTTGTTACCATTAAAGACCAGGTGGATGTCTCTGGTCTGGGATGCCACCTGGGGATATATTGTTGTTTGAGAACTCTGCAGAATTGGCCCCATCCCTCAACTGAGCATCATGGGAAAACTGACTCTACAGACATGAAAGCAGGAGAGCAGACCTCTCCCTCCTGCTGCCAAGCTGCAGTACTCAGGATGTCTGGACTCCATACATTGCAGGAGTTGTGGGTAAGCTGACCATGAGGATACAAGCATGGAAGAGCTGGCTCTACTATATGTTTCCCTGTGGTGGAATGAATGAATGAGAAATACCTTCCTTCCCTGTCACCTCTCACTATTTGTGGCAGGTTGGAGAGCTGGCACTGGGGTGATGAGAGCAGGAGAGTTAGCCCTACCCACAACATACTATAGCATTATGGAGAGCAGGCTCTGTACCTCCCCTGGGCAGCACAGAAGAGCTGGGTCTGGATACAGGGTTGCAGGTGAGCTTGAGTGCAGGAAAGCTGACCCTGCCTCTTGACTGCTGGGCAGTAGTGCTGGTGAGGGAAAGACACCCTTCTCCCTTCCCTCAACCCTCACCATCAATGGCAAACAGAAGAGCTGGCCATATCTCTTACTGGCAAAAATACGCAGGAAAGCAGGCCCTGTACCTCACCTGGGCAGAAGGGTAAAGCTGGCCCTGATTGCAGGGATTGTATGTGAGCTTACCCGCAGGGCATGAGAGCCAGCAGGCTGACCATCTCAGATACTTCTCAGGTCAGGGCTTTGAATTGCTCTGTCCCAACATCAATGAACTGCTAAAATACCAGAAGTGGCTAGTCCTTCAGAGCCAAAACTACAAATCTCCAAGACACAGGACAACAACAGAATATCTGAGAGGAGTATCATTGAGGTTCCAATATTGAAAGAGTAGCAGATCAATGAGTCATTGCAATGAATGTTTTCAAGCAAAGAAGTGTGGACAAAAAGATATACTGTGGGACACACTCTGGCACACTTCAGCTTCCACAGTGGTTTTTTTTCTCTGTTGGGCGGCAGGGGTTGCAAAGGTAGATGGTGGGAAAGAGGGGTGGGTGAGATGAGTGAATTGAGGTGCATTGCCTGGGGCCAGCCCCAGGCTGGGTCATCTCTGAAGCAGCAAGTTGGAAAAGCATCAGCAGGGGGCAAGAGTCTGTCTTGTGAAAGAGTAGTAGTATTGCTTTCTACAATGACATATACCTATCTTGACTTTAAGTTACTCTGAGGCCAGAAGCTCCAAGCCTCTAGATCTACTGACACTTATTGCTAACAGCAGGTAATTAGATAAAAGATTTATTGCTATCACTCCTTTATAGAAAGGACGCCAGAAGCCTTTCACTGGCATGGCTAGTTAACTTTTTGTGAACCAGAGAGAAAGAAAAGAAAAAAATTAAGATGCTTTATACAGACACATATACATTCATACACACATTTACATTCTCATTTACACATTAACACAGTCACATTTTCTTTGGGCCCAGCCACCTCTGTCTTACACTCCACAAGCATTACATATACACATATACCTTACACACATACATGTAGACACATGTATACATTTGGATGGATGGGTAGATGGATAGACGGATGGATGGATGGGTGGATGGATGGATGAGGCAGAACTACCCAAGCCAAACCACTCAACCACAACTATATTTCTTTTCCTTGGCCTTTTTATACCTTTTTAGACAAAAAGTTCTTTAGAAAATTACCTCAGAAATAAAATGCTACATAAAATGAGAGTTACTAAAGGATTATATCACATTCAAAGCAGTGTTTCATTCTAATATGCTTATTATACCTTGCCTTATCATAGTGCACAACTGTGGCTATATCCATGAACTTAAATGTTTTTCCTTGAACACAAATTTGTCCCAAGCCTATTTCTTCTTTTAGTGTGATTATGAAAACTCATTGTATTTCATATTATGCAGCCTTTACTTACTATTATGACAAGTGGGCACATTTTATTCTTGATTCTATTTTATTACATCTTTCTAGCAAAACAGCTAAGACCATCTCCTAAAGCTTTACAGTTGACACTGAGACATGATCCCAAACCAAATAAGCTAGGCATAGTAGAAAAAATAATATATGATCTCACTTGTGTTTAAAATGTACAGCAATGGAACTTGCAGAAACCGAGAGAATCGTGGTTACTGGAGGTTGGACAGATTAGAATCAGAAAATGTTGATCAAAGAATACAGAATTTCAATCAGAGGGCATGAATAACTTTTTGATATCTACTGTACAACAGGTAGTTAATAGTACCTTGTACATTTTTAAACTTCTATCAAACAGGCTTATCTTCTTGCTTCAAAAGTAAAAAGTATTTAAATTAATGAATATGTTAATTAGTTTTATTTAATCATTTTATATCATAAAAGATCAGGTTGTACCTTGAAAATAAGCAATTAATGTAAAAATTTAAAGATTTCATTTGATAAGAAAATTCGCTTTTTAAAACATATGAATCTTGGTATTGGGAGAAAATAGTACAGAGAGCCAAAAGGAATTCTGTTTATTCATTTCTTGTTCTATTCCAGGGAACACATCAGAGACTTGGGTGAAACTGTATGAAAATTCTCTAGGTAGCTATTAATGATGACTTGCATTAAATAACATTCTAAGGACCCTGAGGGGAAGGAGTGCATGCCTGGGTCAAATGCAAACTTTCTACTTCTCTTGTAGAGAGAGAAAACTACCATAGGAAGATGTCAGCTGGGTTTTCACAGCATGGTGGCAGAAGTGTTCCATTGTCCTGCCAAGGACAGAGTTGGTCCCTGTGAATGGACATAAAACCAGTCTTCCCAGTCTGGAAAAAGTCCTTTATTCAGTTGCTGCCATCTGTCCTAGAGCAATCCTGGACTCAGTTATAGGGAAGATGGCTACTCAGAAAATGATCCATGTTGTTTCTTGTAGTTAGCTTCTTTTCATAGTTTTCTTTATCCAGGATAGGAAACTGGAGATTCTGGTGAAGGCCCGTGGAGTTGAACCATCACTATGTCCATAGGAGACGATGCCTGCAGCCGCTTTTTTACACACAAGAGGCCCTCCAGAATCCCCCTGTGAATTGAGGGCCACAGGACACTGAGATGTTGTTCATCCTAGTCCCAACCTCCCTCTCATATCCAGGCTCCTCCCCAGAAAAGCATGACTTGTAACCTCTGCTTATGAGGTCAGAGGGCAGGCCTGGGGACCCTGGCCTTCCCAGCTCTGACTGTGGATAAGGTTAGGAATGCACCTGAGGCCAGCCTCTGCCTTTCCCCAGGTCTGTGATCCACTCTCTATGGAGGTGTATGGGACCCTTGTCTCCAGGCTGTTGTTTAAGGACATAGGGACAGTGAGTGGGCCTGATATGAGCACGGAGGGGAAGCCCACTGACAAAGTGTGTGTCTGCTCAGAGGAGATACCTGGCTGTGGTTATGACATGCTCAGGGAGCCCAGCTTTCTAAAGCCTGGTCCTGGAGTCAGGTATTATGTGGCAAACATCTCCCTTTATACAAGCTACCTTCAACAGAGGCTCCTTGTCAGCTCTGGGGGACCCTAGTTCATTACTGGTTCCTATTGTTCCAAGGGAGAAAGATCACAGCCAGTGGGTAAAGGAGTCCCTTCATGTTTGGGTCTCTAGGTCCCAGATTCCTTTTGAGCCTGGAGGGGACTGCAACCCAACTTACCCGGAAAGAAGCACGTTTCGTCTTTGGGTCCCCTGCACATATCTGACTGGCATTGTTGTAATATTTTTTTAAGTAGGACTCACACTCCTGATCCTTCTGTACTGTCAGCTCAACCTCTTGTAGTGTGTTTGATTCTTTGCCCTTTGAGGCCATCTTTCCCCAACCAGCCACAGAACACACATCCCCTGGCTTCACATGGACATTGCGCCTGGGCAGGTTGAGGGGCTTCACAGCTTTAGTCCTCTTGGCCTTACTCTTCAGCTGTTGGGGAAGAAGCAAGAGTCCAGCTCATGGTCTGTTGGTCTGAGACACGATGAAGGACAAGATGGAAGGGAAGGAATTGAGATGGCTGAGAGCAGGAGAGACCAAGATGGAGCAGGACTCACCTTTAATAACATGATGTCATTGGAGATTTTCTTAGAATTATAGTCTGGGTGGGGAATGATTTTTAACACAGGGATGACTTGCTGGGTCTTCTCCTGTTCTTTGATGTTGTGGGCTCCCAACGTGACATTTATTGAGCTGTGAAGAGAACAGAGTGGAGATAAGAGATGTAGAGTCAGAGAGGATGTAGCCCAGGAGGTGTGAAGGACAGGCAGGGCTGGCGGAGTGGGGCTTTAGCTGAGGGAAGTTAAGGGGTAACCTGAAGCACCAGTTGCTGCACTAGAGGTGCTCAGCAGCCTTGTCAGCTCTAAGAAGGCAAACTGGGTTGTTTAGCTCGTATTGCAATGCTAACCCTGGTTGAAATGTGCTTGATTTCTTATCAGTGACTCTGGTGACAGACTGTTTCTCCCCCATGAGACTTGTTAGACCCTCTCTCATCCCAAGCTCCTTAGGATGAAGGCAAAGCCTCCATGGAATCTTTCCAGGAGGGTATGGACTGTTTTTTGCTCCTCACCTCCCTGAACAGTGAGCAGCAGTCAGCACAAAGTCCTCTCGTATAAGGAAGCCACCACATCTCCTCACAGAATTCTGATTCTTGATCTGAAGAAAGGCCATGTAGGGTCGAGAGTGGGGCTTGGCTTCATGTCCCCCGATGATCTCCCCTGAAGCGAAAGCCAACCTTTTTGTGGGCACCTGCTAGTCCACCAGATGGGTTTTGTGTGGCAACTCCAGATTTGCTAGGCATTTGGGAGCCAGGGAGGCCTGGAGTTGGAAGGGTCTTGGGAGGAATGCCCTCATGTTCTCATTAAAAAGGAGGGAAACATAGGTCTTTGTCTATAGATCTTCCTTCCACACAGTTGGAGGCAAGTATAATTCTCTGGACAAGGAAATCAAGGATTTCCTTGATTCAGCTTGTCTGTCTTCTAACTTCTGGTCCCAGGGAGTTTCTAAGACCTCCTCTCCCTTGCTCCTAACCCTGTGATGCCTGGAATACTGCTGCTTTCTAGAGATCAAGGCTTCAGTTCACACTTTGCAGCATCTTATTTCTTCAGGGCTCCTCACTGACTTTCATTCCTAGATGCAGGTGCTGGCATTCCAGAAAGCAGAGTGCTCAGTGGCTCATAATTGAATACTGGGAAACCACCAGAAGCCTGTGAAGCACTGAGTTATGGGAAGGGACCAAGTAGCCTGGGTCAAGAAAAATCACTTGTTCTGATGACAGCAATTTCATCTACTCAGGGGTCATCAACACATAAGCTTCTTTGATGAGTTTGTGGTAAAAGGAAAGCCTATATCATCATAGATGCAGAAGCCAGGCCCATTCTATCTGCTCCTGGAGAATATAATGTTTTCTGATTTGCAGGTTTCTACCCTTTACCATGTACTTTTAGGAAAATGCACTTTCTAGATGATAAGGATATGACTCAGGAAGGGCATAGCACTCAGTGGCTCTTCCTGAGAAAGACCTCTGCTCTCCTAATACCGGTAACACTGGGGTTAGACCACTAAAGTGAGGTGTTGCTCACTCACCTGCCTTTGTCCTGGGGGCCAGTGAAAATGTCAGCAGGATCAAGAGGAGCTTCATCTTCCCTGGAAGACCGCCTAGGTCCCAGCTTTGAGAGTGTTATCCTTGCTGTCTTTTAACCTCTAGGAGACGAAGAAGGCAGAGTGGGCTCTGTGACCTTGTACCCCCTCTCTGCTTTTATGATGCTTCATCACATGCTTTCTATGAAAAGTTTTACCTTACTGCCTCTGCCTGATGACGTCTTCTGAGTGCTTGTGTGAGAATCATGAAGTAACCACAGCAGAACCCACAGCTAATGACTCAGAGAACCACCACTTATAGCCCAGGGCAGGAACACAAAGGCATAGGGTGGGGTTCATAGTGTATGGTATCAGAGTCCCAGAAACCCAAGTTCCTAGTGGGGGACCATCAGTGTTTTTGATGCTACCCTGCTGAGTCCATCAGGATAGAAGTGCATTTGAGCTCATCTCTTGTACCAGAACCAAGCAAGACCATCTAATGAGAGTAATTAGGAGCATCCACGACCAATGTACATTTTTGGGAGAGCAATGGTAGAGTGATGGACAAGGTAGTAACAGACAGGCCCACCAAGCACCTGTCAGCCATTTAGCACCATAGCCCCAAATGTTCCATGTGGTAAAGCCCTTTCTTATGAAAAGCCCACATCTGACCTTTACCAACAAATATTTACATTAAACTTGATGGCCAGAGAACCTCAGGTGTCTGTCTCTGTCTCCCAGAGTTTGGATTGTAAGTGTTATCAGCAAACTCAGCTTTATCACATAGGCTCTGGGAATGGAACTCAGGTCCTCTTGCTTGCATGGAAAACACTTCACAGACCCAGCTGCTTCCTCAGCTTCCTCTGAGTGTCTAGATAATTCTATGTAACTATTCTTACCCAGTATCCAGAGAATGAAAAATATTTATTTAGTATAAATGAATCCCTTTACATTCAATATCAATAAATATTCATTATTTACCACAAGTCAACCTGTAATAACAAAGGAACCTTGGAATCAAAATATCACCTCATGATACAAAAGTGAATCAATTTATTCTAATGTTAGGGAGAGTAATGACTTGCTCACATGACACAACAAAGCATATCCAAAAAGTCCATCATTTTGACTCACCTATATCACAATAGACAGTGGTTTTGAGTCATACAATGAACATTCTCAATAATCTCATCTTTACCAATATCAAGTCACAGAGACTACAGAGTCACACCATCATAGAATTTAAAACTTCTCATCCCCTTGGTTTTATTGCCAATTACTGTTAATGGATGAAACAAGTCTTACAAAGTCAAAGGTGCTTTAAGTTGATCTTTCCTAGGAGAGAAATGGTATAATCAGATTCTAGTGAAGAAAATATTCCCTCATGCAATAAATTTCATAGCAGAAAAAAATAAAAAATTTTTAACACATCACACGCTTTTGACTCAGGACCTGGAGGACTCAAGCTGGAACTGGCCTTGAGCTTCTCCTTGAGGACTATCTCTCATAATATCTAATGGTGCTATGCCAAAACAAAATGCAATTAATAGTCCTACATAGCTGTAAAATCACAATGGCCAGCATAGCAACATATACCCAAGAGTGTAATAATGGCATCTACACCCTGGAGGTAACCAACAGCTTTCTAATTAGAGTTATGGTTCACTCAGGAGGCGAGAATTTATGCATGATACTAGGAACCTAGTCAACTACCTGTGACTGTGAGGTCATGGACCCCAGTAAAGGAGAACCTACAATTGACACGTTCCTAAAGCAGTGTAATCACCAACTGTGTTCTACATAGCTATCCTTACATCACAGATATATAGCACTCACTTCCAACCAAAGAACTCTTGTTTGTAGCAGATAGAGACTATTACAGACATCCATACACCTGTCAAAATGCAGATAACAACAGACTATGGAAAACCCACCCCCAGTGGATACATCTACAGCACAATTCCTGTACATAAGGTTCCAGAAACATCACAGAAAAGGTAGAAGAAAAATCATAAGGACCAGAGGACTAGGATGATTGCTGAAAGATAGTGTCTTCTGGATATAGCAGGGATACTGCATCCATGAAATCCAGACAACATGGCTGCCTAAACTAGACTTGCACAATGACAACACCAATTGACATTTCAGTGTGGATGGGGACATAAGACCCCACTCTTAGATAAAGAATCACAGTGAACTGATGGCTAATAAGTGAGGGAGAATCAATCTTCTATGGGAATAAACCTGATAGATTATCCAACTCAGCCCTAAGCATATATACACACAAGCAACACTAAGTGGACTCTCAGGCTGTGTTTACATAGGGGTGTGTGTGTGTGTGTATGTGTGTGTGTGTTATAACTAAAGAAGTCATAAATTTGAGAAAAGTAAGGTAGACATGGGAAGAGAGAGTGTGGGGCAGAAACTATGTAAACACAGTACTTGAATATTTAAGCATATTCCGCAAAATCTGTATTTATCTTGTATTTCTTACTCCACTAATTTTAAGAAGTAACTTTTCTAGGCATACTAATCATTCAGTTATTTACTTGCACTTCTTTACATGAATTTGGGAAATTTTCTTTTGTAATTTTATGGAATAGATCCTCTATTCCTTAAGGTTTTTTAAATCTCAGCTTGTTCTTCTATTCCATGGATTCATAGGTTGTGTTTCTTGATCACATCATAGAATTTTAACAAATTATGATCATGCCTCATTCTTTATTTTGTCTGAATATCACACTTATCAGGTTTGTCTCCCAGCTTAGATTTTTTTTTTCTGCTTGAGATAGTCTATTGGTGATGCATTGACATTGTGATCCTTAAAAAGAAAGATTTATTTTATTTTTAATTATTTTCAACTGCAAGCATTGTGTGTATGTGTTCATGTACATGATGCAATGCCAATGGAAGACAGAACAGGGTATTGGATCTCCTGGATCTGGAGTTACAGGCAGTTGTGAGTCACACAATGAGTGCTGGGAAGTGAATTTGAAGCTTTCATCTTGGTTATTGTCCCTTTCAATGTTGAAATTTTGACACATTTATGAATAGTTTCTACTTTTTCATATGATATTTCTGATTCCCTTTAGTTCCTAATCAAAGTTTCCCTCAGCTCTGAATACTTTTAAAACCCTTGTGAACTTTATAACATGTAAGGTCACTTAAAAATATTTCGTGTGAAGTGTCTACTGCATGACTTGGTCATTCTTTACTCCTTTGTTTCCTCTGTAGTTTTGTGTTAAAAACTGGAGCTTTTGGGGTTTGCCCATCAGGTCTTCTTTTAAAGGTCATTTGTTTCTACAAATGGGAAGATGGGACTCACATCTTAACCTTCTAGAATGATGGGCTCTTCCCATCACCTCTCTCAGGGTCTCAAGCTGTGAACCCTCTGACCACATCTCCTTAGGATGTGGCAAATACTTTGGTTTGAGGCAAGTAAGGTGAATACTGCTGAATCACTTACCAGAAACATGGGCTTGTAACTGTAAAACTTGTGGTTTTGCTTTATCATTCCAACTCATGCCTAATAATTTGTGTGTCTTATCATTTATCATTTAGTCTTCATGAGATGGCTCAGTTATAAATAACTCTGATATTTAGTTTCTCTGTTTCTAACCAAATAACTCACAGGAGAACTATGAAATACACTCAATCATAGTAGAGAAATTGGTCCAAATATTCTCTGTTTGAACTATGGATTGCAGAAACCTGTCCCTGGGAACCGTATATGCATAGCACAGAAGCATTGCTTTACTTTGCCCCTGGTGACATTTGAGAATTAGTGACAACATTATTCTGACCACATTTTGTTGTGAATCACTTATTAGAGCCTCTGATATGTCTAGAAACTCTACACATTTTAAATGTTTTCCCATTATAAGTTTATAAATGCAGAAGGTTGAGGATCCGTTGCTATGCCATGGTCAATCTACCAAAGCACTGAATGTTTCCTAAGGTCTTTAAGAAATCCTGCATTGAACTCACTTCAGTGTCATATACTAAAGATCTGATTCTATAGCTAGGAGTATAATAACATCTACACAAGTTGCTCAATAACTCTTAGGAGACAGTGGGAACAGGTCATGATGGAGTCATATGTTAGTGCATGCCTTTAACTTAGTTTCTTTCTATACAGAGATGTCACCTTTGACCTAATCTTCACAGAGTGAAGGAGAATGGGTGTTTTCATTTCCCCATTGAAGTAAAAAGAGTTAAGAAGGGGAGAGGAGCAGCACATATCATAGATATCTGAAACAATTTGTATGTGGGTGTGCAAGCGTGCATGCCCACACAGGCATGTGTAAAGGCCAAAAACTGATGTTGGTATGTCTTCATTGACATCGATCTCCAGCCTTCTTGTGGAGAACATTTCTTCACCCAACATAAAGCTTGATGTTTTAGCTTGACTGGCTGGTCAGTGAGGCCCTGGAATCCACTGACTCTGCCTCCCAGGAGTAGGGTTACAGATATCTGAGGCAATTCAGACATCTGTAAATTTTTTTAATTTGTTTTTCAAAAACAGAGTTTCACTGTATAGTCCTGGATGCTGGTCTGGTGCTTGCTCTGTGATCCAAGCTAGTCTTGAACTCATAGAGACTTGCCTGCCTCTGTCTCCAGAGTTCTGGGATTAAAAAAGTATACCACCACTCAACTTTTATATGGATACTAGGGATTCACTCGTGGCCAACAAGCATGTTAGCCACTGAGCCATCTCCCTAGCCTGAAACAATTTTAGGCTGTTGTTTGGTAGCAGAGTTTGTTTAAATACACATTAAATACAAATACAATGAAAGGGAAGAGTGAAAAGAAAGGCGGCAAATGGCACTGAGATAAATCTATACCTTAAAGTATTCTGAAGCTTGCATGCAAGGGAGTTTCACATGCTGTCCACTGTCTCACTACGAGTAGAGGTGATCATCTATCAAATACTAAAATCAAAGAGACTCAACAATGTTAAGTGATGTACCCAAAGGTCACATGATTTCAGAAACATGTGAACATATATACGTAAAATATGTGCCTACAACAATGAAGTTTTCTTCTTTACCACTTCTCAAAGTAGTAGAAACCATAGAAGGCAGATTTCAGTAGAGAAAAGTGTTCTTAATAATCAGAGTTCATTTGAGAATGGTTGCTCTGGGTAGGCCAAAAACTGGAGAATATCTCAGGGAGGTGAACATGAGTGTGAGCCCAAAACACTTTGGGGCCTCTTGCAGTTCTGAGTATCTCTCAGCTGGAAAAGACTTGTTCTAAGGTCTTGGGGTCCTGATTTCCTCTTCAGTTATGAAACTTGATTGCCAAGTTCTAAGATATATGATCTTTATCTATCAAAAGGCAGTGTTAACTGCAATATAGAATTAACAATTTAGACTGCATGCTCATTTCCTCAAATAAATTATGTGTATGTGTGTACACAACTAGGACTAGACTTAATTCCAAAGCAGTGACCCCGATTGGCATCAAGTCTTGTAGAGAGTGGATGCTGGTCATGTCTTGCTAGAATTTCCAAAGTACAGTAGAGGCCGGTAGCAATGGTAGCAATAGGCATGGAATCCAAGGGTTACTTGTGGACTTGTAAACTAACCATGATGGTTTTTGAGTTAGGGCCTGTTTTCCTTTTTTTTAATCTGAAGGTACAGGTGTGCACTAGAATACCATGCTTACTTCTAGCTAGAAATTAGCTCAGTGCTTCATGCATGCTAGGCAAACATTCTACCAGCTCAGCTATACCCCTAGCCCATTTTTGAAAAGAACATCATTGTGCTGATAGGAGTGTGTGTGTGTGTGTGTGTGTGTGTGTGTGTGTGTGTGTGTGTGAGTGTGTGTGTGTTGGACTCTGTGTTTAGGATATATTCTCAATAGAATCATTGTTACATAATACAAACCTTAAAACACTGGTAATCCTTTAAGTCTCTCTCTTTACTGTTGTGAGACTTACTAACACCTAGGAGTCCTGCTGCATCAGATAATCTCTAATGTTAGAGTCATTACTGCCTGTGATGCTCTTTCAATAATACAGGTTGATGAAGCCAGGGCTTCCACCAGATGCTAATATTCATGAGAAGGAATAAAAGCCTTAATTCCTGTTCGTAAAGAGCTAGAGGCAGCAGGGATTACCCTTCTCTTTATCTTTAACATTGGACCTTTATCTTTGCTCAGGACACTTCCCCTGGCATGTCCTTAGCCTCTCTCCATTTACTTTTCGGTTGCTTGTTGCCTGACCATCAAATGGTGACCTGAAATGGGATGCCTAGGCTTTGAGATCCTGTTATCCCTGACTCCTCTCCGATGAGACCACCTCCCCTTTATATTTATACAACTCCCCTTTTAAGAGTAACAAACTAGATATAACCAACAAGTTCACAAGAAAATACACCAGCAGGAATGAGAGTCAGCAAAAAGAACTTTAGAGCACAAAGATCAGCAAGTGTTTGAGATTTTGTAATTGCCTGATCCAAGCCATTACAAAGCTGAAGATAACTGGAGGGAATAGGAATTTATGAAACGTCATACCTTTCTTTAAAAAATATCACTCATAAATATGTTTTCCCTTTTACGCTTTTTTTTTTTTCGTGCATTGATGTTTTGCTTACATGTCTATGTGAGGATGTTGGATCCCCTGGAACTGGAGTTACAAACAGCTGTGAGCCACCATGTGGTTACTGGGAATTGAACCCAGGTCCTCAAATAACAGATATGAGTATAGGTCAATGTCTCTGTGGGTAAGATCATTTGCTGTACAAGTGTGGGAACTGAGTGTGAATCCCAGGCACTCATGTAAAGCTGGGTGTAGTTCACCTGCAATCCCAGTGAGATAAGGGGCTGAGAGGATAATCCCATAGGCTCTCAGGCCAGGACTACACAGCAGTAAACAACAAAGAGATCCTGCCTCAAATAAAGATTCGGATGAACACTCAAGATTGTCCTTTGACCTCCATAATGCACCATGCATGTATATGACCCCCACTATCAGAAGGCATCACTAGAGTACAAAGTAGAAAACTAAAACTACTCAAGCAAGTAAAAATCACTGAAGGAAAATGAGTGTTGTTTACAAATTTCTAATTTATCAACAATTTCTAATGGCATTAAGAAAAGGATAAACTTAAATAAGTAAATGTCCAGAGAAAAATGAGTTAGGCTAAAAGACCCGAGTTCCTTGATTAAATTTTAACTTTGATAAGTTTAAGAAATGTGCTGTAACCCCTTAAAGCACGTGACTTCCAAGTAAAGAAAGGGAAAGAAAGGGGGCAAAGTGAAAAACACAATCCACCTAAATAAAGGTAAGGGAAGAGACCAGAACCTAAAGAATAAAAAGAGGAGAGAAGGAAGGAAGGAAAGAAAGAAAAAACAAAAGGAGCTATTGTGCCATGAGAAACACAGAAGGACTGTAAATGTTTATTGTCAGATGAATACAGCATCTGAAAAGGCTGTGTGCTAAGATTCTCAGTATACTGAAAAGAAAGACTATACAGAGATAGTAAAGGATCACATGGTTGGCAAGAGTGGGTGGTGGGTGGGAGAGGGAGCAATGAAAACTGAGTGTCGATTTTTGGGGGCAGTGACATTGTTCTGTGTGATGCTACATGTTTGTGGTGGTATGTCAATCCACTGTAAAAACCTGCACTGCTGGGGAAGAATGTAGACAGTGGAGGAGGCTATAACATGGTATGTGTGGCCATGGGCCATGAAGAAGGCTATACATGTGATGTATGTGGCCAAGGGTCATGGAGGAGGCTATACATGTGATGTGTGTGGCCAGGGGCCATGGATGACATCTTTGTATCCTCTTCTCAATTTTTCTATGAAGCTAAAAGCGCTTCATAGAAGCTGTAAAAGCCAGGGGGACTTTAAAACAAATAAAAAAGAAAACCTCTCCATAGAAGTCGTGAGGAGCATAAAGCATAAAGTCAGGTGGATGAAAGAGAAACAGGATCCTCTCCCACTGAGGCCAGACAAGACAGCCCAGTCAGGGGAAATGGATTCCACAGAAAAGCAACAGCTTTAGGAATAGCCCTTACTATAGATGTTGGGGGACTCACATGGAGACTAAGCTGCACATCTCCTACATATGGAGGGAGGGCTCAGTCCAGCCTGTGTGTGCTCTTTGGTTTGTGGCTCAATCTCTGAGAGCTCCGGAGCAACATTTTAAAAGGCAGATCTGATGGAAAGATGCTTTTAAACAGTGGTTTTATTAAATTGGGGGGGGGGGAGATGGTGCAGTGTGCTCAGTGGAGAGAAGTGGAACTAGAGTCTCGATGGGACTAGAGTCTCAGGCACGGGAGAGCATCTGCCATCTCGAGTCCAATACTGCCCTATGACCCATGGAAGAGTCACCCAGACCCAGTCCCTACCCACCACGACCACCCACCACCCACCCCCTTTTGTTGCTGTTAGAGGCCATATTGATGTCCATGATCTTTGCTTGCTACCAGCTGCTATAGTCAAGGAAGCTTCTTTTGCAGTGGTGTTGATGACTTCAGAGTCATAACTGGGCATGAGAAACATTGAAAGCTTCTGTGACAACCCCCCCAAAGAAACCAAACAAACAAACAAAAACAAACAAATAAAGAAACAGAAAGTCCAGACAGAAGCTATTGAAGAGTCCTTTAAAACTATGATAAAAGTGTATCTCTTCACTGCACAATTTATGGCTTCTGGGACCACTGAGCTGGAGATGGGACTCCGTCTCTTTCTCTCCCCCTCTCCCTCTCCCCTCCTCATTCTGTGAGTTGATACTTTATCTATACTATGCTTTCTCTCCACACTTGAACTTGAATCAAACAGCACACTATGAAGTGTGCAAAAAGGCTCCCCAGAGTGTGGCAGAGGGGATTCTGGGAGAGCTGCAGTCACTCAGTTCAGGCTCGTGTCACTGTCCAAGTGTCCACCGCTGAAACTTGGCAAATCCCCAAACATCCTTACTTCTGAAGTCTCTTAAACTCTGTATTTACTTTTCCAAAATCTAAACTATTAGTTCTTGCTTGGTATGTAGCTCCCAGAATAAACTCAGTTTTTGCTTTCAGACATTACCTGCCATTCTCTTTTGGTGACATCCCTTGTAATTGTTCTGGAGAAAAGCCATGAGTGTCCAAGCTTGTTGGGAAATGTGCATTTCTCCCGAACACCTTTGAAGCAGCTGCAGCAACAGAACACGTCACATTACGTTGCTCTATTGTTTCCCCCCACCCCGTGTCTACTCTAGCTGTGCTTCTCTCCAACAAAGCATTATCTTAATCTCTGCCTGTGCTTTGCCTTCTAACAGAGTCGCAGTGGGGTCAAGTAGCAGGATGCAGTCTGGGGCATTCCTTCCCTTGTCCCAGCCTGAAAACTGATGCCCATAGGAAGGCCTCTCATAAAATACTAACAAGACAACCTCTCACATGTTCTTCCACCAGGCCACCCTCTGCACAGAATCCTCCCTAGAAGTCTAAGTTTTTCTCCTTTACTATTTTACCAAGGATCGGGATAGAAGGTCTTATTTTTCCTTCCCTTCCCCTCCCTTCCTCCCTCCTTCCCTTCTTTCTTTCTCTCTTTCTTTCTTTCTTTCTTTCTCACCTTCTTTCTTTTATTTTTGAGACACAGTTTCACTATATTTACAAAGTTGGTCTTGAAGTCACAGAGATCTGCTTGCCTCTGCATCCTGAGTTCTGGGACTAAAGTTGTGAGCCATGACACTCAGTCATGCTTCCCTTCCCTTCTCTTCCCTTCCTTCTCTTCCTCTTATCCTTCCCCTTCCTTCCTTCCTTCCTTCCTTCCTTTCTTTCTTTCACCTTTTCTTTTTCCCTTTGCAATGAATCTCTGGAAACTGACTTGGGATTTTACCCCTTGCTTCCTTCTGATAAAGCCAGAACACAGCCTTCTGAAAGAGGTTGTTAGCCTCACCACAAAAGCACAACCTGTGCTTTCAACAGCAGAGTCTCCCAGAACAAAATGTCTATACTGACCAAGACATTGTTAGAAAAGAAAGTTCCACAGCTCAGTGCTCCTGAGTTTCCACAGGAAACCATGGGCCTCGGAGAGGAAACCTCTCACTTTGTCCTGTCTCACGCTCTGTTCCCCTGTTTTATGGTTCTGTGACAGCAACTGTCAAAGCCTGAACACCTTGCAGACACGGGATAGACATGCTTTCCTGACATAAGGGAACAATGGGGGGGGCAGCAAGTGGCACAAAACAGAAAGGAGGGGGTAGTGAGAAAGCACCAGATAGTTTGAAAGTGACTTAGGGACACTCAGAAGACAGACAGAGAGTGAGGACCAGAAGAGAACACCTTCCCAGAGCCTCTGAGACTCTCCATGGCCTTGGATTAGTGAGAACTGATTTAGAAGTATCTTGTCTCCAAAGTGCTTTGCATTTCTCTGACTCTGAAGGGAGCAGGGGCTGAGAAATCTTGCATATCTGAGTTTTTCCGATTCTATCAACGGTTTAGTGTCTGGCATATGATTTTATCCTCTTTGTCTTTTTAAAATATTTGGTAACTTTCCACGTATATGACACCCAGGCTCCTTCCTACATGCCTTCCACATGTTCTTTTAAGAGTAGAGATTAATCATGTAGCCTTGTGTTATCATTTTATATGACTTTTTTTAATCTTTTAGTATCCCACCAACTCCCTCTTTATTTCCTTTTTTTTTTTTTTTTTTTGGAGCTAAGATCTTACTATATAACTCAGGCTAGCCTGGAACTTGTAGTTTAGTCCATCCTGGCTTTGAATTCCAGATCCTCCTGCCTTAGCTTTCTGAGTGCTGGGATTTAGGCATGTACCACAGTGATTGGCTAACTTGCTCTTTTTCATGTAATTTCCATCCCAATTTCCCCAGTCCCACATGAAACAACTGTAAATCACATGTCTGGTGCTCCATATCAGTGCCATCATCTAACATCAAATTCCAACTTGAAATCTGGCTAGCGGGAAGGGGAGAAGGTACAAATGATAATTAAGAGAAATAGGTTGATGATGGGATTGTCTGGGAGAAGGTCTATATATTAAAAATGCTCAGTATTATAGCTTTTAGATGAATAGTAGGCATTCCTGTAGCCCAATCAATCAATTAATAATACATTTTGACAATTCTTTCAGTACTTTAAATATAATAATACAAAAGCACTTCCCTGAAAATGTGTTAGAGAAAGAATGCAAACTATTAGGGGTGGGGAGTGAATTATGGCTGAAAATTCATTTAATTAGTCAAGAACCATAAACTTGTAATGAAATCTTCTAACTATAAACCACCATTCTGGGGTTCACCCTGTCAAAAGAGCCATTAACTTTTTAAGGTCATCATAGCCACAGCTGGAACCTCAGAGAGAGATCACTGTAGGCCTGAGATCACAGACAAAGGTATACTTCTTGCTCATTTTGAAATTTTCCATTTTGCGTGCTGATATAGGGGAAGTCAAATTATAACAACCCTGGAGAATTAGCCTCTGGGGACAGGCTTTCGTGGCACAGGTAGAGTTGGAACATCTGACTTGGGGCAACTTCTTTTTTTTCACTCAAACAGAATACACTGAATTCTCTGTACCTGCTGCTAGGACCCAAGTGGCAAGCACTAATGTGTTTCTCCTCTTGAGAGCAAAATGCACACACACATGCTTATTAATGACAGCAAACATTCTGAAGGAAACAAAGCACGAGACAGGATAACAGGTTAACCTGACCTTTTCATAGGGTTATCAAAAATTTCCTAGAAAGTGTTTGACAGTTATGTAAAATGTATACTTGAACATGAGAAGTGATCTCCGACCCGGTCACCCAGGTGGAGGCTCACAGGTTCTGATGCTCTGGGGTAGTTGCGTCTTATAAAAAATCATAAGGAATCATGCCAAAATATGACTCCTTCTGTTTTCCATCAAACATATGAATTCAAAAACAATAGGAATACGTTAATGAATTTAGATCTTTTAACATTTGAACTTTCTGTTCAACAAAGGCACCATAAAGCATCAAAGCAAGTTTGGATTGGGAAGCAATATTAGAAGGATCTGCCTGGTGAAAGGAAATACCTCTAAAAGATATTAATTATGGAAGACAGTCAACTCAACTTTAAATTTTGAATGGGCTTGATAGATGTCTTCTTGAAGACCAGTCTCAAAGGGTTAACAGATTTTGGAAGCAATCACAAACCTCACCAGAATTAAAGATCCCACTACAATGATTTTCTTACGAGAGGTTCATGTGCATGCAATACACAGAGACCCATTCAAGAGTCTGCCTGCAACTGTTCCAGAAGCAAAAACTAGAAACAAGTAAGCTGTTAAGAATGAATACTTATTTTCATGGGAGTTAAAATTGTAAAACTAAGGAGCTGTATTTGCATGTGTCAACTGAAATAAATCTCAGACATATATCATTGAATAGTTTCTCTAGAAGAGATTTCATAGATAATAGACTAAAAGTTTTACAATGGATTTGAAATGCACAATGTGGACATCTTTCTTTAAAATAAAGTTATTTTAAAATATCAAATGAAATGAGGTTTCTAAGGGCTTAGAATAGGGTAAAACATTTTTTAAATAATAATAAAAATATATGTGTGTGGCTTTGCCCTATGTGTGTGCCTGGTGCTCTTAGAGATCAGAAGAGGGCATGAACCTATGGAACTGGAGGTACAAATGGTTGAGAGCTGGGCTGTGGGTGCTGGGAATTGAACTCTGGTCCTCTGGAAGAGCAGCCAGTGCTCTTAACTACGGAGCCATCTCTCTGAATGCCCTCCTCCTTTTTTTTTTTTTTTTTTTTTTTTTTTTTTTTTTTTTTTTTAGTTTGAAAGCAAACAAAATGAAGGGCAATGGAGTCACCCATGATGCTTTGCTGTGTAACAGCCTCACTTCTCATAGCTACAGTCCACATAGCTTATAACCCTGAGCAACATCTGTTTTGTTCTATTCCCTCTTATTATTAGCTCTGTCTCTCAGGACAACACAGAAATAAGACATAGTGAGGACAGCCAGTGCCAGAGTCCTCAGGCTTTGAACATGGCCATGGCAATCACCTTTCCTTCCTTCTCCAGCAGCCACCCTTTGTGATATCCCCCCCCCCCAGTGGCCCTCCAGGCAAGATCTGCTTCTCTTACTGGTCTTGTTAGCCATGCCCGTTCTCCACAAGACTCCGTATCAGAGGTTTTCTGAGTGTCCAAGATGTGTTGAAACTTTGGGGGAACTCATGATGTTTGCCACAGGAGTTAAATATTAGCTTCCTCGCACCTTCTTCTCTGTGTCTCCCAGGCCTATGATGGAATACTTTGCCAGGAAAACCCCATGAATTTCCATGGAAATATAGGGGACCAGATGATTTTCATCCTCACATCTAGAATTATCCTTTCCCTGTACCCCTATATCAGAATTGCTAAGCATTTAAAGTAGAGTATCTTGGAAACCTTGCAAATTCTGCATAACTCATTGCCTCTTACTACAAATCCTGTCCCTTTTCTTTGCCTGGTGTTATCTCTCTCCCTCTCCCTCTCCCTCTCCCTCTCCCTCTCCCTCTCCCTCTCCCTCTCCCTCTCCCTCTCCCTCTCCCTCTCCCTCTCCCTCTCC
>NW_021620469.1:694065-711110 GCF_004785775.1 Grammomys surdaster | reverse complement strand
CCCCCTCTCCCTCTCCCTCTCCCTCTCCCTCTCTCTGCCTTTCACTTTCCTCATGCCAGATACCAGTTGCCAGAGTCAGATTCTCACTTTTTAATCTGTTCATTTGACTCTTTCTAAAACTAGTTAATAAGGCTAGGGAGATGGCTTAGTGGCTAAGAGCACTAGTTACTCTTGCAGAGGATCTAGGTTCAGTTCCCAGAACCTACATGGTGGCTTACAACCATCCCTAACTCTAGTTTCAGGGACACAATGCCTTCTTCTGATCTCGATTGATCACAGGCACAGGGCATACATTTGGTATACAATGCACATAAAATAATAAATAAATCTAAGCACGGATGGATGGCAGAGGTTCATTCTGTCTATGGAGCATTACCTCTGGAGCTTCTAGGAGAAAGAAAACCTCTGAGCCCTCTCATTACAGCCTTCATCTCAACCGAAATAGGGTACCTAAGTAAAGTATATGACTAGCTCTCATTTATAATTTGAGCACTTTAAAAAGCTGTTAATAGCTTTCCATTTCCTACAGATATGAGAAAGTAAAACTTTCTTAGATGCCAAAAGTGGGGGGGAGGGGAGAGGATGGGAGGGGAAAGGTGACTCAGAGGGCTTTAGCCTGAAACTATCATTGACTCTCCATTTGGTCTTGGAGCCATGTAGGGTTACTTGAGGTCGCCAGGAAATGCCACTTTTCTTCTCTTTAAGCTGCAGCTGTGTGGGCTGTGTGGTCACTCAGCTTGCCAGGAACCTGTTATCTATCTTTGGTTGAGACTTAATGCAAGTTCTACCACTTCTAGCAGCCCTCCCTGTGAATGTTTAAGAATATTTTCTTTCTAACTATTTTCTTTCTATTTTCTTTCTAACTTCTTTTATACAATTTTTCAGATGTATTGTCACAGTTAGCCAGCAGATAGAATATTTCCTTAGGACACCCAGTATTTCAAGGCAGGGTGTGTGCCGGTAAGCTTTTGATCTTGAGACCTTGCTACAGATGACAGAGCCCCAATCTATGTATGGAACTTCACCTCTGAAGCTTCCAGGAGAGAAAAAAACTCTGGGCCCTCTCATTACAACCCTCGTCTCAAGAGAAATAGGGTGCCCAAGTCAAGTGTGGAGGCTAGCTCTCATTTATAACCTCAGCATTCAGAAGGCTGGGGCAGAAGGATTGCTTCGAGTTTGAATTCACCTCCTGCCTGGGCTACAAATCAAGACCTGTCACAATCAAACAAGTAAAATTGAACATCGAGACTGGCATTAAAAGGCATGCTGCTGCCCAGCAAAAAGGCCAGGTTGCTATCTATCTATATATCTATAGCAGATCAAGCTCCGGTACTGGACGGGGAAATGAAGCAACTTCAAGATTGAAGTATGGGCAGATACACCTTCCTGTGAGTCAGAAATCCAGGGTGGAGGTGCTAACTGGCAGTTAAACAAGAACCAAACAGACTTCATCCCATACTTGACACTTCTTATCAGTTCCCCAAATCAATGCAGATCCAGAAAAGTATGCTTTAACAGATGAAAGGCAAAACCATGCATGGTAATATAGCTGCTTTGTTCCACATGGTGCTTCTATTTACAGTAGACACAGCATGCTTGTCCCAGGATGGTTTGCTTTCCTCCATCAGAAAACCTTGCCAGCACACTAGCTGAGTTAGGACAGGTCACTTTCCTGAATTTTATTGCTACTTTGTCATAGTAGATATGCATATCACCTGGTGTCTAGATCATGAATGACCTCCTGCTTAGTGTCTCTTGCCTTTAGCTTTCTGGTGAGGGTGAATCAGTCCCTCTTAGGGTCCCTCACACTAGAGTAGCTCTAAACTTAAGCTCCTGGTTCTCAGGTCACCAGTTTATCCTCCCCTTCATGGTTAGTCCTTCTTTGTCTCCAATCAGTCTATGCTGAACCCCTTTTCAGGTGTCTTGGAGGAGCCCAGGAAGAGGGAAACATTCCTTGTCTTTTGGGGATGTTGGCCATCCCTTCCCTAATGTCTTATGATCTTCTAGGTCAGCTTCAGGTTAGCCAGGTCCCATGTCCTCTTGGTTGCTCGTGGTGCCATCTTAGTTCCTTCAGGCCACCATAACTTTTGATTGAACTGGTATTTATGTTTCTTGAGTGTCTGACACTTGAGGTACTTTTGAAATTGATACAGAGAAATTCTAACATCCTTGAAGGGGGATATTACAAACTCACCTCTTCATGTATCTCTGAGCAGAACCCTTCCAGTTTTGTCCCTTGTTTCACCAAAGATCTCTGTCCTTGTCACTCTTGGAGTCCATGGAAAAACCTTAATAGGATGCCTTGTGATCTTCAGTCTTATGTATACCCCCCTTCACATGTGGCTAAAAGCCATGGATATATCAAGTTAGGACTTCAGTGATTGCATTGGACACATAGAGAAAGGTCCAATCTACAGGAGCCAGTCAAAAGCAGAATTTCTACAGCTGATTGCAGAAAAGAGACCCAGGGAAGTTCCAATTTTGATAAGAACTTGGGAGACTACTGCCAGCTTGAAGATTAGGGCACAGAGTGGCAAGGACAAAGGTGAGAGCTGCCCCACACTGATGGTAGAGAGAACTAGCCTAGCTGCAAGGAATGGCAGCCTATTAATAACCTGAGTGAGTATGGGCTTTCTCAGTTCTTCTCTGGTGTTTCCAGATGTGAGCTCATCCTAGCTGATGCTTTGGCTTTAACTTTGTGAGACTAGTGCCAAGAGCCCAGCTACAGCTACCCAAACTTTAGATCTACAGAACTATGAGACATAGGGTATTTTTAAGCTGCTAAGTTTGTATCATTTGTTACACAGTAATAGGAAAGTGAACACAACTTTAATAAGAGATGATTCACTATTGGAAATTTAGCATCTTTCTGGGCAATTTAAGATAGATAAAATAAGAGGAAAGGACACTAACCCTCTCACCTGGCGTGTGGTCTGAAGAAATAAAAATTAGCATTCTATCTTATTTGTTATCCTCTTGGTTACTTAATCAGCTTCATTTTAACCTTCTCTTCATTTTCTTTCTCTCCACTTATTATCCCTCCAAATTTCCTCTGAATAGTGTGTGTGTGTGTGTGTGTGTGTGTGTGTGTGTGTGTGTGGCATAGGAGTGTATGTGTTGAGGGCTATAAAACAGCCTTGGTTGACTGAGAGGTCACTGGAAGCAAACAACATTTCCTTCCTGCTTTAAAGTCTGGTTCAGCTTTCCCATCTCAGAGAACCCTGGAAGGGTCAGCAAGGCAAACCAGTGTGAGCTGTGTTGTTGTTATGTGCATTCTGTGGTTGAAACTGGATAAATGCAAAGAGATAATACTCACAGGGAGACTATTCTGCATGAGCTTTAGTTTCAAAGGCTTCATTTAGTTCATTTATTCCTATAGGAACCTAGGATTTCACTATCTTTACAGTTGCAGAACCAGGACTCAGCCAGGGAAAAGCTCTCCTGAGACTGATCTGGGTAGCCAGGTCAACACATGCAGTCTGATGGTGGAATGTGCTTGTTTTCCTGCTACCCAGTTGAAATTCCATCCAGGGAAACAACACATTCCAGGTATTTTGTTGAACTCCAAGCTTCTCTGGAAATGTGTCTATCTATACTGTGTGTGTGGTAAGTGCCACTTTGTTTTTTATAAAGTTCTCCTGCTATCCAGGACAAAGTCAGTTCTCTTTTACCTCTTTCATCTGAAATTCCTTGCAACTTCTGGAGTTAAGAGGTGAAGGTTTCATAAATATGTTGCATAGCTTGTATTGACCCTAGTATTGATCAGGTTAGGTCAGGAGGAGGTAGCATCAGTTCAAGGAATAAAGCAGGAAAGATTGTGATGGCAGGACCTGAGGATTATGGGAGCTTGCCTGTGTTTGGTCCAGTACCCTGAGACTCTGGGAAAGAGTAATCCCTTGCAGTTAGGCTAATATTCATCTATGCCAGCAAAGCACTGAACAAGATCTCAGTCCCACTATCAAACTTAATTTAAATCTCCATGGTGGTCTCAGAACAGGCTTCCTGCCTCTGGCTAGAATATGCTGAAAGACAGATGCTTACAGTGCCACAGAGATGCTCAATGACAGGCTTGCAAGTTTTACAAGAACTATTCAGCTGTTCCACCTGAGCGCCAGCGGGTGGGGTGAGCTATACTGCTTCCTGTGCACCACCACAGATTTGAATGCAGTAGTTCCCTTAATTGATAAGCAGGTACCACATCAAAGTAGGTGTTATAGTCCCAAGGTCTAGCAGGGTCTCTTTAAATTTAGTTACAAATGTAAAGCATAGCTTCATTACAGAATCCCTATTTGTCTGTCTTATAATATAAATCTAACTAAGGGCCCTCCAATCATCCCTAAAGATTTTTCCTGGTTCATATTTGTAGAAAGGGTTCTAAGATTTAGTATGCTTGTTGTAAAATTTGACTATTATTTGTGACAGTTGCCTTACCAACATTTATTTCCCCTGATTCCTTACTGAAGAGTCTCCCTTTCTCCCACAGTGGAAATGTACATAGCTAGATACAACATACTCACCCTCCCAGGCTCCTTCATATGTGGCACCTTATATGTGCAGAATGGTCAGTATCGGCTCATTCATCCAGAGACTGCAGCTCTGGAAAAACCAGACGGCTGGACCTGAGAGGATGCCATTAGCATAACGACCATTGTTCCTGTGGAATGTGACTAGAGCATTCTCTGATTTCACAGAAAGAAATCGTTTTACTAAAATAATTATGAATAACAGGTGATCTTGGCTTAAAATGATAAATCCAAAAGAGAAGTAGGAAATATAAAAGGGGGATCAAAATTAAAATGACAGATTAACTAGAAAGAACCAATGGAGAAGAAACTTGTGAAGGGCTGCCAGGATTTGACCTTGAAATACAAACAGAAGTCCCAGGTAAGAATAAAAGAAAGGAAGAAAAGAAAGGAAGGAAGGAAGGAAGGAAGGAAGGAAGGAAGGAAGGAAGGAAGGAAGGAAGAAAGGGAGGGAGGGAGGGAAAGAGGGAGGGAGGGAGAGAGAGGGAGATAGAGAGAGAGAGAGAGTATTAAAACCAAGTTTTTCAGTTTAGGGGCAGAACTCAGTCAACTCCAGGAATCCTCCAAACATAACTTCACTATATGTTAGAGTCATGGGTGATTCTGGTTTGCAGGAGCATTTTGGCACAAGACAAGCTTACAGAACTAACTCTCTGTTGAATCTCCAAGGTCTCGCTCTTGCATAGAGCATATCAGAGGCATAGCCATTCCTCAGTGAGCAGACTGCAATAAGTGGAGCACAGCAGAGGCCTATTCACATTTAAGTTTCGGTTCCTGGGGCAACAAAGTCTGCATGCTGACCAAGCCCATCACCTACTGAGTCTCAACTTTGTCTAGTTAAGGGCTAAAGTAGCAAACAAGTAGCTTAATAGTAAAAGGAAAGAGAAAATCTTGGGGAAAAAAGTGTGTAAAAATGTTGTTGAGCTAGCTCAGTACTTTGTCGTAGACAATATAAGACAGCAAGTCTCAGAAACCATGGCTGTCGGTCTTCGAAGACTTAAATATCAGACAATAAGTTCACAAATGTGAAAAGTGACCATTAGGACTTGATAAACGTGGAAATATTAGTATTTTATCTTTCTTTTCTCTTTCTTCTTATCTAAAAAGGTAGAAACAAAACATCAATCTCTCTTCTTTATTAATAAGCTTTGAAAAATTAAGCCTACATTCTGGGTCTTTTAAAGATTCTTAGAATTTATCTAAAAAGGAAAAAATGTAGAGGGCTGTCTGGGGCAAGAGATCTGCACAGGAGGAACAGTGGTATTGGCAGCAGACCTCCTGACCTGTTGGCTTGGCAACCATGGTGTTGAAACCTTGGAGCCATCCATGACTTGTCACTAGACTGAGGCAGGTCTTGAGAAGGGCCAACTGAAGTTAAATTCTCTGCCAGGTCAAAATCATGGTATGCAGGAGTCAAGACTGCATCAACATATGGAAAATAAAAGATATCTTATATTTGAAATGTTAAAGTTTCTGAGCTCAGTGAACCCCTCAAAAAAGGAGGCAAAACAAGTGTAAGAGCCAGAGAAGACTGGATGACACTAGGAGAACAAGGCCCTATCAACTGAAAAAAACTCGTATGAACTCACAGAGATTGAAGCAGCAAGCACAGGTATGATAGGGTCTGCACTAGGTCCTCTCTGTATGTATTATAGATTTCATTTTAATATTTTAAGGAGACTTCTGAGTGTGTGAATGAGTGGGTATCTGACTCTTATGCCTACTTTTGGGGTACCTTTCTTCCTGTTGGCTTGTCATATATAACTTCCATGGAACCCCCTTGGCCAACAACTTAACTGAATGCAACCCAGCCCCACCACTGGAAGCTTAGCCTGAATGCAAGAGATGGCCAGGTGAAACTCTGTGTCCCCCATTACTAGGAGCCTTCATTAGGATCACCTTTAGAGAGTCCAAGAAGTTTCCACTGCACACCATCCCCCAAGTCCCCAACCTCAATTTCACCTGCCCCTCCCCACACTCTCTCTTTCCACCACATTGCCCAACACACATACCTAATTCCCTTATTCCTGTCCCTACCTGTCCTCACTACATCCATAAATTCTATTCTATTTCCTCCTCTAAGGGAGATCCATGCCTGTACTCCAGATCTCTTCTCTTAACCTGATCTCTCTGAGTCTGTGGATCATAGCTTGGTTATCATTTACTTAATAGCTAATATTCACTTAGATGTAAATACATACCATATTTGTCTTTCTGGGTCTGAGTTACCTCACTCAGGATGATTCTTTTCTAGTTCTATCTTTTGCCTGCAAGTTTCATGATGTCACATTTTTTTAAACAGCTGAGTAATACTCCATTGTATAAACCTATCACATATTCTTTATCCATTCTTCTGTTGAGGGAAATCTAGGTTGTTTCCAGATTTTGACTATTATGAATAAAGGATCAATGAGAATGGTTGAGCAAGTGTCCTCATGGTAGGATGGAACACCCTTTGGGTATGTACCTAAGAGTGGTATGGCTGGGTCTTGAGGTAGATTGATTCCAAACTTTCTGAGGAGCCATCATATTGATTTCCATAGTGGCTGTACAGGTTTGCACTCACACCAACAATGGAGGAGTATTTTTCTTGTTTCACATCTTTGCCAGCATGAGCTGTCACTTGTGTTATTTATCTCAGCTATTCTGACAAGTAAGATGGAATCTCAAAGTAGACGTGATTTGCATTTCCCTGTTGGCTAAGAATGTTTAGCATTTATTTAAGAGTTTCTTGGCCATTTGAGATTCCTCTGTTGAGAACTTTCTGTTTAGATCTGTAGCCCATTTTAAAATTGGATTATTTGGTTTTTTTAAATATTTAGTTTCTTGAGTTCTTTATGTATTTTGGATAGTACCCCTCTATCGAATGTAGAGTTGTACAAAAGGAAAAAAGAAAGACAGAGAGAGAGAAAGGAAGGGAGGAAGGAAGGAAGGAAGGAAGGAAGGGAGGAAGGAAAGGGAGAAAAAAAAAATTTAGCCCATTCTGTAGACTGCCATGTTGTCCAATTGAGTGTCCTTGGCCTTACAGAAGTTTTTCAGTTTTACAGGGTATGATTTATTAATTGTTGATCTTAGTGCCTGCACTATCAGTGTTTTGTTCAAAAAGTAATTTTATGTGTGTCCAAGGCTATTCCTCACTTCCTCTTTTATAAGGTTCAGTATATCTGGCCTTATGTTATGGTCTTCAATCCTCTTGGACTTGAGTTTTTGTGCAGAGTAATAAATATAGATCTACTTGCATTCTTCTGCATGTAGACATTCAGCTAGACCAGCACCATTTGTTGAAGATATTGTCTTTTTTTTTCCATTGTGTAGTTTCTGGCTTCTCTAGAAAAAAAAAAAAAAAAACAGGTGTCTGTATGTAGAATTTATGCCTGGGTCTTTAATTTAGTTCCACTGATGAATGTATCTGTTTTTATACCAATACCATGCAGTTTGTTTGGTTTATTGGTATTATTATTATTGTTATTGTTATCATTATCGTTATCACTGTCACTATTACTATTGCTATACCTCTGCAGTACAATTTGATATCAGGAATGATGGGACTTCCAACAGTTCTTTTATTGCTCGGGATTGTTTTAGTTATCGTGGCGTTTGTTTGTTTGTTTGTTTTGTTTTGTTTTTCGAGACAGGGTTTCTCTGTGTAGCCCTGGCTGTCCTGGAACTCACTCTGTAGACCAGGCTGACCTGGAACTCAGAAATCCACCTGCCTCTGCCTCCCAAGTGCTGGGATTAAAGGCGTGCGCCACCACCACCCAGCTTATCCTGTTTTTTTGTTTGTTTGTTTGTTTGCTTGCTTGCTTGTTTCTGAGACAGAGTTTTTCTGTTGTGTTTTTGTTTTTATTTAGTTACAGGAGGTTTTTATTTGTTTCTTGGTTTCTATCCATCAGGTAATCAGTTGTTTACACTCCATAAGTTTGTGCATTTACTAGATGTATTTGAAGTTTACTGCATGGTGGTTAGGTGGGATAGAAGTGATCTCAATCCCTTTAACTTGTAAAAAACATTGTTCTGTGTCCCAGGAAATGTTCTATTTTAGAAAAGCTCCCATGTGCTACTGAGTGTGTATGTAGTGTTTGGTGTTTGGATAGAATATTCTGTAGATATCTGTGAAGTTCATTTGCTGTATGATGTCAATTAATTCTGATATTTCTCTGTTTATTTATGTCCAGATGACCTGTCTATTAGGAAAAGTAGGTATTAATGCACTAATGTTAATATATGCCATTAGTTCTGGTAGTACTTTTTGGTTTGGTTTGTTTCTGTTTTTATTTTGTTTTTGTTTTTAAAAAACTGACCACCCCCGAGTTTAGTTTATTTATATTTAGGATAGTAGTGTCTTCTTGGCTAGCTGTTCCCTTGATTAGAATGAAGTGTCTCTCTTCAACTCTTCTGATTAGTTTTAATTTGAAGTCTATTTTGTCAGATATTAGGATAGTAAAGGCTACATGCTTTCTGGTCTCATTTGATTGGCATTCAATTGTCCATCCTTTTACTCTAAGATAGTGCTGATATTTAAAACTAAGTATGTTTCCGTTAGGCAGCAAATAGATAGATTTTGTTTCTTAATTCATTCACTGTGTTTTTTAATTGAGAAAATTGTTGGAATGTGTGTTGGTTGTGAAATATGTGATGTAGCATTATTACTGGAATATGTGGTATATGTTGATTGTGGTCATCGTGTTGTTGTTTGTTCTCAGTAGTATTTTGTGTTTTCACAATTATGGCTTCATATTTCTTCTACAGTCTCTCTGCTACTCTCACTCCTCTCTTCAGTCCAAAATAATGCTTACTGTTTTCCTTAGTTTGTTGTTGTTGCTGTTGTTGTTGTTGGGTATATATTTTTTACACTGTTAATGTGGACATTTTTCTTTCTCCTTCAATCCTAACATAGTTTTGCTGGGTATATTACTTTAGGGTGATCGTCATAGTCTTTTAGGACTTGGAATGCATTGCCCTGGGCTTTTCTGGCTTTCAAAGTTTCCAGTGATAAATCAGCTGCTGTTCTAGTGGGTTTTCCTTTATATGTGACTTGTGTTTTTTCCTCTTGGAATTTTCAACACACTTTCTTTTATATGCATATTTAGTGTTTTAACTGTAGTAGGCCATGAGGATTTTCTTTTCTGGTCTTGCCTATTTGGTGTTTTGTGTGCTTCTTGTATTTGTATGTGTGTGTCTTTTCTTAGTTTGGAGAAATTTTATTCTATGATCTTGTTTAAGATCTGGTATATGACATTGACTTGGGTTTTTCTCCCTCAAATATGCCTGTAATTCAGAGGTGTGATTTTTTTTAATGATGTCCCATATTTCCTGTGTGTTCTTTCTTTATTTTCATTTATTTTGTTTTGTTTTGTTTGTTTTAACTTTTTGAATTTCTTGTTTACTTGGTCTAGATCCTCTATTTTATTTTCAAGGCCTGATGTTTTCTCTTTTGCTTGATCCATGTTTCTTGGAAAGCTTTCTTTTGACTTTTCTAGTTGGCTTATAGGGTTTTCAAATTCCATCTTCACTTCAGCTTTAGTCCTCTTCAATGTTTCTACCTCACTGTCTGTGGAGGTATTGTTGTTTGTATGTTGTTGTTGTTTGTTTGTTTGCTTGTTTTGCACTCCAGTGTTTATTCTCTTAGCTTTTCCTTCCAGGTTTCGTTGAGTCATTTCTTCTTTAAGCTCCTTGAATTCTTTGAGGAGACTTATGCGCATTCTTTTAAGTTCTGTGTCCCTGAGTTCATCTAGTTAATTCTCATTGGCAAGCATTTCTACAGGACTGGTAGGCTTCAGAAAGAAGATACTGGCTTGCTCTCTCATATTGTTGGCATTCCTGAGATTAAATCTGATATGCTGACTTCCTTCACTAGTTCTGAATTTGTTATGGGTGAATTAGATTGGGAAGAAGACAAGGTGTTGAGGTGTATCGAGTCTAGACATTGGAAATGGCTTGGGTAGAATGAGGTCAGGTAGACAGAGGAGGCTGTCTGTTTTACAGGTTGTGCTTCCTGTTCCATGCTGGTAGTGAGTGGGTAGATAGGTCTGAGTGGAAAGGTTGGATATGATATGGGAGAGTCCTGTGGTTTGCCTCACAGGTAAGAAGTAGTCTGGGCCAAGCCTAGAGCTCCTCCACAGTGCACACAAGAAAGGCCAGACCAGGCTGGTGCACTGGTTGTGGGACCCAGGCTGAATCTTGTAAGCTGTGGGAAAGGTGTGCATGAGGGGGTCATGGTTATTCACCAGGCTAGACTCTGGAAGAGGATGTGGCAAGTCTGGGGATGTAATCATGTGGTAGACGCAGTGCAAAATGTCCTGTGGGTGGGTGAGATAAGGCATGTCCTGCTTGGCTGCAGTGCTGGAGGAAGTGGTGGGAGTAGGGCATGGCATGTGGCATCCTGCAGAAGCCTAGAGGTTTGCTACTGCATGGCAAAGGTGGCCAGACTGGGCAAGGGCTATAGGACCCACATTAAATCTGATAGGTTGTGGAAAAGTAAATATTTGGTAGTAGGGGTTACTCACTAAATCTGGGCATAGAGTGGGTTGTTGAGGCAGCTCTGGCCCAAAGGATAATTGTTGGCTATCTTCTTACCGTACAGAAATATTATTTGTTGCAAGCTAAGGTGTAAACTGTTGTTGCAATAGGAAATGCCACCAAACTTGTCTATCTTGCAGATATTTCCTAGCTGAATGACTGGAGCTAAATTGTTAAACAAAATTGAATGGAGTCTCAATCCCAATAATGTTAAAGCTATTATAAATATTTCAACATAAACATGGAGAAAATAATACAAAAAATACTCATATACCCTTCATCCAGACACAAAACAACCATGTTCTCCCTATGACATTTTAAGCTGGGTATAGTAATATGTAACACCAATCTCATGGGAGGTTGGGGTAGGAGAATCAGGAGTTTGAGGCAGCCTGAACTATATGGAACTGTGTCACAAAAACAAACAAACACAACAAAAATGTTAGCTTAGATAAATTGTTCCTTGAAATGAGTTTCAAGTCAGATAGACATCAGAACTGACTTGGAAAGGTTTGGAGGGACCCTTGCTCTAGTCTGGATCTCTCCCAGCACCCTCAATGATGACCTCAACTGTCTTCTGGAATCTTCACTTGAATGCTTCATGGGTAACTCAAACTCTGAGGTACTAAAATTTGATTTGACTTGCCCAGATACCACTAAGTGACCTTGTAAAGCTTATGATATTTTTATTCAAATTAAATCTATGCCATTAAAAAGCCATTAACATTTTTATTTTCTTTTGTTTTGTAAAATGAGGTCTCCCAAAACCCAGGCTGGCCTCCAACTTACTATATGCCTAAGAATGACTATAATTGGGGCTCTTATTCACTATTTTCTACCACCCAAGTGCTGGATTACAGGCATGTTCCTCCATGCCTGGCTTTGCCATACCTGAGTGTCACCTGAGAGAGCCTTTGTGACTCTGAGGCACTGGGGTCATGGACATAGCAGTGCCTGTGTTAACAGTACACATCCTATCGGGACTTCATTCAACCCTCACACAATCCAGTGGCGTTTAATGCATTCAGAAGTTTGAGAACCATTGTCTCTAATTAGTTCCACGACATTTTCATCACACAGAAAGGAAAACTCTGTGTCTAATCATTTTCCATTCCTCCTTTCTACTCTAGAACCTGAAAGACATAAGTCAGGCCCCCTTTGCCTCTCCCTCCTCCCTCCCCCTCCTCCCTTTTCCTTCCTCCCTCTCTCTTTCTCATGGGTGTTTAACATAAACAAAACCATATAACATGTGGCTATCTGTCTGTCTATTTATTTATTTATCTATTTATTTATTCATTTATTTATTAGTAGGGTATCACTATGTAGCTCTGGGTGTCCTTGAGCTCACTATAAACCAGGCTAGTCTCAAATTCAAAGAAATATGTCTGCCTCTGCTTTCAAGTGCTAAGAGTAAAGGCAAGCACCGCCATGCCTGGCACATGTGACCTTTTATATCCCAGATATAATAGTTTCTCTAACCAAGAAAAATCCTTTATAGGTTCAACTCTGGTGTAGTATGACTTGGGACTTCATTTTTCTATGGGTAAATAATATTCTGCTTTTTACTATTATGTATAATATCCATTATGAATATTTCATGTATAGATACTTAAATGTTTTCAATACCTTAGAAACACACCTATACTAGAATTTCTGGATCATACGGTGATTTTACGTTTAACTTGTTGAACAAGTGTCAAATTGTCTTCTGCAATAATTCTATCATTTTACACAGACACAGATACACACACACACACACACACACACACATTGTTGATTTACATTGACATACCAATATACAGGGGTTCTGTTTTGATTTCTGCAAGAACCTGGTATTTCCCTTAACTAACACATAGTTTCCTAGCTACTCTAGTGGACATAAATGGCATTTAGTTGTGGGTTTGCATTGCATTCCCCTAGTGACTAATGATGAGTGTTTTCAGGTGCCATCTGGCCAACTTCAACTCTCTTTGGAAAAGTGTTTATTCACCTGCTGGTCTATTTCCCATCCTTAACTTTGTGTTGGGATGTGGCCTTGGGACTGCAGATGTAGTTCAGTTTTAAAGTGAGAAGATTGTAGCCTGGTGCATGGAGCAGCCATGGAGGTGCAGGAAATGGAATTTTCTTTTTCATAGCCACTTCCTTGACCTCTCTTTTCAAGTGACTAGTGATAAAGAAAATGAACCACAACTCTTAAGTTCTGGCTTGGTTAAGAGCATAATAATCCACATTGTTATCTGCCAAGGTGAAAAAGAAATACATAGCCATGCTTGACTCTTCCATTTCTGTATCTGTCAGGTAGACTCAGATATATTTGGACAATGTATCAGAACCATGTCTCCTCGTGACTAACTCCCACAATAGCACCATGTCCAAGTTTAAAGTGCACCAAATGCCACCAGAGTACCCTGTAAAAAATGTCATCTGTTCCCAGGACTTATGACTCTATAATTGGGATCCCTGTCCAGAAATCTGTAAATTTTTTTGTTTGTATTTCTTTCATTGGTTTTTTTTTTCATTTTTCCCCAGCCACAGCATCTCTACACACACATACACACACACACACACACACACACACACACACACACTCACACACACTTCCCCTCTCACTTAGATTTCCCATTCCCTGCCCTCAGAAAAGAGTAGGCCTCCCAGGGACATCAACCAAACATAGCATAACAAGCTACAATAAGTAAGACCAGACACAGACCATCACATCAAACCTGGACAACACAACCTAGTAGGAGGAAAAGGGTCCCACAAGCAGGTAAAAGAATCAGAGACAACCTCTGCTCTGACTGTTAGGATTCCCACAAGAACACCAAGTTACTCAGCCAAAGCATATATACAGAGGACCTAGGTCAGACCACCACAGGTTCCCTCATCTCTCAAGTCCCATGAGTTCCAGTCAGTTGATTCTGTGGGCTGTGGGCTCACTGTGGTACTCTGTCTGCATCTGCTCCTATCAGTTGCTGAATGAAATATCTCTATTTTCTTTGATGACATCTCTGCTAGGCTCCAGTCAGAGCACGCTCTGCAGACAGGACAAACTGTAGGTTGACGATTTTGTGACTGGATTGGTGTCCCAGTCCCTCTGCTTGAGGCTTTGCCTGGTTCATGCCCCATGTTGTCCGTTACTAGGAGTCTTTGCTAAGATTACTTTCACAGATTTCAGGGATTTTCCATTACACGTGGTTTCCACCTGCCCCCAAATGCACCCCAGTTCCAGTCATTTCTCCTAGTATTTTCTCTCCCTTCCCCTGCCCCCACACCTGATTCTTCCTGTTCCTAATCCAACCTGAACCCCAGTCCACATGTGAAATCTATTCTATTTCCCCTTACCAAGGAGATCCTTGAGTACTCCCCCACCTTAAACCCTCCTTATTACTTAGCCTGTCTGAGTCTGTGGACTGTAGCATGGTTATCTTCTACTTTATGGCTAATACACATGAATACATACCATGTTTGTCTTTCTGGGTCTGGGTATCTCATTTAGGATCTTTTTCTCCCTATTTCAATCAAATTTCATGATATCACTGTTTTTAACAGCTGAGTCATACTCCATTGTGTAAATGAACCACATTTTCATTATTCATTCTGCAGTTGAGGGATATTTAGGTTGTTTCCAGTTTCTGACTATCATGAATAAACCTACCGTGAACATAAATGAGCAAGTCCTTGTGGAGTGGTAGGGCATCTTTTGGGTATTTGACAAGGAATGGTACAGCTGGATCTTGAGGAAGATGAATTTCCAATTTTCTGAGAAACCTTCATATTGATTTCCAAAGTGGCTGTACATGTTTGCACCTCTACCAGCAATGAAGGTGTGCTCCCCTTTTTCCACATCCTCCCCCGCATGAGCTGTCACTTGTGTTATTGATCTAAGTCATTCTAACAGGTGTAAGATGACATCTCAAAGTCACTTTGATTTGCCATTTCCCTGGTGGCTAAGAAAGTTAAACATTTCTTTAAGTGTCTCTTGGCTGTTTGATATTCCTCTGTTGAGAATTCTCTGTTTAGATCTATACCCCATTTTTAATTGGGATATTTAGTTTGTTGATGTATAGTTTCTTGAGTTCTTTATATATTTTGGATATTAGCCCTCTATCAGATGTAGAGTTTGTGAAGATCTTTTCCCATTCTGTAGGCTGCCATTTTATTCTGTTGATGGTGTCCTTTGCCTTATAGAAGATTTTCAGTTTTTTTAATTTGTTAATTGTTGATCTTAGTGCCTGTGCTATTGGTGTTCTGTTCAGGAAGTTGTCTCCTGTGCCACTGAGTTTAAGACTATTCCCACTTTCTCTTCTATCAGGTTCAGTGTATCTGGTTTTATGATACAGATTCAATGAAATCCCCATCAAAATTCCAAAAACAATAATTTATAGACCTTGAAAGAACAATACTCAACTTCATATGGAAAAACAAGAAACCCAGGACAGCTAAATCAATCTTGTACAATAAAAGAACTTCTGGAAGTATTATCACCCCTGAATTCAAGCTGTACTACAGAGCAATAGTAATAAAAATCACACGATATCCTAATCATAAAACAGTATAAAACATACATAACATACATGGCATAAAACAGACTTGTCAACGAAATTGAATTGAAGACACAGACATAAATATACACACCTATTGGTACCTGATTTTTTATTTTAAAATAAATCAGAAATATACAATGAAAAAAGAAAGTATCTTCATCAAACAGTACTGGTCTAACTAGATGTTGGTATGTAGACAAATGCAAATAGACCCATACTTATCACCCTGCATAAAACTCAAGTCCAAGTGGATAAGAAATCTATTTTTAATATACCCCTGGGTGACTCTGATGCATGCCGAACATGGACTATTTGAGAGTCACCATGAAGTATATAACATTAGCCAGTTAATTTTTCATTGTTTGGATATGCTTCTATTTATTCAACCAGTTACTTACTTGGGGTCAGAAAGACTGTTTGCAATTTCACTAATTATTTTATTAGGATACTTGCTGTAAACCTCCTTCTATCTACACTTTTATCTTCATCCCTAGAAGTTTACTGAGTCCACCCCACGTGAGTTGTGACAGAAACAGTATTTTATAAGTGCAGCCACAGTGGTCCTATATAGGCTTGTAAGTCCAGAGTACAGAGAAAGCCCTGGATGCATTGAGTCCTGAAAGAGAGGACTGAAGGTTCTATAGCAGGAATGAAAGGAGAAATCAGCTATTGCAAGAAATAGGTAGGTGCTAATTGCATGTAATTAAAACTAGCAGTCAGCTCCTTTGCTTGGGCCTCTGGTGCCAGCAGGATGGGCCAGTGTCTTCATACTGCCATGAAGCTCCACAGTCACCAACAGTACCAGAAGTGACATGACAAGAAAGCATATTCCGGCGCAGCCCTAGAAGTCAATCATATCCCAGGTGCTTTTCATACAAAGGGAACTATGCTTTCCTATTATTAAAATGTAGGCTTGAAGCCAAACAACCCAATTCTGCTAGCAGTGTGTCAGGGGCCAGATCACCAAGTATGGCAAGAAGATTTCAGTGTTCGTGCTCAATGATGGCTGTTCAAACTTCACTAAGGTAAACAACAATGTTCTTCTATTGCTGGATTGGTCAAAAAGGCCATAGGTGATGTTCCTGAAGTCTGTTTTAAGGCTGTTCGAGTAGCCAACGTGTCTCTAGGGGACAAAGATAATAAATGTTGATGATGGAAACACTACAATAAAATTTCATATTCTGAGAAACAAAAACAAAAGTAGAAGTCAACGAGCATGCACACCTGTGCACCTTGGAGTAAAAGCTCTGACTCTCTGGGAACCAGAGAGGGACTGAAGCGATCCTTGATGCAAGCTTCAAAGTAGAGTTGAAGTGTTGGATCAAAGAAAGGGGAGGGCAAAGAGACAGCATAGCTTTCTGCTCCAGCCTAGCTCATGGAAGAGGCAATGAGAAAAGAAAAGAGAAGGGGAGGGGAAGGGAAGGGTGGGGAGGGGAGGGGAGGGGAGGGGAGGGGAGGG